>NW_022631072.1:5365336-5846854 GCF_010015895.1 Lontra canadensis
GAGGGATACAGAGGTGCTGGGATAAGGTCAGGATCAGTGGCCAAAGAAATGGGTTTGAGGGGCAGGGCGGATGTAAAGAAATAGACCGGTTGTTGGGACCAACCCATGCCACCCGTCTTGTCCCACCTTTAATTTATTGATTCTGACTTACTGAGATCGGAAGGTTAACTTTTCAAAACAAGGCATTTCATTTTATTTCTGAAATCAGAATATGCCAGTGGGTCAAGAGCAAGGACACTCCCTCCCAAAGTACAGAGCCTCTTTTCTCCCACCCTGGGCTGCGGGTGGCCCCGGAAACTGGGCCTCTCCTCCCACTCCCGTGCTGGAGAGTCCACCATGCCTCCAAGGGCTTCACGCGCCTAGAAATACCAGTTCACAGCGGGGTAGGCTCTGGGGCTTCCAGGGGGTCCGCGCTGCGTTTCCGACCTGGCCCAGAGAGGGCGCTCCGGCCAGCCTCACAGACGGACGCAGCAGCAGCCAGCCGCGCCTGCGCCTCGGGGATGGAGCGCCGACATAGGAGGCTCAGCAGGGCTACCGGGATCACCTGTGGGGAAGAGGCAGAGAGAACTGAAGTCAGAGAGAGTGAGGCCATCTAGCATTCGGTGTGGGAGTCAGAAGCCACTAGGTTGGATGCAAGCCCAGAAGGGAGTTATCAAGACCAGCAATTGTAGTGTGGTGGGTTAAGAACAGAAAGACGCCTTCCCCCGGACCCAGAAAACTCCTATTCATCCTTTAAAACCCAGCTCAAAGGCCCTTCCCCCTCTTTCCTGGCTCCCCTCCTAAACAGACCCCTTTTCTGCACCCCTGCAGCAGCCTTTCCGCACCTCTGTGCCTCCTTGTCACGATCACAATGCCCCGAGAAACAGGGAGCTCGTTGGCAGAACGTCTCTAACTTTGTAAACCCAGTACCAAGCAAGATTCCTGATACACTGAGTCCTGAGGACTCAGTAAATGTTTGCTGAATGACTAGCTGCCGGCAGGATACCTGCTCCTTCTCGTGTGCGAGCTGGATGTGGAAGGAGATGGGAGCAGCCGGAATGTCATCCGACAGTGGCTGGGGGAAGTGGATCACCTGCAGGAGGGTCTCGATGCATCGAGCCTTGGGCTGTCCAGAGAACGGCTGTGGAAGAAGCAGTAAGGTCAGTGTCCGGCTAGAAGGCAAAGGGGCGGGAGAAGAGAGTGGAGGAGGAGAAAGAAGTGGGAGAGTGGCAGGCAGGCACCTGAGATCCTGAAGACTGGCCACAGAGGCTACAGAGAAGTGGTCCGTATAGGCAATCCCAAACTCACAATCACCACGTGTGAAGAAAAAGGGTTAGTGGTGGGCTTTGATTGGCTGGGTTAAACTGGGGATTAATGGCAAACTGGTCATTCCTTCAGCCGTGTGCCTCCAACCCCATAGGCGGGTCGTCTTAAACTGAACTCACTCTTCCGGTTTCCTCCTTAACCCTATCCTTCTTTATACCCTGCCAAGGTGGCTCATTGGCAAAGCTGTTCCTTTTTGTCACCCTCCCCTCTCCTCCGCTAGCTCAGCACTGCCCAAGAGTAATATAATGCGAGCCAGAAATGTAATTTAGGATTTTCTAGTACTGCATTCAAAAAGAAACATGTGGAATGCAAAAGAAACAGAAAATTAATTTTAATCATGTTTTATCTCATCCAGTGTATCTAAAATATTATTTCAATATGTAAATAATATTAAAAATTATTGGTAGGATATTCTACAATATTTTTGTATCGTGTCTTTGAAATCCAGTGTCTAGTTTATAATCCCAGCTCATCTCAGTTCAGGTACTGAATTTCGATGTAAACGTAAAATGTAGTTCTACCAAAACAATGAGGTCGCATTTAATGAAGAAAATTACCCTGCTTCAGTTTTTAAGCAAAACTTCAAGTTCAGCTCCTCGGACACACTAGCCACATTTCAAGGGCTCAGTAGCCATATATGGGTGGTTGCTGCCATTTTGGATGGCTCGAGTCTAGCTATGTTTGGCAAGCTCGAATTCTGGTCCAGGTTTCAGTCTCCCACGTAATCCTCAGACAGGCCACTCTGTGATGGCGAGGCCTGGATCAGACATATCTCTGATTCCCCCTACCCACCCCAACCCCAGGATCTTAAAGAGCATAACGTACTTTTCTTTTTCTGGTTTGTTGGTTCTATTGATTTGAGAAGGTTTTAGGGACCTGGTGGGTCCTCACTAAAGCTCTTGGATTGATTCCCTTTCCACAGGGTTGTCAGATTTAGCAAATAAAAATACAGGATACCCAGGAATAAGAATTTCAAATGAATAATGAAAATAATACTATAAGTATGCCTCAAATATTGTATGAAATACACTTATACCCCCCAAATCCTTTATTTATCTGAAATTCAAATTTGTCCTATATTTCTATTTGCTAAACCTAGCAACCCTCCTTTCTTTTCTTTTTTTTTTTTTTTTATTAAAGATTTTATTTATTTATTTGACAGACAGAGATCACAAGTAGGCAGAGAGGCAGGCAGAGAGAGAGGAAGGGAAGCAGGCTCCCCGTTGAGCAGAGAGCCCGATGCGGGACTCGATCCCAGGACCCTGAGATCATGACCCGAGCCGAAGGCAGCGGCTTAACCCACTGAGCCACCCAGGCGCCCGCAACCCTCCTTTCATGACCAGCTGTTGTGCTATGTGCTCAGCATCCATTCCTCCTCCTCCTAGTACAAGCGCCTTGACCTTCCTCCAGAAAAATATTGTTCCTCCGTTCTCAGGCCAGGCCGTTTGACTGAGACTCACTTCCCACCCTTTCCTCCAGTGCCATCCCACAGGGAGAGCACATGAGCCAGGCCTGGGCAGAGGGCTGCTTTCCCTTGGAGAACAGTGACCAGCTCAGGGATGACATGTGACCCAAGACAAGCCACCAAGAGCCCTTCCTCCCAGGCATGCATGGGAATCACAGGCACAGATAAACTCTCCTTCCATCCGGGTTGCTAAATTGGTAGGATGCAGGGCCGGCACTGCTGGGGCCCAGTTTGCCACCTGTTGGAGAATAGCTGCCTGAGAAGGAGAGCAACATAGAAGAAAGTTCAAGGCTGACATTCTCTGGAGTACATTGTTTAGAGTACTGGGATCTGGCTATCCTGGGACCCCAGTTACGTGAACCAGTCACGTGTCTTGTTTAGCTTAAACCAGAATGAACTAGGTGTCTGTCCCATACTTGTGACTGAAAGAATTGTCTGATAGTTATAATCTCACAGGCATGCCCCAAGCATGCACATGCGTTCCCTAGAGGAGAGGATGAGCCCAGTAAGACAACAGCAGGAGGAAAGTCAGCCCTTAGCCCCACCCATGTCCATAGCTCCGAGGCAGCCCAGGCAGGAGGCCAGGCCCCAGCCAGCCACGTCCCATCGCCGCCTACCTGCAGCACGGCCAGCGCCCTCCAGAAGAGCTTGGAGTTGGGAATGCACGGGTCTAATGTGGTTTTGGAGGATCTTCCCAAGAAGCTCGTGGGCCCTGTACTCACGGTGTTCAGCACCCACTTGGTGCTTAGCTCATGCTGGAACTTCTAAACAGAGCCCACACACACGGGGGTTTGGGAAATGAGAGGATGGGAGAGCAACAGGGTGCATAGGGCCCTATTGTCAGACAACAATCCAGGGATCAAAAACCAGGGACCTAAATACAGATGGAATTTGTTTGACCAGCCCCGAGTTTAGATGTTAGGACGGTAGTTGTAAACCAAGACTGTCCCCGGCAAAACTGCTGGTGTCACACATTTGTGGTTTTGAACCCCCAGGACACACATCTCTTCTCTGAGTTCTTGCACAGAAGGGTTTTGCACTTACCAGAACATTCCTTTTGCTCCCCAGGCATGGCAGGGGAGGAGTGAAGGTCCTGGGATTCATTCCACTAAACCAAAGGCTCCTGGAGCAGAGGTGATGTCTTACTCTGCTCCAGAGCCCCAATCTTTCTGATAATGGCTGATACATGGTTATTGATCAATACACATTTGTTGAAAATTAGTTCAATTTAACCCCTATAACAACCCAACGAACTAGGCTTTTTTATCCCCATTTCTACATCTGTGGAAACTAGAGGTCAAAAGTAAAGTAACTTGAGGGGCACCTGGGTGGCTCAGTCGAGTAAGCCGATCTCAGGGTCAGGAGATCCAGCCCTGCATTCGGAGCCCACAAGACCTCCCACCGCTTGTACTCTCTCTTTCTCTCTCAAGTAAATAAATAAATCTTAAAAAAATAAAAAGAAGTAACTTGAGGGGTGCCAGGGTGGCTCATTCGTTAAGCATCTGCCTTCATTTCAGCTCAGGTCATGATCCCAGGGTCCTGGGATCAAGCCCTGCATCGGGCTCCCTGCTCCGCGGGAAGCCTGCTTCTCCCTCTCCCACTCCCCTGCTTGTGTTCCCTCTCTCACTGTGTCTCTCTCTGTCAAACAAATAAATAAAATCTTAAAAAAAAAAAAAAAAAGAAGCCACTTGAATAAGTTTATATGAAGTGACATGTAGAATCAGGACCTAAATCCAGGTCTTCTGATCTGTCATGAAGGCATTTCCTACATGGCCACAATCATCTCCTTGGGGGAATAAGATAATGTATATGAAAGCACACGAATACTAAAACACTGTGCAAACACACAGTACTGTGAGTGAAAGACCACCTGTCCTTGGCCCTCATCTCTTGCCCTTATACAACCTTCTATTACTGCACTTTGCATCTATTACTGTAACAAGAGTCCAGAAAACGAATTGAGGGGATTCATTACTGGGTCCTTGCCGGGCTAGGGAACAAGCTACCACTACTTCTACCTCCTTATGCTGGCATTCTAGAAGGAGCAGGTCACACACACCCCTTGCAGAGGGTATATTGAAAATACTTAACAAGCGATTGACAAGGACATGAGTACTGAATAGGAACATTTGCAAGGTTGTGGATGGAGCCAGAGACTATGAGGATAAGTGAACTAAGTCAGTCTGAGGAAGATGAACACCATAGGATTTCACTCGTGTGTGGAACTTAAGAAACAAAACAAAGAAAGGGGAAAATGAGAGAGAGAGAGAGAGACAGAGACAGAGAGAGAGACAGAGAGAGAGGCAAACCAGGAAACAGACTGTTAGCTACAGAGAACAATGGTTACCAGAGGGGAGGTAGGTGGGGGCGGGTGGGTGAAGCAGGCGATGGGGATTAAGGAATGCGCTTGTGATGGGCACCAGGTGTTGTATGGAAGTGTTGAATCATGATACTATACACCTGAAACTAACATTACACTGTATGTTAACTAACAGGAATTTAGATAAAAACTGGGGAAAAAAAAAAAAAAAACAAGAAAAAGATATTGTGGCTCATTTGGCAAAAAAAAAAAAAAAAAAGAGTGCACACAGAAATCCGACCAATCAAAATGAAGCTAGCTAGTATGCAGTACACAGACTGCCCTGTGGGAAAGAGATCGGTCAAATCTGGGTTATATCATTTATGTCACTGACCATCAAATAACCATTTGTACCATGAACTATCATTAACACAAAAATATTTTCAAGTGTACATAATCTGAATCCAGACATATTCATTTTAAAGTCCATGCAGAAAAAAGGCAGCAACTGTACCTAGAAAAACCCTTAAAAAGAAGAGTGAGAGAAGCATTAACCTTTCAAATAGTAAGCCCACAATAAGCCTCTATATTTAAACTGAATGGCATCATCACATCAATAGACTGGTAGGACAGAACAGAAAGTCCAGAAATAAACCAGCACACATGGGAACTAAGTATCTGATAGAGGTTGCACCTCAAATCACTCAGGAAAAGATGAATTTTAAAAATGTATTGAGATGGGGCATTTGGGGGGCTCAGTTGGTTAACATCTGCCTTCAGCTCAGGTAGTGATCTTGGGGTCCAGGGATGGAGCTCCCCATAGAGCTCCCTGCTCAACAGGGAGCCCGCTTCTGCCCCTCCCCCAACTCCTTCTCTCTCTCGCTCTCTCTCTCTCAAATAAATTATATATATATATATGGAGAGAGACAATCAGATAGTCACACAGAAAAAAATTAAATTGGGTTCATACCTTAACCCATAGAGAAGAATAAACTAATGAATTGCAGGTCTAAGTGTTTAAAAAAAAAAAAAAAAGAAGGAAAGGAAAAAAGAAACCATTTTTACTAGAAGAAACATGTACTAGAAGAAAACACAGGTGGAGTCCCTTTACAACCTGGGGGTAGCAGAGAGCTTTTTGTGCCTCACGGTCCAGGTTCAACAAAAAATGGATTAGTAAGTTCTACCCCAGTAGAATTAAAACAAAGACATTTGCATGGTTAAAACCCAAATGAAATATTTACAATGCATATCAGAAAGAACTAATGCCCCTGATTTATGAAGTACTAAAAATCAGGGGCTCAGTCCGTTAAGCCTCTGCCTTCAGCTCAGGTCATGATCAAGGCCAGCATCGAGGTCATTACTTAGCGGGGAGCCTGCTTCTCTCTCTCTCCCTCTGCATGTCACTCCCCCTGCTTGTGCTCTCTCACTCTCTGTCTCTCAAATAAATATATTTTTAAATAGAAATAAAGTACTAAAAATCAAGGGAGCATCCAGACCCCAATACCATTAGAAAATGAGTGTATTTCATGTATTTTCATGAATACACAGTTCACCAAGAAAAAGATTTACTAAAGACCTTTAAGCATGCTCAACCAAACACATAATAAGTAAAATAGAAATGAAAACCACACAGAAATAGAATTTCTCATCTACCAGATTGGCTAAAATTCAAAAGCTTTTGAATGCTTTTAAAGAGGCTATGGGAAAGGGGTGCCTTGGTGGCTCAGTTGGTGAAGCATCCAACTCTTGGTTTTGGCTCAGGTCCTGATCTCAGGGTCATGGGATTGAGCCCCATGCTGGGCTCCACACTCAGTGCGGAGTCCGCATAAGACTCCCTCCCTCCACCCTCCCTTCCCTCAAATAAATAAATAAATAAATCTTTTTTAAAAAAAGGAACTATAGGAAACGGGCATTCTCCTATATTGCTGGTACAAGAAGCAAAAAAGGACAATCCTTCTGAGGGGAAATGCTGCTGTATCTAATGGAATTACGTATGTATTTGTCTTTTCATCCAGCTCTTGTTCTTCTAGGAATTTACCCAAAGATACACTTCTACATTATAGAAACATATACATGTTCATTAAATCATTATTGGTAATAGCAAAACACTGGAGACAACCAAATGCCCTACATCAGAGACTGCCCCAACCATTCTTGCACATGTACAATCTACACACAAATCTAAAAAATAATGAGGAAGGGTTTTATAAACCCAAGTGGAGTTATTTTCAGGATATCTCATTAAAGCACAAAAGAGTATACATAGCACAGTGACTCTTGTAAAAGAAAAAATTGCAAAGTACAAACAAATACGCTTTTTTTGCAAAAAGAAACATAGGAAGGCAAGTCAGTAACTAATGAAATTGTTTACCTGCAGGGATGAGTGGAAACAAGTGGAAGGAAGAGTGAAGGGCTTGGGACATCTCCTTATTATACAGTTTGACTTTAAACCACGTTATGTTTTACATAGTCAAAAGATAAAGTGATATCAAAAACAAAAAACTCAGGGACACCTGGGTGGCTCAGTTGGTTAAGTGTTTGCCTTTGGCTCAGGTCATGATCCCAAGGCCCCGGGATCCTGCTCAGCAGGGAGCCTGCTTATCCCTCTGCCTACTGCTCCCCCTGCTTGTGCTCTCCCTGTCTCTCTCTCTGACAAATAAATAAAATCCTAAAAAAAAAACCCAAACCCTCTAAAATAAAAAATAAAGGAAATGAAACTCACTATATATCATATTGATAACATAACTACAGAGAGAGGAAAAAATTTAATCCTAGTAACTTTTTTTTAAAGATTTTATTTATTTATTTGACAGAGAGATCACAAGTAGGCAGAGAGGCAGGCGGAGAGAGAAAGGGGCAGCAGGCTCCCTGCTGAGCAGAGAGCTGGGATTCAGGGCTCAATCTCAGGACCCTGGGATCATGACCCAAGCTGAAGGCAGAGGCTTTAACCCACTAAGCCACCCAGGCACCCTAATCCTAGCAACTTTTGAACACTTTATGTGTCTTTTGTGGAATATGGTCAGAAGACAAAAAGAACTGCAAAGAAATCTTTACTGTTTCTTGGTAAGTTTGTTGATGGTAGTGGTATCAGGGTAGCAATTTCAAAGTGGTTATTTATTGTAGGATTAAGGAAATGGACAACAAAATTGACAATGTTGGGAACCAACGTTCTCAATAAGGGAAAACAGGAAGGAGAACATATATAAATTCATAAATATGTATATATGTGTGTGTATATATATATATATATATATATCTACTTATGTGAAAAAAAACATACAGTTGACCCTTGGACAACAAAGGTTTGAACTATACAGGTCCACTTATATGCAGATTTTTTTCAAAAATACAGGGTGGTGTACTATAAATGAATTTTCTGTATGGTTTTCTTTTCTTTTTTTTAAGGTTTTATTTATTTATTTGACAGAGAGAGACACAGCAAGAGAGGGAACACAGCAGGGCGAGTGGGAGAGGGAGAAGCAGGCTTCCCGCAGAGCAGGGGCCAATGTGGGGCTTGATCCCAGGACCCTGGGATCATGACCTGAGCAGAAGACAGACGCTTGACAAACGAACCACCCAGGCACCCCTCTGTATTATTTTCTTAACGTTTTCTTTTCTCTAGCTTATTTTATTGTAAGGATACAGCATATAATACGTGTAACTTTAAAAATATGTGTTAATTGAGTGTTTATGTTATTGGGAAGGCTTCTGGTCTAGAGTACGCTATTAGTTAAGTCTGGGGGAGTCAAATGTTATACAGGATTTTCAACTGTGTGGGTTGCCAATGCTTCTAACCCCCATGTTGTTCAAGATCAACTGTATTTCCTTGTTCATTCTTTCTTTCTTTGTTTCTTTCTTTCTTTCCTTCTTTTTTGAGACAGAGGAGAAAGAGTGCACGTACGCACATGCAAGCAGGGAGAGGGACAGAGGGAGAGAGAGGATCTCAAGCAGACTCCATGCTGAGCTTGGAACCAGATGTGGGGCTCAATCTCATGACCCTGAGGTCATAACCTGAACCAAAATCAAGAGTCCAACATTTAACTGACTGTGCCACCCAGGTGTCCCTGTATTTCCTTGTTCTTTCTACCAAAGAATTTTGCTTAGAGGCAAAGTCAGCAGTAGCAGTGAGCGTACCTAGCACCTAGGTTTCTAAATATGGCAGCCCCCACTTACCCCTGGGGATAAGTTCCAGAGCCCCTGTAGATGTCTGCTACTGCAAACAGTACGGAGCCATACACATACCATTTTTTCCTATACATACATTCCAA
This sequence comes from Lontra canadensis, assembly GCF_010015895.1. Classification (NCBI taxonomy): domain Eukaryota; kingdom Metazoa; phylum Chordata; class Mammalia; order Carnivora; family Mustelidae; genus Lontra; species Lontra canadensis. The sequence goes on from NW_022631072.1 coordinate 5,374,674, forward strand.
TGATAAAGATTAGTTCATGCATTAGGCACAGTAAGAGATGAACACCACTAATAACATAATAGAACAATTATAACAGGATACTATGATAAAAGTTATGTGACTGGGGTCTCTCTCACAAAATATCTTATTGTACTGTATTCATCCTTTGCCTTCTGGTGACGATATGAGATGACAAAATGGCTGCTCCATGACATGGAGGGACAGGAATGACGTAGGCATCGTGACATAGGGTTAGACTACTACCAATCCTTTGGCAATCTGTAAGGGGGTCATCTGCTTCTGGACTACCAGTAGATTAGGGTAAATGAAGCTGTGGAAAGGACAACCGTGAGAAGGCAGGACTGCTGTACCGATCCCCAAGGACAACCACCAGCACTCCTTGAAAATTACGGATTCCAGCCAGGACTGGAACTAGGAAAGTACAAGGTGAACCTGGGACAACATTTCTGTTCTCCTACATAGATGTCTGGGGACACTAGTGTACAGACACACATCTATACACACACACACAGGTAAGTAATAATTAATAGAGTTAGAAACTGAAGTGGAGTGGTTTCTAAGATATCTTCTTAAGAAAAAACGCAAGACACAAAAGACTATCATACACTACTCTTCTGCATTAGAGAAAAGGTGCTTTTTTTCTTTTTCTAAAAAGAAATACAGCAATGAGTGTTCCAACACTGATGTGACTATGTCACAACGACAAAGGGGCCAGCTTGAATAAGCTCTCATTTTGAGTATTAAAATCAGTAATGACAGGAATGGGTTAAAACACATTTAACAACAAAAAATTCATGACTCCAAACTGAGTCTAAATAAATGTAGATGGTGTGGGGAGAGAAGGGAGAGGTTTTCTTTACAGAAGAATCCCAACTAGTAAATGTAGACAGAAAGATAGAAAAATCACCATTTAAAAACCACCATAGTTATAAATTGATTCGACCAAGAATGATCTGTGGATGCTAAAGCCATTGGGTGAAAGATCACTAAGGAACGGGATGCAAAGAAATCTGACACAACCAGGGCGCCTGGGTGGCTCAGTTGGTCAAGCTTCTGCCTTCAGCTCGGGTCATGATCTTGGGCTCCTGCGATGGACTCCCTGCTCAGTGGGGAGTCTGCTTGTCCCTCTCCCGCTGCCCTCCCCTGCCACTCATATTCTCTCTCTGCCTCTCTCAAATAAATAAATAAAAGCTTAAAAAAGAAAAAGAAAAGAAATCTGACACTACTTTGAGTAAATGATAAAACATAACATCACCAGTAAAGGAATAAACTGACATCAGGCATCTCCCGATGTGATACACTCATCTATGAGCCTCATCTCTGTGGCACTCCTGCCAAAACACTTCACTTGAATATAATGAAGAAACAATCGGGCAAATCCAAGGTGAAGCACATTCTGGAAAATAATTGGTCAGACTCCTGTACTATCAATGTCATAAAAGACACAGAAAACAGCTAAAGAATTCATCTAGATTAAAGAAAACTAAGGAGACCTAATAACAAAGTACAATGTGTTATCTCTGATTGGATCCTGGACCTGGAAATAAAAATAATGCAGAGCTAATTGGGGAAATTTGAACACAGTCTGCATATTCAATAATTGTACTCACGGTCCTTTTTCCTGAGTGTGAAAATTATACTGTGGTTATGGAGACAAATGTCCTTGTTCTTAGGGGACACAGTAATTTGTGTCAAATGTCATCTTATCTCCAAGTATCTTTCAAATAATTCAGAGGAAAAGACGGATGAAGCAGATGTGGCAAAATGTTAAATATTGGTGAATTTAGGGGCGCCTGGGTGGCTCAGTCAGTTGGGCATCTGCCTTCAGCCCAGGTCTCAATCCCGGGATCCCGGGAGCAAGCCCCATGCCAGGTATGCTGCTCGGTGGGAAGCCTGCTTCTCCTCCTTCCTCTCCCTCTGCCTGCCACTACCCCTGCTTATGTGCTGTTTTTCTCTGTAAAATACATAAATAAAATCTTAAAAAAAAAAGATTGGGGAATCTCGGGAGAATTGTATGGGTGTTCACTGTTGTGGCGATTTTTCTGTAGGTGGAAAAGTTTTCAAAATAAAAGTGTGGGAGGAGTTTACATCAACGATATTTCTGCAACTAAAGATTTACTAATGGAAGCCTCTTTATTTCAAACAATCGCAATATATTTGGAAAGATACACACCAGAACCAAGCAAAAGACAGAAGCTATACACGCCAAAAAAAGACTGATTGATGTGACCATGTAAAAATGGAAAGGAAATATCTCTCCATCAACAATGGAAAAATAAAAAATAGTCATAAACTAGAGGAAAACATAGAACAGGAATTAAAAAAAGGCTACTGTCCTTGCTATATACACTCCCTCTTATAAATTAGTAAGAAAAAATTAAATATGCCCAAAAGAATGGGTGCATATGCTCAGAAGGCATGAAGAAGTAACACAATAAAGAAAAAAAAATAATAGCCAATATATATCTTCAAGAGGCCAATCTCCATAGTCATCAAAGGAATTTGAATTAGGGGCACTCGGGTGGCTCGGTTACCTTAGTGTCTGACTTCAGCTCAGGTCATGACCTCAGGTCCTGGGATCCAGCCCCTGCCTTGGGCTCTGCCCTCAGCAGGGAGTCCGCTTCTCCCTCTGCCCTTCTTCCCCTCCCCCTATTCATTCTCTCTCTCAAATAAATAAATAAAAATCTTTTAAAAAAGGATGATATGGATATATTTGTACAGAAAGGTGTTCATAATTTTCAGTGAAGAGAAGCGAGTTAAAAACAGCATGGCGAAGATGGTCCTATTTTTGTATAAATATATTTACATACGTACATATGCATAAAAAAGCCTAGAGGGACATTCTCCAAAATTTGTCTAAGTGGTTTTTTGGAAGAAGGTTGTTTTTTTTGTTGTTGTTGTTTTTTTAAACAGATTTTATTTATTTATTTGACAGAGAGATCACAAGTAGGCAGGGAGGCAGGCAGAGAGAGAGAGAAGGAAGCAGGCTCCCCACTGAGCAGAGAGCTGGATGTGGGACTTGATCCCAGGACCCTGAGATCATGACCCGTGCCAGAGGGAGAGGCTTTAACCCACTCAGCCACCCAGGCACCCCATTCTAAGGATATGTTTTAAAAATGGGAAACTGGGTGTTTTGTTTTCAATAACATTAAAGAAAAAAGCATTTGTATCTGAGATTTATTCTTTTCCTTGGCACAGTCAAGGTCGAATTTAAGGAATATAAGGGATCCCTTTGATCCTCTAGTCTCCTGAGAACACTGGGGCTCAGTGAGCCCACTGAGCCATCCAGGCGCCCCTGGAAGAAGGTTATTATGAATGCTATTCTCCTTTTGATTTCTGTATTTTCCAAAGTGTTTACAATAAAATTATTGCTACTATAATTATAATTTTCTTTAAAAACACAGATCTTTTTCAAAAGATCACAGGTTAACATTCCCTACTATATCCCCTATCCCTGGAATAGGACTTGGCACGTGATAGGTACATAATGAATGAATGAGTGAAAGAATCTGGCTCAGTTCATGGATATGGTTGAAATTTATACAGTAAAGTGAAATAAACCACGGACGTAGAGTCACAAGGCCAGGGTTCGAGTCCTGGCTCCTGCTTTAGCCACGTGGCTGTGATTACAATGCCTTAATCTCTTAGTTTCAGCTTCCTTATCTGAGATGGGGGGGAAAACCACATCTCTTAGGAACCCGTTATGAGAAATGATATTATAAATGAAATAGTTTGTAAAGTACAGAGTCCTACATGTGTATTAGGTATGATGACGGCACAGTGGAACCTGGAAGAGGTATCTCACATCAAGGAGGGTTCTAGACAATGTGGGTTTCATCGGAGAAGACTTCTCAGAAGATGTGAGATGTCAAAGGAGACAACGAATGTGGAAAGTATGCCACAAAAGTAGAGCTGTCACCCATGAACACCATTTGGAAGGGAAGACAAAGGTACGCACTGGAAGGAGCATGGACCCCCTGGCTCTGGGGGAAGGGCTTCCTGTGAGTGCTGAGTGCAGGTAAGAAAGCACGGCAGCTGTTCGGCCAAGTCAGGAAGCTTCCTGGAGGAGGTGATCTGAATAATGGATGAGACCACATGTCTCCAGCACAAACCTTCAGGGCCCTGGTTGTGCCCTGTGGATGGTGGGCAGGTGTCAGGTGAGAAAACGGAGGAACCACAGATGCAAAACTGTCTTCTTTCTTGGGCCACAAAGCACAGGTGAACTAACACTCAGATGTCCCAATGCCCTCTCCAGACGAAACTGCAAAGTGTACCCAAATTGATAATTATTTCTATGATAATTGTCAGTGCTTGTACTGATAATGCCTTGCTAAAGCATTATCAGTGCTTCAGTAGTGAAATTATAATTAGTAAAATTATAATTACAAATATTATAATAAATATAATTAGTGAAATTATAATTTCATTATATTATACACAATATCAGTAATTTTGTCTGCAGTGAATTCAGCATAGTGAACTTGCAAGGATATACCTTAAAGACTTTTGTATAGTGAGGATGACTATAACATCAACAATGAACCTGAAAAAGGGACAAATGAGTGTCGGTCAGGTGACTGGTGGCCTTGCCTGTCGTTTTCACATATTCCTGGAGAGAACTGAGCCATTGCCTTGGAAACACTGACCAGTGAGTGACCCGGTAACACAAGAACTTGCCCAGCTGGCTTTCTGGGAGTCCAGCAAAGCTTTCCACCCTCCAGCCTTGACGGGCTTTTTTTTTTTTTTTTAGATTTTATTTATTTATTTGCCAGACAGAGATCACAAGTAGGTAGGGGTGGGGGGGAACAGGCTCTCTGCTGAGGAGAGAGCCAGATACAGAACTCGATCCCAGGACCCTAAGATCATAACCTGAGCCAAAGGCAGAGGCTTAACCCACGGAGCCACCCAGGTGCCCCAGACTTGAGTTTTCTAATTTCTGGAACCCTTCCCCCTCTGAGTCCCTCAGCACAGATAATACCCTCTCATTCCCCATACCTGGATGAAGTTCCGTTCATATTCAAAGAAAAGCAGTGGCCACGTGATGCTGATGATGGAGGGGAAGAGCTTCTTCAGAGGGGTCTGGAGAAAGAGAGAGAGAATGGAGCTAGAGCAACATCCCCAGGAAGGCCTTGCTGTAATTGCCACCCCAGGTTCCGTCCCCAAGGCTGGACCCTCACCGGCAGGGTCTGCCCCACGGTGCTATGCGCCAGGGCCCGGATGTTGGCAGTCTTCTCCTTCACCTGCTCCACCAGCGCCGGCACCTCCGTGAGGTTGTCTAGGAGAGGGGAAGGGCGCCAGAGATGAAAGCTGTTCTTCCTGTTCCCTGCGGTCCAGTCAGGACACGCGCCCCTCTCCCTTCCTCGGAGCAGGTGCTTTAAGACCCAGAAAAATGACAGTTCCCCTGAGTCACTCCCCTGCCTATGTCTGCTCACCCCACCGCCCCTGCCTTCCCTCTCACCATCCAGGGTGAAAATGAAGACCACAGTGTCGATTTCTGTGAGGGATGGCAAGGTGGAAGTCAGGGAGTCCTCTTGGGAGAAGGAGAACTGGGGACCCTGGGCACGAGAGGAAATGCCTATTCAAATAGGAAAGTCTGGACATTGAATGAGGAACCCCCATGTGCTGGGGATGAGGGGAGGAAATCGGTTTGCATTCAGGAGGAGCCAGAAAGAAAGTCTGGACTGGGGTCCCACCGGCACCAAAGGTGTGGATACACTCCACTCCATCCATGATGGCAGTGATGCCCAGGGTCTGCCAGCCAACCAGGTACACGCGGCCTTTTTTCTCCAGGCTGAGCACCGGCCAGAGGTCAGGACACGAGAGGAGATATGGCAGTGAGAAAAGATCAGGGATCAGAGAAAGATGCACACGGCCAAGCACAGGTGCAAACCAACAGAAAGGTTACCGTGGCCTCCATCATGCAGACCTGCTCCCCTCACCGTGTTAAGGAGTCCTGTAGAGTCTTCGCTGTTCTCAGGACAGTCCCCCACCCACGCCATGTCCCCACTCCTAACACGTTTCCACACACCTGGTGCAGGCTTGCTTCGTCAGGGCAGCGATCTTTGGGCTTTGACTCTACGTCACCTGATGAGCCGGCTCAAAAGTCCGCAGGATTTCCAGAAGGCACCTGGGAGAAAGGCCACCAGCTCCCGGGGTGGGCCCAGGGCCCCTTCTAGATAGCATGAGTACCCACCCTTGCCCAGGGGAAGGCACAATTCCCTGAAAACTTAGTTCTGCTGGTCCCTAGTGGAGGCAGAACACATGACAGAGGACAGAAAGGGCTTCAATGAGCAGAACACAAAGATCCAACAGAGGGCAAAGGACATGAAGAGAGCAGTGAGAGGAGGATGGGATCGGAGTGGACGAGGAGGTAAGTGGGGATTCTGGGAGCCAGGCCAGAGACACAGGCCCCCAGCAGAAGGAGTTCTTCCTGCACGACCTGGACCATCCCCAAGCCAAAGACTCGCTGAAACTAGGTGAGCTTTCGTGTCCCAGGTGGGCTCAGGGATTAGGTGTTCCAGGTGGGCACAGAGATCAGTGGGACCTGAGGAGCCCAGGGTCCACTGGAAACAAGTGAGACTTTGTGTGCTAAGAAACCCAGGCCCAGGGTGCGGTGGGGGTGGTGGTACTGGGCCTGCGTCTTGCTGCCATTAACCCGTCTGTCTCTGCATCTGCACTTGCCATCCCCCAGCCCATACCGACCCCCTCCCTGCCTGACTCTGACAGCACTCTCCTACCTCTGAGAGGCTGCGCTGCCTTGGTCCAGTCTTATGGGCGGCCAGTAGCAAGATTTCCAGCAGGATCTTGGTCAGGCTTCCCCCTTTCATCCGGGAGGAGCCACTAAGGCCCTCAGGCTAAGGAGGTGATGACCCCCGGGAGAGGTTGGGAGAGGAAGGAGGATCCTGTTGTTCACAAATTAGTAGCTGCTGGGCATGTGCTCCGGCTAGAGGCCCCTGGCACAGAGTCTGGTTAGTAATTCCTGGGCATGTGCGCTGGTTAGAGGCCACTGGGCCTGCATTCAGCAGGACTGGGGGTGCCCAGTGCGCTATGAGGAGGGCTGGGTTGTGGGCTCCACTGAGACAAGCAGAAAGAGGATAAGGGCCACCTCTGGTCATTTCCATGGCACATTTAGGACTCTAAGGAGGAGGCCACAGTGACTAAGTATCCCATTAGCAGGAAATAAGTGTTTTTTGGAGAGGGTTTTGTTTTGATTTGTTTTTTCAAATAGTTTCTTCCAACCCAACCCTCCACTTTTTAAATAGCAGTTTGTCAATGCAAACGTCTAATTTCAGGTTCTTTGGACAGACCAGTGAAGCAGCTATTGTAATGGACAGGGATGTAGCATGACACACCAAGCATAAAGAGATTATTGCAAAGAGAATGATCAAATTGGTGTCTGAGAAAGGAGATTAAAAGTAAACATCTGCAGATGGGAGGAGAGATGAGCGCCTGAGAGCTGAAAGATATGGACCTCACACGGGGCGGCTGCCTTCCCATCTCACAGTAGGAAGAGCAAGGAAAATGTCACACATGGGTCCATCCCTGGCAGAGAGGTCCAGGGGCACGGATGAGCTCAGGGCCTTGTCAAGTCAAAGTGAGGGTAGACCACACTCGAAAGAAAGAGGAGCACAGGGGCACCTGGGTGGCTCAGTGGGTTAAGCCGCTGCCTTCGGCTCAGGTCATGATCCCAGGGTCCTGGGATCGAGCCCCGCATCGGTCTCTCTGCACAGCAGGGAGCTTGCTTCCCTTCCTCTCTCTGCCTGCCTCTCTGCCTACTTGTGATCTCTGCCTGTCAAATAAATAAATAAAATCTTAAAAAAAAAAAAAAAAAAAAAAAAAAGAAAGAGGAGCACAGAGGCTTGTAAGGTCCACCCAGTTTTGGAGAGGATTAGAAAGGCAGAAGAATGAAACTGCATGCCATTGTTTTAAAGCCCACCTTTGAAATGAAAATGTAAGAGAAACAGAAAGCAATTCACCTTTCCATTCAATCCTCTCTACTCACAGATGCAAAAGAGGTTCTTCAAATGGGAAACCTGCCCTAGGTGGGTTAGCTGTTTAATGATTATGGATTTAGCAGACAGGGTCAGGAAGGGACTGGGAAAATATGATTTGCTTTACGACATTTTAGTTGACACACTACGCCAGGAATTCAGACAAGATGTAACAAGATCGGAGGCATCCAGGAGGCGGCAAGCATTCCCTAGGTGAGGGTGGGGAGGATCCTACCCCAACAGCAGGATTGAGCACAAAAGCTTCCTGTTTCTCTTGCAGCTTCTGCATGCGCTCTGCTCTTTGTCGGAATGTGGAACTCCAGTCTTCTATGGGGTCATTTCTGGGGCCCACAGAGTGAGAGACGTGGGGAGATGGTGAGAATCTAAAGGAAGGGCCTCAGATGAGAGTCGGGATCAAAGACCACATTGGGATTGGGTCTAACGTCAACATTCTCCTAGAGATGTGCTTTGGAACTCATAGGGGCACCGTGTCCCTGAACCCCAAGGAAAAGGGTTAGTAAAATATTCAACAATTTAATCCCACAGCAAAGCCAACACTCAAGTTTAGCTCCAGCCTGATACCAGAACTTTCTTGTGCCCCCGTCCTTGCCCTTGTCCCACTGCCATGGCCACAATACCCACAACTCTCTGTAGGAGGAGTGCCTATCATCAGAATGTCAAAACTGCTACTTTATTTTCAGTCTTAAGGTCCATCAGAAGCCCTTCTCATTCCTGGAAATATATTCTGGCCATCTCCCCAAAGAGTGAACCCCTCACTACCTGAGGGAGGGACAACCATTCCTACTGAAGGAGCACAGCTACAAGGCATGAAGCGTAGCATCCAACAGTTGGCAAACATTTCTCGAATAAATTAACCACGAACAAAACAATGTGCTAAGGGGACGAGAGAACATCAGGCTTGTTACCTGCTTAGGTGCAACCATGGAATCTCAAAGAACAGGGATCTTCTGTAGTTGACCTCTACTGGTCAACTCTGCTAGGGGATACCTGGCCAATGACTCACTGTGGCAGGAGCTCAGAGAGTTACCTCTGTATAAGGCCTCCCTAACCTCCCCTCATCATCCCATCCCTGCAAAATGTCTACCCCTTCTTTAACTATGTTTGTATTTTTTCATTTGTATTTCCTTGATGGCAAGCAAATTTCACATATTGCACGCCCATTTTGTAGAAGTGTTTCCTGTCATTTGTCCTCGAACTACTTCGGAAAGTCCCTAGAGACCTAAGCAGAGCCCGGAGCTAGGGTTCATTGTGCGGTTTAACACTGAGATCCCCAAACTTGGCTAGTCATCAACATCACCTGGGGAGTTTGGGTTGGTGCTTTTTTTGTTGTTGTTTTCTGTTTTTTTAAACTACCCATTTCTGGATACCACGCCCACCCTGAGAGTCAGTTTCAGGAGTTCTGGAGTGGAGCCCCCAAATCTGTATTCTTAAAATGCTTCCCAGATGACTCTGAAGATCGGCCAAGTTTGGGAGCCACTGATTTAAGGAACAACTGGAAGATCTCCACACCCACATGGTTTGAAATCCGTCATTTCACTTAGTCACAGGGCCTGAAATTAGCATCCACTGCAGCACATACATTTTTGGTGAAGGAGAGTCCTCCATTAAAAGGAGCAGGGTTAAAAGTATCTCAGACTCATTTATATTTTCACATGAATTCCTAGAAGCCTGGAATCTGGGAGTTGAGAAAGGGACCTCAGAAAGCACCCGGCCACCCCTCCCCCCAGGACCACCACTGCATGTGCAGAGCCGCTCTTGAGGAGTCCACAAGCCTTCCCTGGAACATTCCAGCGACAGGAAGCCTTCAGCTTCATCAAGAGGCCCCCGCCAATGGTGAAGTCAGCAGAGCTCCCCGCACCTGGCTGGGCACCAGCATCTCCAGGGCTGGTCTCAAAAGATAAGGTATTTCAGGGCCTCACCCCAAAGCGACAACATCCGAGCTCTCGCACAAGGGCCTACGAGTCTACTTTCTTCTTGCTTTAATGCTCCTGACGCTGAACACCTAGGAACCACACCTTAGCACGATCGGTTTCACACGCTGACCTCTGGGATCCAAGCGGCCGTCTACATAGAGAATAAGGCAGAGGTGATTGGGTGGCACAGAGTGCTCAGGAAAGGGGGACAGGGTGGGGGTTTGAGTAGCCAGAGGGGGACCCAAGGGGAGCCTAGGATGACAAAGGAGAATGGTTCCACAATAAGGGAGCTGGGCAAAGGGGAATCAGAGGCCACTCAGCACCCACGGCTCCTTTGAAAAGATGCTTCTCTTTGGGGTATGCATCTTCCCGACCCTATTCTATCTTCTGGCCCTTGTTTTCCTTGTCTCTTCACTTCCTGTTTTGAATGTCTGCTTTCTGGTATTTTATGTGGCCTTTGTAAGCTGCCTTCAATCCTTTCTGAAATGAGACTACATCAACCAGTGGACCAAAAAAACGAAACAAAAACGGAAACAAAACAAAACAAAAACCCACCAAAAACAAAAACCTCATAAGCTCAGGGACAGTCTGTATTTACTTTAATGTTCTGAGATGCGATCAATAAGACCATAGCCACCATGCCCTCCTCTTTGTGGCTATACTGTAGATTTTGGTTTTTGTTTGTTTGTTTGTTTTGTTTTGTTTTTGTTTTTTTTAAGATTTTTATTCATTTATTTGACAGACAGAGATCACAAGCAGGCAGAGAGGCAGGCAGAGAGAGGAGGGGAAGCAGGCTCTCTGCTGAGCAGAGAGCCCGATGCGGAGCTCAATCCCAGGACCCTGGGATCATGACCTGAGCCGAAGGCAGAGGCTTTAACCAACTGAGCCACCCAGGTGCCCCCGTACTGTAGATTTTGACAGGTTTCCTCTCAGCCTCCCCCAGGGGCCTGGCCAGTCACTGCCTTTCATTACAGTGGGCTCACCTTGCCATGTTCATGGGGTTGAAACCAACCAGGACTGGCAAGAAGGTGGCTGGGTTGTCCATTCCGTAGTCCATCTGGCCTGCCACAAAGGGAGCCTGATGGTAGGGGGAGAAAAAGGGCATGATGAGAGGGGAGGGCTTACTCTAGTGTTTCCTGAGGCCCAGGAGCATCAGAATCCCCCTGAGTGCTTGTTAGAAATGCACAGTCCCAGGCCCAGGTAAGATCTACTGGATCTGCCTTGGAAGGGGACAGCCCCAGGCCTGTATTTTTAACAAGTTCCCCCAAGGAAATCCTCTGTATGGTAAAGTTTCAAAACTACTGAACTAAATTGTATGCTCCTTAAGGTCAGTGTCCTGCCCTCCTTGTGTGCCTCCTTCCGCATCTAGCATTGCTGGACCTGTTTCTGCTTAGTGAATTGTTAAAATCGTATACTACAGTGGTGAGAGAAAATTTGGGTCACCAAATCCAGTGCTTGGAATCTTGTTAAAATGCAGACTCAGTAGGTCTTGGTGGGGGGCGAGATTCTACATTACTAGCAAATCCTAGGAGATACTGATGTTGCTAAATAAGGACCATGCTTAAGTAGCAAAGGACAGGTCCAGGGGTCAGCTTCTTCTGTAAAGAGCAAGAGAGTAAATATTTTAGGCTTTGGGGCCCCTATGAACTCTGTGCAATACTCAACCCTATCGTTGTAGCATGATGTGGCCATAGATCTTATGTAAACACAAATGGCTGTGTCTCAATAAAACTTTATTTACAAAAATGGGCAGCAGCATGATTGGCCAGTGTGCTTTGCTGACCCTGGGACTAGTCCATCTACCTTGGTTGTTGAATGGACTGATACACAGGTATTCTGGAATAGGATCCTTTCCCTGTCATTCCACATTCATGCAGCTGGGTCTCAATTAGTGAGAGTAAAATCAAAATTCCTTGTGCGAACCCTTTCTGTTTTCTAGTACCCACTTTGTCAATCTATTTTCCATGCTGTTCTGCCCCCACCCCCTTCCTCCCTCTAGAATGGATCCCCCCAGGCTGTCTTCACACTCACAGAGAGTCCCACCGAAATGCCAATGACAATCACCCTCTTCTTACCAGCAGCCACCTACAAGAGGAGGGTGGGTGAGACAGTGCCACCAGGAGGATTCTAGGATATAAACCTATTGCATGGAGATGTCAGGGTCAGGACTGGGGAAGAGAACGGGCTTTGGCTGGATGGGACTTTTGTGTCCTCGCGAGAAGGAACAGACAGAGATGTCTGGTTGGCTATCAGGGGAAAACACAGACCTTCTTCAGTTCTTCAATCCCGTGCAGGGCGCTATCTTCTGTCCCCTCCCTAGATGCCACCACAGACCCAGGAGGACAGACTCAAAGTCAGTGGCACTGGTTTGAAAGTAGAAGGTTACGGTATACTAGGGAAGAAAAGGGAATGCTTTAAGAGAAGGGAATGATGGGAAAGATATCATTGAATACCTACTATTTGCTAAACACGATGATAGATGCTTTCTAGGGCTAAAAATACTCCAATTCCTACAAGGGCCAGTCAGGTGACATGAGTATGTGAAGTGGGCCAAGGATAAGGCAATAAGAAATGATGGGGACCAAAGCAAACTGGGCACAATCTCCACCTGAAAGCCTTAAAATTCTATTTCTAGAAAACACTATCGAGGCCAAAGAAAATATTCACGGGCCAGCTTGGCTTACCTATCACCGCCTGCAATGAGGTAGGTGTAAAGAGGTTTCTGTCCTAGACCTTTCATCAGCTGGTTGAAGGAGACTTGTCCGGGGGGAAGGACATGAGGTAGTGATGAAAGTGAAGGGAGCGGTTACCTTGGATTTTGACAACTAGTATGAGGATTCCCTCAGACCAACATTTAAGCCAGTCCTGCTTGGAATTTGGCACTTTGAAAGCTACTTGCAGATGATGGCTTGGGGTGCGTGGGATTTAGAGACACGTGCAATAGACGGAGTGGGGCCCAAGTGGGTTCCGAAGATATAGGGGTTCCATGGTGAGATCCAACTTTGAGAAGAGAAGGAGCCAGGCCTCAAGAGAGCCACCTAGGAGCTTAGCTATCATGAGCTTTATGGTCCTGAGGGTTACCCTGAGAAGGCAGAGGAAGGAAAATCGGGGATCAGGGTACTCACTGACATGAGAAAGGCCATCCTGCCAGAGTTGCCCCCACCACTCAGCACCACCAGCCCCCCCTCAGGTTCCTGAGAAAGAAAAATTGCCTGTGTCGCCAGGGCCTAGCTCATAGCTCAGGTTGGGAGAAGCACATTCCTTCTTTGTCAGCAGCAGAAGAACTCCTGGGGAGACTCCTTAACCCTCCTTTTACCACAAAAGGGAACAGAAAGATGCCTGGATTTGAGAACGAAAATTCAGTCTGACTCCCAACTCTGGCTTAGCTACTGACTCAAACCCTTACTCATCCCAGAAAGGACGGAGAGCAGCTTTGTCATCCACCAACCACTCAATAAAAAACAGCACTACCCAGCAATTATTAGCTGGATATATTTGGGCAAGCTACTGTGATTATCCTTTGTTTTCCTATCTGAAAAAAAAAAAAAAAATGGAGACAACACACTGATTTCACAGGTTTTTGCAAAGGTAATGAGTGTGAAAGCACAATGTCAATTACAGAGTGTGATGTAGATAATAGTTATTATAATTACTGTTGATTAATAAGATGACAATAAAGAGGCCAGAGGGAGGACTGGGAGAAAGGAGAATGGAGATGGAATAAAATGAGAAGTGAAAGCCAAGAAAAGAGAAAGGGGGGAGGGAGAGAATTAGGAGGGGAGAAGACAGATAGACTGTATCTTCAGCACTTCCTGAACTTTGCCAGCCACTTGGACCATGGTGGTCAGAATTGATTCACTATACAGTCTCTGTAGGGAACAGGTGGGAATCAGAAGCCAAGAAAAGGATAGTGGATTTGGGGGAGGGGAAGGAATGAATGGTGTGGTGGAGGGGCTCTCAGGTCTCAAACACTAAGGACCATTGGCATGGAGTTGGCATCTTTATTTTCAGTGTCCAGGGGATGGGTGTGGGTTACCTGGTCTGCGGGCATGACTTGCCCCTCCTCCTGGAAGATCTCAGCATCGCACTGTCCCAGCAATCAAACAATTTGCTCGGCATCTGCTCTGTCGAGGTCCTGGGTCAGTGGGTTTGACTTATCTGTGATTGGCAGGGCTGCCTCATACCCAGACAACTAGAGGGAAGGGGGCCCAAGGATACAGACAGGAAGCCCAGGCCTCACTCATGCCTCTTGATTTGGAGGTGGGAGTGGCAGCAGGCACAAGGTTTGGGGACACACACGCACACACACACACACACACACACCATCCAAGGATTTAGCCTGAACTTGGTACTCTGGGCCTAATAGGGGAAGGTCAGGAAGGAAGATGGGAAGGAGGAGAGGGAAAACAGAAACCCAGGGTGGAGGGAAGTCCAGATGAGAAATGATTCTAGGAATCAGTACAGAAGACCAACATGGAGAAGGGGCGGGGGGTCTCCCCTCCCACTTGCCAGGCTCTGGGGTCTCAATCACATGTTGAAACTGTTTTGTGCCCGGCATGGTCGCACGCTGTGGACACCCTGTCGTGCCGGCATCTTCAGCCACACAAACTCTCTGTCACGCTAACTCTGCTTCCAGCGGGCGGGGCCTTATCTGAGCCACAGTGATGATTAACCCAGGTACCCTGGCCTCTCTGAGCACCGGCCCCTCTGACTATCTCTCCCCATACCCTTTCCTGATCAGTTGGCCCCCAGCCCTCTGGGCACCCCAGGGAAGCTCCAGGGGTCCCTCTTTGCATGCATGCAGACTGCCCAGCCTCTACTTTGCCCCATGAAGGGGGAAACCTGAGGTTCATTACTCTTAACCTTTGGACACAATGACCTCTTCTCTGGAGGGCCTGGAGCTCAGAAGTGCAGGGTAATACCCAGTCCCAGGACAATGAGAATCCCTGAGCAGAGTGCTCTGGGACCAGGATGCAACAGGAGGCCAGAGATCAGGGTCCTCAGGGACAGCAGAGGTCAGAGGACCTGAGCCATGGCTTGATCACATGTCCAGAACACACAGCCCTCCCTGCACCTCTTGCTCCATTTCACTCTTTCATCTCAGAAGGAAGCTAACAGAAGCTTTGGAGCCCCAGGGGAACACACGCTGAACTGAATATTACAGGAAAAAAGTGCCACAGAAATAGAAATGCTGCAATGAGAATTAGAAATCAAAGTATCTGCCCTAAATACAACATGAGCCAACATTTATTTACACTGAACCATGCACTTTTCACATACAGTATCTCACTGGGTACATTCACACTGAGGAGACCATACTGACACCCTCGTTTTGCAGATGGTAAAGCAGAGGCTCAGAGAAGTTAGGTCATTGCTGAAGATCACACAGTTGACAGAAAGGGGACTCACACTCCAGATCTCATGAAATAGTTTAAGGATTTATGTTTGTTAAACGAATGAAGTAACTAACAGACTGGTGCAAATTAATGATAATCCCTCGCTCACACAGTGTCATGAGATTTATAAAGACATTCCCCAACATTATCTCACTGGATCCTGCCAACAGCCCTATGAGGTTCTGGACGCTCTGATTTTAGGAAACCTGACACTTAAACGACCAATTTCTCCACGCCAGGCAGGAAGAAGAGCTAAAAACCATAGGTTGCTACTCTTTAGACTTCCGCTGCTATAAACCCAGCCTGCTGTCTTAACCGCTGGACTCCAGCTCTTCCCATGCCCAGACACCTAGGTGACGCTCAATAAATATTTATTTAATAAATTAAAGAATGAATGAGAGCGAAGAGAATCAATATCAGATTATGAATGGGGAAGAGATTTAAAAGTTGACGCAGTCTACAAGTAGGTCTGGATGGCAGATACAGTAGAAGTCTCCTGGTTTCCATTCTGCCATCCCTTCCAACACACATGCCTTCGTTTCCTACTACCTCCTTATGCTCGACATTCTTACAGTGGTTTGTGTTTCCAGTACTGCACAAGAAGAAACCTCCTTGGAGATGGAGCCTACATTGAGAGAGTAGAGTTGAGAAGTGAAGATTAAGAATCAGGTCCTTGGCTGAGCTCTGGATCAAGCCTCACCTGATCCAGACACATCCCAGACCAGTCCACTGAAAGAAGGCCAGTGCAGTCAGTTAAGTGGCTGACTCTTGGTTTGGGCTTGGGTCATGCTCTCAGGGTCGTGGGATTGAGCCCTGTGTCAGGCTTTGTGCTAAGTGGGGAGTCTGTTTAAGATTCTGTCTCCTTCTCTGGCCCCTCCCTCTGTGTGCACTCTCGCTCTCTCTCTCTCGCTCTCTCACTCTCTCTTTTTAAAACATTTTATTTATTCACTTGACAGACAGAGATCACAAGTAGGCAGAGAGGCAGGCAGAGAGAGAGGGAAAGCAGGCTCCCCACTGAGCAGAGAGCCTGATGCGGGGCTTGATGCACGGTGGGATCATGACCTGAGCCGAAGGCAGAAGCTTTAACCCACTGAGCCACCCAGGCACCCCTACGCTCTCTCTCTCTCTCTTAAATAAATAAATAAATAAATAAATCTATTAAAAAAATAGATGAGGGAGTGCTTGGCTGACTCAGTTGGTTGGGTGTCTGACTCTTGGTTTCAGCTCAGGTCATGATCTCATGAGTCATGAGATCCCGCGGTGAGGGCCTCCCTCAGCGGGAAGTCTGCTTGAGATTCTCTCTTTCCCTCTTCCTTCGCCCCTGTCCCCCATATAAACAAATAAATCTTTTTTTTTTTTTTTTAAGAAACTCATTTCTATTTAGACACTTAAGGACACAGTGTGGTTTTTGCTCAACATTGCATTTCCAGTACAGGGCTTCACATATTAGGCACTCGATAAGTATTTATTGAATAAATTAGTGATTGAAGTGACTTCTTTTTTTTTTTTTTTTTTTTACCAAGATGTGGTTTTTAGAATATTAGATCAGGTAGGATGCTTTTGATGTAATAAACATAAAAATCAAACACAAACTGGTTTACAGTAGAAAGCAGAGGAGAGGAGGATTCTTTTTTTTTTTTTTTTTTAAGACTTTTTAAATTTATTTGACAGAAAGAGAGAGTACAAGCAGGGGGAACAGCAGGCAGAGGGAGAAGCAGGCTCCACACTAAGCAGAGAGCCCCATGCAGGACTTGATCCCAGGACCCTGGGATTACTACCTGAGCTGAAGGCAGACGCTTAACCAACTGAGCCACCCAGGTGCCCTCATCACCTAAAAGAATTTTTAAGAATTTTTATCCAGCCTTTCTTGGTGTTCTGAAGGAAGGGTTTTCAGCTTATGTAATCCACCATACTTCCAGGAATAGTATAGGGCCTCCTGCAGGGACATGCACAGAGTAGATGAGCAATGCATTTTCCTTGAATTATATGAGGACAGATTGAGTCACCTGACTTCAGTGCCGAGTTGGAATTACATTTTCCCCAACAGTAAGTTTGAGATAGCCACCACAAGTGCTTTGATCCACAGTGAGAGATGGAGGAATTATTCTGAGAAGACAAAAAATTATGCTTCATTGGGAGGGCTGTCTCGTGTACACTCAAACACTGACTTAGGCATGTTACTGATAGTATCTGCTTATGCTCTTGGGTGAACCCCATGAACAAGTGTCCCCACTGGACAGCTAAATGGCCTTTCCTCCAAAAGTGAGCAAACAAGTCTGAGTTTAAAAACTTCAAATGTAAAAAAAAAAAACAAAAAACAAAAAAAAACTTCAAATGTTCTCAGTATTATTAATTTCATGCTATTTATATCTAAATGTTATTGAATAATCATTATTTGGTTATTTGATCAACCTATTTCATTATTTAAATTTAATTATTATTCAGGAAAATAAAATATCCACGCTTGCTGCATTAACCAGAAATCAAGCTTGGCAATAGGATTCATACTTCAGCTTTGCTCCTAAGGAAGTGCCTGCGAAGCACTCTTTGAATTTTGCATCCATTTCCTGGTTCTGAGTTTCACTGAACAAATTCTTCCAGTCGCCAACTTCACCTGCAACACACAAAAAACAACAGATCCAGATATCTGTTAGAATATTTCTTCCTGGGGAGCCTGGGTGGCTCAGTGGGTTAAAGCCTCTGCCTTTGGCTCGGCTAGGGTCATGATCCCAGAGTCCTGGGATCAAGCCCCGCATCTGGCTCTCTGCTCAGCGGGGAGCCTGCTTCCTCCTCTCTCTCTGCCTGCCCCTCTGCCCACTTGTGATCTCTGTCTGCCAAGTAAATAAATAAATCTTAAAAAAAAAAAAAGAATATTTTTTCCTGATTTTTTTTGAGCTTCTTTCTTATTTTATTTTATTTTTATTTTTATTTAGGTATAGTGACACACAGTGTTACATTAGTTTCAGGTGTATCACACCTGAGTTCAACAACTCTCTAAGTTATGCCCTGCTCACCACATGTATAGATCCCCTCCGTCACCTGTATACAACACCATTACAACACCATTGACTGCATTCCTAATGCTTTCTTTGCCTTTTATTCTTGTGGCTTATTCATCCCATAACAGGAGAAGTGTACCTCCCATGCCCCTTCACCCCTTTTGCCCATCCCCCACCCCATTTCATCTCAATTTTACCATTTTTCAGTGCAGCATTTCACTCTGAAATGTGAAAATGGACACATGAAGAAAATTGGTCTTTTTTTTTAAGATTTTTTTAAAGTTTTTTTGTTTTGTTTTGTTTTTTGTTTGTTTTTTTTTTTTTTTTACAGAGATAGAGATCACAAGTAGGCAGAGAGGCAGGCAGAGAGAGAGAGGGAAGCAGGCTCCCCGCTGAGCAGAAAGCCCCATGCAGGGCTCCATCCCAGGACCCTGAGACCATGACCTGAGACCATGACCTGAGCTGCAGGCAGAGGCTTAACCCACTGAGCCTCCCAGGCACCCCAAGAAAATTAGTCCTAAGAATGAACGTAGACTCTTGTAAAATTAACGATATTCACTGGGGATTCCCCATCTGTGGCATGGGAGGTGATTTGCTCTTTACATCACTGAGGGGACGATAGGCTTCAGAGAGCTCCTATTCCCCCCTCCAACACCCCCCCCATCTCAAGCTTTGAGACATAAATTTCCACTTTTTGAAAGTCATTTTTTTTTTCCCTCTGTAAAGTCTTTTAAATACTTTAACCCTTGAGAGGTTATCAGTTTCCAGCAGGATTTTGTGAAAACCTCAGATTATTGAAAATTTTGCAGGAAGTTATTTTGCCTGAGATTAGGATATGTTTTCTCTTTGCTCTTAGAAGTGAAGGAAGTTACTTCTTTCTTTAGAATCTTTTGGTGATTTGGGTTGAAGGTGTAAGTTCCTTGTTGCATAGCCATTTGAAATGTATATTTATAAAGAGGATTTGATGACAGGAGGAAATGCTTAGATATATGAAGGGATTAACATAAAACACAAAACTATTTACAAATGTCATCCACTACATAAAAGATCACAGAGTAAGGCCGGAAGAAATATGCTAAAAAAGTTAAACATGCCTCTGGTGGGAGAAATGTGGATAATTTTTAATGCTTTTTCAAATTTTCCTGTGCTTTCTGAATTTTCTACAAAGACTATTATAACATTTTTAAATTATTACTTTATTTTAGAATTTTTCTGTTCGAATAGTGCTTGATTAACAATGTACAGAAACATTCTATTTTTCCCCCTCCTTTATAGTTTATCAAACAAGGCATAAAAATCGAGAATAATGTCAGGAATCAAATCAAAGTCAGATTTATATTCAATGTTCCATTCACAGTGGGGATTTTAAATGGATCTTCATTCGATAAAGTATAGTAGAGTCAAGTAAACATACGTTCAAATCCTGATTCCACTGATCATTAGCTTTGTGACAATGGACAAATTAATATCCCTGAGTTTTGATGCCCACATTTGTAAAATTAAGGAATTAATATCTTTTTTTTTGCTATAAAATTTATGCCCAGCAAAAGGTCTAACAGATGGTAGATGCCTGATAAATGACAGTTGTCATTGTGATATGTGTTGCCTCTAAGTCACCTTATAGTTTCATTATATATGCAATAAAAGGACCTGGTAATCCCTTAGCTGTATTACCATAAATTTCCATAAGAAATTAGAATGCTTTAACGAAATTTAGTAAAATCTTCAAGTGACAGAGATAGCTAGTTGCTTATCCAATACTCATTATCTCCTCCCTTCTTATTAACAAAACCCTGATTTTAATTTGGTAATAATGTGCCCACCTTAAAAAAAAAAAAAAAATCACAGTTCCCAGCCAACAGTGCTGCCAGAGGTGGCCAATGAGGTGTACATGATTCTCTGTCTCTTGCTACTCCCTTTTTATTTTAATAAAACAATCCTAATGGCTTCTGTCTTGCCATCACAAAGTGACAAGCAGAAAGGCAGAAGGAGCTGAGTACACTAAGAGATTTTAGATATTTTGGACGTTCCAGTCTAGTTCAGGAGAGAAAAAGGAAATCCTGTCTTAACTTAAGGTCTAGTGATGTGGATTTCCTGTAACATGCAGATTGACCCGTGTCCCAGAAACCAGTGTGGCTTTACCTTTGCGGAATAGAAACGGACCAATAGCACCATGCGTTTCCTGGGACTTGGCTCTCATTACTTGGAAGGTACTCTGGGCTGAGATGGTTTGAATCTGCTCCCCCGTTAAAGAGAATCCAAAGAACTCAGCAATTTGTTTTATTCCAGCAGCCAGGTTCTGAAAACAAAATTTTCAGGGATAAACTTCCTTCTATGGGAATTGTGCCATAGCAAAAACAGGCTTCTTAGCCAGAATAGATTAAGCTTAGCACTCTAACTCATCTTTTTATCTCACAATCTTTAGACTTCTGTTACTTCTGTATCAATATTCAAGATAGCCTTACATCATATTCCGTATCGATTTTCCTTTGTACTTTCTTTTTTTTTTTAAATATTTTATTTATTTTTTTGACAGAGAGAGAGAGATCACAAGTAGGCAGAGAGGCAGGCAGAGGGGGTGGGGGAAGCAGGCTCACCACTGAGCAGAGAGCCCGATGCGGGGCTCTATCCCAGGACCCTAAGATCATGACCTGAGCCAAAGCAGAGGCTTAACCCACTGAGCCATCCAGGAGCCCCATCCTTTGTAGTTCCAATGTATGACTCTTCCTGAACTCTTCAGGATATAAATAATGATGGTAAACATTAAGTAGAAGGTAAGAATCTAGGTGATATTCACTTTACAAAAAAGCACCCGTCTAGAAGAGGTGAGGAAATTAATGTAATTGTACGTGATCATTCCAATTCTCTTTTCTTTTGAATCCTATGTTTAATTCCATCAGGAAAGTCTAATTTTTAGAATCATAAAAACTAGAGGGAGTCTTGAAATGTATCTTGTCTAAATACACTTGTAAATCGTGAACCCCCTCAACAGTATTGCTGACCAATGAAGATTCATGAATCTCCTAGGACAGTTTCTTAAACTGTATTCTACAGAACACTAATTTACTTTAAGGTAGTTATAGATGTTTCATGGAAAAAAAAAAAAAGGAGGTTGAAGAGCTGAGGTCCAATTAAGTTTGGAATCCTTTTGGTTAAAAAAAGATAACCTTTTTGTTTGCTTGCTTTTCCTATTGGATCTCCCAATCTTTACTATGCCATCTTGCAACATAAATTCCCAGAGGTCTAACAGTTTCCAAATCAGTTTGAACTCTAAGCAAGAATTATTAACATCCGGGCAACACTGACATTCCACAGAACACAAGTTTTAGAAACATTATTCTAGAAGGAGTCTGTTCTAGAAGGAGAACAGACTAAATTGGTATGTTCTTTCATGTCGAATAGATGCACTCTATCAACCAAAGGGACCGGTTCAGTGATACTTTCCTTTGATAAGAATGTCAGGGGAGACTGGTGTTAAGAACTCACTTCCACTAGGAGGCATCTGACACACTCCCTTCTTTTTAACATACTTTCTTCACTGGACTTCTGGGACCCTGGCTTCCCCTCTGCCTCAGTAGCCCCTCCTCTTTCTCCTTTGCTGATTCTTTCTGTTTCCCAAGCTCTCTCTATGGGGAACTCCAGGGCTCAGTACTTGGTCTTCTTCTCTTCTCCATCTGTATACATACATACATGGGTTTGTAATCTCACAGCTTTAATACCATCCATGTGCCAAATTTAGATGTACAGCCCAGAACTCTCTTCATTCAAGACTTTTATACCCAATTGCCTACCTGACCTCTCCATTCGGATGACTGATAAGCATCTCAGACTAAGCTAACACCAAAACCCTGATCTCTCCCACTATCCCGCTTTCACCTGCTGGCATCTCCTACTCAAATGATGACAACTCAATCCTCTCAGTTGGTCAAGCCAATAATATTAGAGTCTTATCTGATTTCTCTCTCTCTTTTTTTTTTAAGATTTTATTTATTTATTTGACAGACAGAGATCACAAGTGGGCAGAGAGGCAGGCAGAGAGAGAGGAAGAGAAGCAGGCTCCCCGCCGAGCAGAGAGCCTGATGTGGGGCTTCCTCCCAGGACTCTGGGATCATGACCTGAGCTGAAGGCAGAGGCTTTAACCCACTGAGCCACCCAGGCGCCCTGATTTCTCTTTTTCTCTTCACTCTTTCTCCTGTGCAGTCTAGAAACAAATCCTATTAGCTCTTCTCCAACATATATTTAGAATTCAACCACTTATCACTGCCACTGCCCCTTCTGGCCTGAGCCACCATCTTCCTTTGCTTGGACTACTGCAGTACTCTCCTCATGGTTTCACTACACTGTCTTTGCTTCTCTTCTAGTACGTTGTCATGCAGCAATCAGAATGAACCTATTAAAAATACATCAACTCCTATCAGTCTTCTGCTGGACTTCTGCAGTGGCTTCCCCTTTCACTCAGTAAAAGCCAAAGGATTTCAATGGCATGCCACATGATTCCCATGCTTCACTCTACCTCATTCCGTTGCCTCTGTTCTCATTGGTTAATCTCCTCAGGCTCACCCCTAATGACCCAGCCTCATTCACCTCCTTCATGTCACTTAACGATGCCAGGAACACTTCTACCTCAGGACCTTCACTCCAGTTGATTCTGTATGCCTGGAAAGCTCTTATTCCAGTTACCACTTGGCTCACTCCCTCTCTTCTTTAGATCTTTGCTCAAAAGATCTACCCTATTTATACTGGGATCTGTCCAACATCCCAATTCCCCACCGCTACCTAGCATTTCCAGTTTTCCTTAATCAGCTATGACATTTCTTTTCTCCCACATATTATAAACATTAAAAAAAATTATATTTATTATTTCTCTTTCTCTCTCCCTGCCTTCTTCAGTTAGAAGGTAAGCTTCTCCAGGGCAGTGAACTTACTGATTTGCTTATTGACGTATCACAAGGACCTAGAACAATGCTAATCACTCATTCACTAAATGCTCATGAATAACAATTCATGAATAAACAATTTTAAAAATAAGATCATATGGAAAGATCCAATTCACGGCCAAATGCATGTTCAGTTAAATCTCAACTGAAACCTACCTATTATTCTTGTCATTCTTATTCTTAAACCTACCTATTATTTCTGCCATTTCCTGCTATCTCAGCAGGAAAATAAAGCAGCCCCTCTTAGTAATAAGTTGCTAAGCATTACTTTGTTTCTGTTAAATAAAGAACCTAAGCCCCTACACATTGTATTTTTTTCCCTAGCACTGTCCCACATATCTGGAATACTCTTTCTTTAAATTGAATACAATATTCACACAGCTGGACGTTAAAAGTAAGTGCTCTATGTTTATTTTATAAGAAATTTTTCTATAGAATGTCAATACTCATAATCTCACCTCTTTCAGGTCTTCGTATAATATGAACTTAACATTTTCATCATCAAGATGTTTGTTCCAATTAATGGCAAAATCAAAATAACTTCCCCAAGAAACTAAAAACACAGGAAAAAAATTCTTAAAGAATTTTAAATAACTGAGGTTAAAATGAAAGATGGTTAATTTTATGCTCTAAAATATAAACTATACATATGTGTATATGCTCAAAAAAGATTTTTTAAAATATTTTATTTATTTATTTGACAGAGAGAGATCACAAGTAGGCAGAGAGGCAGGCAGAGAGAGAGAGAGAGAGGGAAGCAGGCTCCCTGCTGAGCAGAGAGCCCAACGTGGGACTCGATCCCAGGACCCTGAGATCATGTCCTGAGCTGAAGGCAGTGGCTTAACCCACTGAGCCACCCAGGCACCCCGAGATTTTTTTTTTTTAAGATTTATTTATTTGTTTTTGGAAGAGCACATGCCAATGGGGGGAGGGCCAGAGAGAGGGGGAGAGAGAGAGAGAAAGAGAGAGAAGCAGACTCCTTGCAGAGTACAGAGCCCCATCAAGGGGCTTCATGAGGAGCTTGATCTCATGATCCTGAGATAATGACCTGAGCCAAAATCAAGAGTCTGACATTTAACCAACTGAGCCACCCAGACACCACTCAAACATGATGTTTGTTATCACAAATCCCTCCTCCAAAAGAATTGCATAAACCATTCCTTTCTTGAGATTTCTAATCATTTTATTATCATCAATAATAACACAACTAAGCAAGTTGCAAAAGTGGTTTGATTAAAAACTGTCAGATATTCATGGTTAGGTAAATAAAATAATTCAGAAATAGTGAATGATACATGGAAACTGACAGATAGTGCCAGAAAGAAAGAAATGATGAGACAGATGTTGTCTAGATCAGCATTGCCCAATAGAAATTTAATGCAAACCACATCTGTAATTTTATTTTATTTCTGAAGATGTATTTATTAGAAAGAGAGTGCACAAGTGGGACAGGCAGAGGGATAGGGAGAGAAAATCTGAAGCAGATTCTGTGGGGCTCGATCTCATGACCTTGAGATCAGGACCTTAGCCAAACCCAAGAGTCCAATGCTTAACTGACTGTGCCACCCAGGCACCCCAACATCTGTAATTTTAAAAAAACATTAAGAAAAGCAAAAAATGGGGTGCCTGGGTGGCTCAGTCGTTGGAATGACCAACTCTTGATTTTGGCTCAGGTCACGATCTCAGAGTTGTGAGACCCAGCACCCCTAGCCCTGGAGTCCACTTCAGATTCTCTCTCCCTACCTCCTACTCCTCCCACTCATGTGCTCTCTCTATATATAATAAATAAATACATCTTAAAAAAAAAGACACAGTGAAATTAATTTTCATATTTTGTTTAACCAAATATATCCCAAATATTATCATTTCCAAATGTAATCAATATAAAAAGTTATCAAGAAAACACCACACTTCGTTTTGTATATTCTAAGAGCTTCCAAAAACCAGTGGGTATTTTACATTTAGAGAGTATCTCAATTTGAACGAGAATTCTCAATTTGAATAAAAAATACTTGATAAATTTTCAGATTTTTTAAAACTTTGGTTGAAAAAATAGATTCATACACTCAAGGTGTACCAAACTTATTTAAAAGTTTCTAATAAGTAAATTGAGTATCTGTTTTTAGGTTTAAATTGAAGCTCATTCAAATTAAATAAAAGTTAAAATGTAATTCTTAGATTGTACTTGTCACATTTCAAGTTCTCAGTTGTCACATGTAGCTAGTGGCTCCCATACTGGACAGTGCAGATGTGGACACTGGTGAGCTGTGCTGCTTGTTAACTGTGTGACTTTGAGCAACTCCCTAAACCCCTTTGTACCTCACTTTCTTCATCTGTAAAATGGGGTTGTTAGGAGGTTTAAATAAATGAACACATACTAAATGCTTAAAACAGCACCTGATTCACAGTACCCACTCAACAAATTTTAGCCATTATTGCTATATCATTAATAATAGCAATATTCTCATAATTATTTTCATTTTCATCATTATCATGAAGCCCTTGCTTTGAGCCAGGCTGTTACTACATGTTTTCTTTGTTGTGGTAAACACTGTAAGTTTCATACCCAATATCCAATACACTTCCTTTTTTGTTGCTACCCAAACTCTGATTACTTGGGTCTAAGCCAATTGTGAGGCTTTGGGCTCCTGTTTTTCAGCCGCCCTTAGAGCTGTGGTTGGTCACGGGTCATGGTTCTGGCCAGCAAGACACAAGCAGGAGTCTGCTGGAAGGTTTCTAGCAAACCCGTTGCTGTCTTGATGAGTCCTCTTCATGAGCTGAAGGAGATGCTTGGAGGGGCACTAGCCCACTTGAGAGTATGTTGCAAAAGGCGCAAGGGAGAGGCCATGGGAATGTCAGAGGTGTTGGCCCAACATCACTGGGCAGCTGAAGCTGTTGCCTACCCTTATTGTTTAGTGAGAAAAATAAAACCTAATATGTTTAGGCCACTGTGGGTCAGGTTTTCTATTCTTCCAAATGCACTATTGATTGATACATTTTAGCCTTCAGTCTTTAAAGCAATCCAATGTGAGAGGTACAATTTTTAGACCTATTTTGTTGATGGGGAAATAGAAACCCAGAGAATCTAAGTAAACACCTCAAGGTGACGTGGTTAGTACTTTACGGGTATTGTCATCTTTCGACATCTGTCTGACACAAGAACTAGTGTTGCCAAGCAAAATGCTATCCTGTCCCACTTCCTGTGGGTCAGATGCTCTTATCTGTACCTTAGAAGTAAGGAAACCAAAGTCTACAGCAATCAAATGTCTTGCTCAAAAGCACCCAGGCATGAGTGATTTGAACCTGGGTTTCAGTTCTAGCTCTGCTTACTGGGTAAGCAGGATGAATCACTGATCTCAGCCTCTGAAACTAATAATGCATTATATGTTAATTAATTGAATTTAAATTTAAAAATTAATTAATTAAAACAGTTCTAGCTCTGCTACTTAATGGCTGCGTGACATTCTTATGCCTCTATTTCCATCTTTTTTTTTAAATTTTATTTATTTATTTTGACAGAGATCACAAGTAGGCAGAAAGGCAGGCGGGCGGGGGCAAGGAAGCAGGCTCCCCACTGAGCAGAGAGCCCCATGTGGGGCCCGATCCCAGGACCCTGAGATCATGACCTGAGCTGAAGGCAGAGGCTTTAACCCACTGAGCCACCCAGGTGCCCCCTCTATTTCCATCTTTATAAAATGGGAACAGTAATAGTATTTATCCTTGTGGCATCCTTAGGAGAAATGAAATTTTAAAATGTATTCTAGGGATAGCATACAGTGCCTGGCATGTAGTAATTGCTCAGTAAGTGGTAACTATTTTATTCTCTCTAGTATTAATTACTATTTATTAATTAATAATAATTAGTATTTAGTATCAGTATAATAATAAATAATTAGTAATTAATCACTAATTATAAATATATAATTAATATAATTAACATATAGTATATATTAATTAATTATAGTATAGTAATTAATATATAGTAATAATATATAAATATATAGTAATTAATACATAATTATATTATATATTCTATAATATAATACTTATTATAGTAATAAGCGATGAAGCCCAATCCAGACCTCTCATTCCAAATCCTGTATATTTCCCAGTATGTTGAGCTTCCTCCATAAGTTGAATTTAACAAGTTTGTAAGGCAGAAATTTTATTCAAGTTAAGCCCAGCACATTTTATCATTGTCAGTCAAATAATTAGGCTGAACGTACAGAGCCACAAAGATTCCCTATCCCTATGATATATTGTTCCAGTTATGACAGCTTTCTCATCATTAAACGTCCTCTCGTGTTATCAGTGGGGCGCAGTTTCAGACATGCCGTAACTGCCTCCTCCATCCAGTCTCGGTGAGCGGTTCCCAGACAAACTACGCTTTCTTTGGGGTACTTCCTAAGCACCTTTCGTGCACTATTTTTTCTCTCCTACACCCCAACCCCCATACTTCCTCTCTGCTTTGGGGCCAGTACTGAATGCCCCCCGTGTGCGTGCATGTGGTTGCTGGGCTGGTCACCTTCAAAAGTGGTCTTCTTGGAGTGACCTGTCAACAGCTTCCCTTCTAGGATCATCTGGCATTAATTCTGCCTTCTACTCATACTCAAGAGAACCACCAGTTAGAGAAGGCATCTTTCATCTCTGGCCACTGTACCCATGGGAGTATTCACTGGTACCTACAAGCAGTGGGACCACTGACAAGTGATTTAACTTTTTTTATTAGTTTTCTCATCTGTGCCTTATTTATAGTTTGTTGTGGTCTTAAAAGAAATTGTGCACATACAACACCTACTTCAGTACCTGGAGCGTCAGTAGGTACTTCCAAAGTTGCAGCTAGCAATAGGCGGAGGTAAAACATCAACATGGTCTATCAAAGCTGATTTCCTCTCTGGCAGATGAATATCTTAGGTGAGGGGTTTTTAGATTTTTAAATTTATTATTATTTTTTTTAAGTTTTTATTTTTTTTTATTTTTATTTTTTTTGTAATCTCTATCCCCAACATGGGGTTGAACTCACAACCCAAGATTAGATTGTGATCTAATGGATATGAGAGTCACATGCTCTACTGAGCCAGCCAGGTACCCCTGTCCCATGTCTGTTCTATGCCTACCCCCTACTCATAGTCAACATGTGAATTGCCCAAATTATTATTATTATTTTTTAAGATTTTTATTTATTTATTTATTTGACAGAGATCACAAGTAGGCAGAGAGACAGGCAGAGAGAGAGATAGACCTGAGCTGAAGGCAGCAGCTTAACCCACTGAGCCACGCAGGCGCCCTGCCCAAATTATTTTTAAAAACGCTAATGTATTATTGTTTGGTGCTATAAAACTTCATTTAAAAGCAACTTTTTGGTTCCTGGATCCTCCATGATCTTTCTTCACTGTAAAACACAATTGATTTTTTGTTCTTAATGGGGTCACCTGTTGAAGTAAGAATTCTTTTGCCAACAGCTATACCTTGTCCTTTCATGAACTGTCTGAAGAATTCATCCCAAGAGCCATAGCTTGGAATATCAGGGACGTCATTGTGGAAATGGAAAAAAGATACTGCCGTATCTTTAGGGTTTCGAAATATCACCAATATCTAGGGAGAGAAAATTAAGTTAATTTATTCAGGTCTATGTTTTGAACCTTGGAAAAGTGAAGGGGTGAGCAATATCATTGTATATTTTTGTACACAACTTAATTTCGTTAACAAAAAGAGGAAGAATGACAAGAAGAAATTGAGGAAGAGGGGGTAGCAGGTGGGGAAATTTAGGGAAAGGGGAGAAAAAAGAAGAAAAAGCAGATCGATGTTGTAGTAGAGAATTTCTGCTAATGAACTTTGTAAAAAGGCACATAGAGAAGACATCAAAAAGGAAAAAAGAGGAAGCTCATTAGAATAATCACAGGACATGATCTGGAAAGTTAAATTGCAAAGTAAAAGTTGCAAAATAATATTAAGGAAAATGAAAATAATGTTCAGAGTTTGGTGGGAGAAGATCCAAAAGAATAAGAGTGACCAAAGCATCTGTAGTTACATATACATGACATGAAGTTTGCTATTATATGTGAAATTCAGAAATAAAATTGTTTCAGACCTCAGGAAAATAATGCTCACCAGAAAGAACAGCAACAGCAACAGCAAACCCTTCCGCTTGTTTTCCTAGATTGTACTCTCTTGTTAAACACTCTAAATATCTTAGTGGGATTCTGAAATCTATTCACTATAAAACAGATTTAAAATATGTTTAATACTAGGTATATGTTTTATATCCTAGCTGAAAACACCTTTGCTTTGCATGAAACTATAGCTAATATAATCTGAAGAAACAACAGAAGAAATACTAAATCTCACACTTCATTTATTAAAATTCTGTAAGATAGGAACTTAATCACATAGCCCAGAAAGGCAATATCTTAGACGTTAAATACTTCAAACTGACATATGAGTAAGAATGACACTCACCTTGGCTTTATTCTTGACGATGGACCCAGGTAATTTGTCATAATGGAGGTGAGTTGCCAAAATCCTTGGTGATGGGAACTGTTTCATTCTCTTAAAAATATACACAATAAAGTGAAAGTGTGGGTGTGTCTTATGGTCAATCACTCTTAAGTGTAGTATTTGAATGGTAGTTTCAAGGACCACTATGTCCTTGTGTCTTCTTCAGTTCCTCCTCAGAATTTTTTTGTTTTGTTTTGTTTTAGAGAGAGAGAAAGGAAGAATGTGCTTGTGCACAGGGGGAAGGGCAGAGGGAGAGAGCATCTTAAGCAGCTTCACCTCCAGCGCGGAGCCCTGTGTGTGGGGGTGGGGGAGGTTTGGATGGGGGGTGGGCTTGGCTCAGTCTCACAACCCCGAGATCATGACCCGAACTGAAATCAAGACTCAGATGCTTAATTGACTGAGCCACCCAGGTGCCACTCTTCTCCCAGTTTTTATTTTTTTTGTTTTCTTACTTTGTGGAGGCAAGGAATGGAAAAAACCATAAACAAATAATTTAAATCATCCTTTTGGAAGTCCTTGTAGGATCTGGTTTATCTTTTATCTTTTTATTTTTATTTTTTGGTCTTTTTTTGAAAAGTTTACCTTTTCTCACAATCACACCAAATTCTTTTTGTTCAAGACAGCTCATAATCTGCGGTCTACTCTTGAGTTAATTTGGCTCTCTTCTATATTCAAGGTTTTTAACAGAAATAGTCACGTTTTCCCATAGCTCCTCCAAACTTTTTTTTTAATATCTAGATTTTTTTTTTTTTTAACCAAAAATATTCCAGGGACACCTGGGTGGCTCAACCGGTTAAGCATTTGCCTTCAACTCAGGTCATGATCGCTAGGTCATGGGATCAAACCCCAAGTTGGGCTCCCTCCTCATCAGGGAGCCTGCTTTTTCCTCTTCCTCTTCCTCCATTCATGCTCTCCCTCTCTCTCAAATAAACAAATAAATAATTTTTAAAAAATTTCCACTCAAATATCCCAACAGAACCTGAAAATGCATAGTCACTTAACTATCTGAGAAATATTTTACAAGAGAAAATCTTGTCAGTGTAAGGACTCAATAACTGATTCTTTGTGTGTATGTATCTACTTTTACTGATAATTTAAGAAATGAATTGATCTGTTTAATCTGCCAGTGGGTTTTGTCTTAAAATCAGGCCTTTAGTATGTTATATGGGCTAAAGTTTCAAGTTTATTTCCATACTTGTAGAGGTCACTCACTGCTTGGTCACATTATTTCAGTGATAAAATGATATTTAGATATTTGTAGCCAATTGTTCTGTAAAAATTTAGTGGAGATCCCAACTCAAGCAAGGGCAAAACATAAAAAAAAGTTCTAAAAATAAAAAAGCCAATGTAAGTCAATTATATGGGCTCAAATGGTGATTAATAGTCATAATACTTGATTTACATCATTAGTTTTGAATGTCACTTTTAGATTCATTTACAGCAATCCTCTCAGGTAGGTGTTATAACCCCCATTTTAGAGATTAACAATAGGCTTTGAGGTTTTAAGTGCTTTGTACAAAATCACATAGATGGTAATTTTCAGATTAAGTTATAGTACGCTGTTTCCCCTACACTGCACGGCCAAAAATCACAAAAAGACATATGAGAAATGGTAAAGTTCCTAAAAGGATTAGAAAAATATCCAGGGAGAAAGTGAGAAATAACTGTAACAAAACTGCTATGCATATAATAAAACATTGACGAAAATGTGATATGGCCAAACTATAAGCAGCATAAAGACTGTATGTTTATTTTATTTTATTTATTTTTTTAAGTAATCTCTATGCTGACCCACAACCCTGATATCAAGAGTTGCACACTCCACCAACTAAGATAGCCAGGTACAGGAAAATATATGTATTTTAGGAAAGTTTTCTGTAAAGTGAATAGGTGTTAAGTAAAGCTTGTCTTCTTACTGATTTCCATTTTAAAATGGAGGTGCATGGCTGGCTCAGTCAGAGCATGCAACTCTTGATCTCCAGGTCGTGAGTTCAAGCCCCACTTCTGGTGTAGAGTTTACTTTAAAAAAAAAAAAAATTGGAAAACTGGGGATATGTTAGCATAAATTGTAAAGTTGATGCTAAACACCCTCTTTAGAAAAAATGTTACGCAGTGGTCTGGACAGGAGAAACCAGTGGGGCTTTTCACTGGCCCATCGTTTCTTACCTAGGAAAAAACTTCTTAAGCCTCCTGTCCACACATCCTGAGCCAGTCCTGACTGCCCACATCTGGGGGCAGTCAGCCACAAGCAGGATGGCTTACCTTACCATGGGCAGGAGCACATTTACCTCCCACTCCAGCCCCCCCTCCCCTAAGTCCCTACACATCTCATTTGCATATGATTTTCTGCGACTTTAGCCCGATCCATGGAAATGACTTTCTTCCACATAAAATCCAACTTCTCAGCTTATGTTTGTCATCATGCCAAGTGTTTCTGTCATTTTCCAGAAACCACTTTCTAAGTCCCAATCCAATAATTTATTTCTTAGTAACTGAGTTCTTCTGTCTGCTTGGTAGTTGGGAGTCTTGGTAGTAAACACGTCTCAAAATTTTGCTGAGATTGTGGTTCCTCCTTGAATACAGCCTTCCCGTCCCAAATGCATTTCTGGTGTATCTAGGTAGGGCTGGCGATGGTCTGACTCTCACCTGTCCTGTCCAAGCGCTGAAGTCTTGAGGCAGATCCTTCCTCCCACCCTTTTCTTGCCTTCCCTAGCAGGAACCAGAGTATCCTGTCTCACACCCAAGCCCCACTTAGTTTTACTGATAAAGTGAATGATAACATGTGGTAAGGTGAATTAGAACAGGCAGGATGACCTGTTAGAATGTTTACACACACCAGTGACTTACTCTCTCAGCTACTACTTGATCCTTTTCCATCTCCCCCGCCCCCCCCAACACACACACACTAGAGTCATCATGGAGGCAGGGACATCAAAGGTAATGTCTTATTAGGAAAAGTCTGGGGACTGCTGACATAAACTGAAGGCAGGATGATCTGGGCCTTAGAAGAACCCTCCTATGGCATTCCACCCAAGTCTCCATCTTCAGAGACAAAGCTTTTTTTCATTTCAATTTCTTAAAAAAGATTTTGCTTTTACATTTATTTACTTAAGATTTTTTTTTAAATATTTTATTTATTTATTTGACAGACAGAAATCACAAGCAGGCAGAGAGGCAGGCAGAGAGAGAGGAAGGGAAGCAGACTCCCTGCTTAGCAGAGAGCCCAATGCGGGGCTCGATCCCAGGACCCTGAGATCATGACCTGAGCTGAAGGCAGCGGCTTAACCCACTGAGCCACCCAGGCGCCCTTTAAGATTTTTTTTAAATGAAGATTTTACTTCTCTGATAAAGTGCAAAAGCATGTGTGAGGCGGTGGGGGTGGGGTGCAGGGAGGGCCGGGCGGGTGTCAGGGCAGGGAGAGAGACAAGCAGACTCAATGCTGAGTGCCAAGACAGACCTGGGCTCAACCTCAAGACCCTGAGATCATGACCTGAGCCAAATCCAAGAGTTGGATGTTTAACCAACAGAGCCACCCAGGAGCCCCTAAGATTTTATTTTTTAAGTAATCTCTATACCCAAATGGGGCTCAAACTTACAACTCTGAGATCAGAAGTCACATACTGTACCCAGTGAGCCAGGCAAGCAACTCTGGTTTTAATTTTTCTTCAGGTTTCTCGGCTTGCTTTCCCTCCTATTTTTTCTTTTACAAGTAGGCTGTCTATATATATTTTTAACCTCTTATAGAGGTTAAGAAGTGCTAATTGGAAAACTTGGGTTCAAATCTTGGCCCTGCCATTTATTAGCCCCTTGACGTTGGTTAAGTTTCTAACAGTTTTGCCTTTTGTCATTTGGTGATGAGGTTATTTTGCCATGAAATGAGGTCATCCTTGAAAAGTGCTGGGAGTATATGGTGAGCACAAAATAAGCTGCCCAATTATTAGGACTGTACTTTCTGAACTCAAAACTAAAACGATACCTCAAATGGAAGAAATTTTCCGTGATAATTTACTATAAATTTAAAGGCTATTTTGTACTAACCTCGTATTTTTCTGGGTCCCCACATTCAAGAATTGGGAATTCTGGATACTCATACTTTTTCTTAGATTCAGCAAATATCAGCTCATTAATGATGTGGAGAATCCAATTTGAACCTTAAAGAAAAATCAAAGAATCAAAGATCATTAAGGAGTCTTGATTTATTTATTTATTTATTTATTTATTTATTTTTAAGATTTTTATTTATTTATTGAGAGAGAGGCAGTGAGAGAGAGCATGAGCTAGGAGAAGGTTAGAGGGAGAAGCAGACTCCCCGTGGAGCTGGGAGCCTGATGCGGGACTCGATCCAGGGACTCCAGGATCATGACCTGAGCCAAAGGCAGTCGTCCAGCCAACTGAGCCACTCAGGTGCCCCAGGAGTCTTGATTTAGCAAAGGCATGTTACTTTCACATATATATCATAAAAATTGGGTGGAACCTACAACCATCCTGTGGTATGAACAATCAGTTCTTCTGCATCTGAAATAAACTGGGCTGTGGGAGGAAACAGAGTTTTGCAGAAAACAGCACTTCTTGCTTACATTAGTACAAAATTTATCTTATTTTGCAGATTTTTCCTTTAACAAGTGGCAATACTGCTTGAATCCATAACATGTTCCTTACAGAACACTGTTATGTTATAGAAATGATTGCTTATTGCATATCATGTATTATTTCCTCTTACACTAATGAATATTTTATATAGGAGTACAGATATTTTTGATTTTATGAAAACCCAGCATCGATTAACAGGAAAATATCAAATGAAGATGGCTTCAATAAGCACTTAGAGATGAAATAAGTTAAAAAAATCAAAAGTGGATTGTGAGATTGTGTGAAATAGGAGAATTTAGATTCTTAATGTCTCCTCTCCCATTAGTGAATCACCATGCAAAGCTGGTTTGCGAAACTAAAGGATGGATGATGTTTGATCCTGAAAAATATTCTATTACGTGGAAATCGTCATAGGCATTATAGACATGGGTGTGCTTTTGCCTTTAGTCAAGAATCAAGATGAAAACGATTATTGCTCTCAGTGCTTGATAGCAAATGGACTTTCCTGCATTCATCTTTCTGGTAGCTAGCCCCACCATGCATACTTTCTACATCCATCATTCAGCAGACCTCCTCCCTCAGACACCAAGGTTTCTAAGTCTAGCAGTTCTCATTATTGACTCCACAAGTTATGCTCTTAACCATCTTGATCATCCTCCCCACTGCTTTCTGGCTAGCTTCATGCAGAGATGAACTGCCCTCCTCCCCAACCTTTGCCTAGGACCCTGTGCAACCTACTCACTATGAAAAAGTGCCCTGGTAGAAAATGATTTGTCATTTACCACACTTTGGATAAGATGCGAGCACTATGTCATCACTTCTGGCTTCAAAGGTGTCCAAGGCCTGGAAAGTTTCTGAGGTGCACATGGTGATTGGGTACGGAATCCCCTGATGAATGAAAAACAAGTGAGAAAGTGCAGTTTCTTTTGATTTTTCCAAAGCTTCGTCAATATAGTCAATAAATTTGGACTTACTGGCCATGCTGGCTCCCTGCTGATGAACCTGTTCTGTAGCTGTCCAGGGGCAGCAATAGCTTTTAATGGAGTTTTTCAGGAGGTGGAGTAAAGGTCTCCTCCCATTCACATGAGAAATAAATTCTTTAATTCTCACCCCCCTTCTCCCCACCTGCCTTTCCGCACGCCCACCTCTGACAAAAGGCAAACCGCAGGTGCAAAGCAACCTGAGGATCAGGGAATATTACCCCAGGGGCTGATCATATCACCGTTACAGACAATCCCTTGAAGGAAAGTAAGAATAGAATCTCTAACCAGATGACAATAGATATTAACTATCTAACAAATAGTTATTTAACTGAATCAGACATGCAATTTTTCCATCACAGGAAAACTGAGGAAATTTTGTATGTCAACAGAACATATCTTACTAAGGCAGGTAGTAGATGTAAGAGAGCAACTTTAATTTTTTTACTTTTTTTTAAAGACTTTATTTATTTGAGAGAGAGAGAGAGAGAGAGCTTGAGCAGGACGGAGAGGGAGAAGCAGGCTCTCCCCTGAGTAGGGAGCCCAACAGGAGGCTCGATCCCAAGACCGTGGGATCATGACCTGAGCTGAAGGCAGACACCTAACTGACTAAGCCACCCAGGCACCTTGGAGAGCAACTTTTAATCTCCATTTTACAGAGGGGAAAGAACTGACCAGAGACAGTTCCTAGATAGATATGTTTCTGGTTTCATTATATTTGTAATAATATATTTTTAAAATGTTTATAAAAAGGTAAAATTGGAATATCTGACTGTCTTACTATTTTTGTATTTCCATACAGTACTTCCCTTGAAGGTGTTATTACTTACATAACAATGGGGTGCTATTCACTGTAGGTGGGAAGCTGGTGTGTTTCAGACTCTCCCTCCCAAAAAAAGAAAATGAATAAGACTGGACTCCCTGCCAAGCTGCTTAGTGGGATTGTCCCTTACATTATAGTCTTTGTTTTCCTGGGGAGGGTGGAATTTAAGGCATTAATTCAAAGGCAGCTGTTGTCCTTTGCTTGCTTCTTAGTGAGTAAAATGATAAAAAAGACAATATACCTGGATCCTGTTTTGACACTAATGCCTATAATTATAGGAGGTTTTGGGAGGCTGTTTGGAATTGGTAATGTGAGCTTTGATTCTTCTTAGTCTCCCTGGGCTCAGGGCAAGCTGTCAGTCTTTCAGTTCTACCTACTTATTTTTTTCTTAAGATTTTATTTTTTAAAGTATTTTCTATATCCAATGTGGGGTTCCAACTCACAACTTTGAGATCGAGAGTTGAGTACTCCACCAACTGAGCCAGTCAGGTGCCCCCTCCTTGACTCTTAATTGTCTATATGCGTGGTGGAGGGAAACAGCACGAATGATTGCATAATAACCTAGATTTATGATTATTTGTACTGCTGTGCTTTTGAGTGCAAGTGGGCCTCCAATTCTGTGCAATCCCAGCTTCTGTTCAGTTCCTGGATCCACCCAAGCCCGAGATAAGTGGTGGGGGACCGTTAGAGTGCACCTGGCTTAGCTCATGCTCCTGGTGGCATCAACAAAGGAGGTTTCTTTAAAGCTCCTTTCCTTGAAATTAAAGACATTGTTCCCTCTTAATTTTTTCTTTCTTTTCACTTTTTTTTCCTAGGCTATGGACTTATATCAGAGAGAGAGAGCGAGAGAGGAGAATTCTGGAGAGAAAGACAGAGAGGGAGAGAGAAGTTGAGAGGATGAGAGAGAGAGGGGGGGAGAGTGAGAAAAAGGAAAACCAAAACAAAACTGGTGACCAAAAATGTCTAGGTTGATTGAACTATATAGTCTGATTAGTAAAGCAGGAAAGCAAGGATCAAGAAGCATAAGGCTCTTGGAAAGAAACTGAGGATTCTTGGAGGGGAGATAGGTGAGAAGATGGGATAACTGGGTGATTTGCATTAAGGAGGGCACTTGATGGAATGAACTGGGTGTGATATGTAACCGATAATCACTGAAAATAAAAAAGAAGCATATGGCTCTTGTGTGCCAGTTGGCCCAAGGCTGATTTTTAGGGGAAGGTAAATTGGCTGCTCCCATGCCATCCCCCTCTTTATGTAGTACAGTGCCTCTTCAGGATTAAATTGTGCTTTCCCCCTCTTCTTTAGCAAGAGAAGTGCTACTTCCTAGTGTAGTACAGGATTGAAATTTACTTTGGAATCCCACATATAGGGGGAGGGTGTAACCTCTTGGTATTTTGGGAGTTTTTAAAAACTGGCTTCCCTCTTCAGAATTTGAACACCAGCAAGATAGAGGTGGATGCTGGAAACTTTCAGGGTCCAGGGCAGTTTATCTGGTGACACTTTGTCATCCTAGACTGGGGGTGATGGAGAAGCACTCCACTCCAGCACTGGGCAGCTGGCAAGCAGGAATCTTGCCCCCACTTCCCCAGCCTCAGGGACAGTGCTGCTAGAGGCTGTAGGTCCCCACTGCTCTGTGTCCTCCGGCCATCTGAAGGGATGGCTGGGTCATCACCAACATCCTGGGCTTCTCTTCTGCAGTAGGTGTCTTCTGGCACTAGTAGAAATGGGTCATCCAATCTCTGCAACCTTTTGTCAGGTGATTAAAAGAGCTTCATTCTGAGGATCCCAGACAGGTCACTCTTTCTCTTTCCGTGGGAGAATGGACAGCAAACTTCCTAGGTACTTGTTAATGATGAGATCCCTGCTGCCCCTGCTCTTACGATCACAACAGAGGACTGGAACTTTGGCTAACTTCTGTACCTTGGACATGATGAAGCAAGGGAACTTCTTTCAGGTCACTTGCGTCCTTCTGCTAGAGTTAACAAATCAGGGTCACACTGGGAATGTACAGTCTCCCAAAGGAGACTTTGGGAGGGGTGGGTGCTGGAGACTTAGAGGAGGATGAACAGGACTTATGAACTGCAGAATTTGAGCATTTGCATTCCAGGGGTAGGGCTGCGGCAGGCTAGTTACGTCTGCCTACTGAAGTAGGTCTGCATTTCTAACAAGCTCCCAGGTGATGGCCATATTGCTGACTCTTGGAGACTATCACACTTTGGGTTGCAGAGTGTAGAAAAATAATTGAACACAAGTTTTTTGAGTCAATGTCTTAAGTTCAAATCCAGTTTTGTCTCTTGTTAGCTCTGTGATTGTAGGCAGGGTAAAATTCTCTCTTTCTTTGTAAAATTAGACACTCATAGCACGTATTATGACATAGGGTTTTTGTGGGGATTAAATAAATTAACAGACAGCCCGCAGTCAGGATCTGCTCTCAGTAGGAAGAGCGCGATAAAAGGTAATTACGGTATGGGGCGGGACCAACGCCGGGAGGGGCGGGGCTTTGCCAAACCTTGCGCACGCGCGGTCCTGTGTGTCAGCACCTCAGGTAAGAGTGGGATGACGGCTCGAGTTAGGCGTCCTCACTGGGGCTCGACAGAGCACGAAGTGGGCAGGAGTTTGGGGGGCCTCGCCAAAGTTCTGGGGTCATACGGAAGAAGGTTGGGTGTCACTATATCGATTCAGCGGGAAGGCGTGGGACAGGCCCGAGTGTTTCCGGGTCGCAAGGCGGGCGACCTTGTCGCCGCTGTCGGGCGGTGCGGCCTGCGCTGCACACTCGAGTGGGCTGCGGGCCGCGCGGGAGCGTCCGGGCAGGCGGGAGAAAGCTGGGGGCCGCCGGGGGCCGCCGGAGTGTGCACCGAAGACCCGGGGGACGGGGAGCCGCTAGGGCCTGAGGATCGCGGGTAGCCAGCCTGACGCGCTCTCGGAA
This sequence comes from Lontra canadensis, assembly GCF_010015895.1. Classification (NCBI taxonomy): domain Eukaryota; kingdom Metazoa; phylum Chordata; class Mammalia; order Carnivora; family Mustelidae; genus Lontra; species Lontra canadensis. The sequence continues at coordinate 5,413,748 of NW_022631072.1, forward strand.
GCCTCGCTGGTGCCTTGGTTCTGGACCGTGGGAACCTGGAAAAAGCGCTTTAGCTGATAAAACCCAGGGATGCTGAGAGACCTTGCTCTCCAACATGTAGAGTGCGAGAGACCTTGCCGTGTGATAAATCATTTTGCCTGAGAGGCTGAGGCGCGTCGTTTTCCAGCTGTAGCGCACAGACGAGGCGTTTTCCGACGCAGCATTGCACGTTTAAGCTTGTGCACCCTGAGTCCGCTTCTCAGCCAGTGTCATGCAAACCCCGTGACACACAGCGCTGCTTTTCTTCGAGCCCATTGGAAGACTGCTTTGTTTCGTTTATGTATCTACGTGTGTATGTAAAGTAGGCTCCACGCCCGACGCGGGGCTTGATCTTCGCACCCTGAGATGAAATCCGTGGTTCCCCTGACTGGGCCACCCAGGTGCCTCGAGCACTGCCTTGTTTTAAATTTCACCTAAGTTCTATCCTTCTCCAAAATCCCGTCTAATCTTACTCTTTCTCTGCCAGCTAGTAACCCAACTTTGTCGTGGACAGGTATGCCTTTGGTGGTCTTTATCAACCAGGCTTTATCAATCGTTAAAAACACCTTTCTTGAAGCTGAGGGACTTGTAATGTAAAATGTGTATATATGTATTTTTAAAAGGTAAATGCTGTAACAGTGTTACTTGTACTTTATTTTTTGAACCCTTAATCTCACCTCCCAACAAAACAAAACCACATTTTACTAGGATTCCTTATATTGAGGACATTGCTGCAGGCACGCTTTATTTATTTATTTATTTATTTACTACTGTCAATTTTTTTTTTTTTATAAACATATATTTTTATCCCCAGGTACAGGTCTGTGAATCGCCCGGTTTACACACTTCACAGCACTCACCATAGCACATACCCTCCCCAATGTCCATAACCCCACCCCCATCTCCCAACCCCCCTCCCCACATCAACCCTCAGTTTGTTTTGTGAGATTAAGAGTCGCTTATGGTTTGTCTCCCTCCCAATCCCATCTTGTTTCATTTACTCTTCTCCTACCCCCTTAGCCCCCCTTGTTGCATCTCCTCTCCCTCATATCAGGGAGATCATATGATAGTTGTCTTTCTCCGATTGACTTATTTCGCTAAGCATGATACCCTCTAGTTCCACCCACGTCGTCGCAAATGGCAAGATTTCATTTCTTTTGATGGCTGCATAGTATTCCATTGTGTATATATACCACATCTTCTTTATCCATTTGTCTGTTGATGAACATCTAGGTTCTTTGCATAGTTTGGCTATTGTAGACATTGCTGCTATACACATTCGGGTGCACGAGGCACGCTTTATTTTTAACTTAAATTTTTTTTTTCACCTATTGCACATTAAAAATTACCCCAAGAGAGATCCTTGTACTGATCATAACTTACTCCCTGTCAGGTACAGCATCGTAAACAGCAAAACAGTTCTCCCCACCCACTCACCTGCCTGTTGATTAGATGTAAGTTCTTTTTTAACTTCCTTGGCTTCATTTTTTTTTTTTTTTTACGATAAAAATAGTAAAGTTTTAATCTTTTAGTCCCCAGGGTGATCACATTATCAAAATGAAGGAAGGGACACCTGATAAAGCAATTAATAGGATAATCCTACAAAAGTAGGGTATTTAATTACCCCACTCTCAGGCATTGTGAAAAGGAGTCAAGAGGAAATGGTGTAAATGCATGGTGGTGAGCAGACAGCTGGGACTGTAGAGTATTAGAGATCTTACTGTCTCCGCACAGAGGGCAGAGAACAGTACGACAAAGAGCGTACATTGGACAGTATCAAAATCCTGAGATTAGAAATGACTGAGTTGTCCTGTTGTTGGATTATAGGGAGGCAGAGTAAGAATTTGCATTTACATTTCATAGATTCAGTAAGAGTCATATGTTACTTTTTTTAAGCTTACTATATAGCCCTTTCCCTTGTTCAGCTTTTACGTTGGGAGGAGAATGAAGACTCAAACCCTTTTTTGGATTAGCTTTTATTTTAGTGAAAGGAAGAGTGTCAAGATCTAAAGTCTAGTTTGCCACTTACTGGGTGATGGTGGCTAGTTTTCCTCCTGGTCTAAGGGCATCTTGTACAGAAGTCATTTGGAGTTGCTTGCAAATGCACACCTTACTGGGATGCTAACCCTAGACTTGCTGAATCACAGTCGAGGGACTGGGGAACTGCAGGTTTAGGCTCAGAAATGTACATTTTTAACAAGTCTTTTGGGTGATGTAATTGGTTTGAAAATACTGTTAGAATAGCAGCTCCCCAGAACAAGTTGGTTTCTTTAACTTTATATGAAATGCTTCGGCTGTGGCACATAGTTCAAAATGTGTTGTATAAATAAAACCTCCAGCTACGAAACATAAACAATCACTTATAGAATAACCTTACTTTTGTAGGGTACTTTCAAAGAGTTTTCACATATGGCGCCTATTAGATCATATCTTACTTCCTAGCTTGGCTAAAAATAATGATTTACCTTATCAATATTCTATTCTTAGGCAATTAAAAATCTTAATTCCATCAATTGTTAGTTCTTTTTACAGTGCTTTTATCAGTTTCATCTCCTTTTTGTGCTTTTTCCAGTGGTGTCTTTGGTTCATTGTGTCGGGTAGAGAATGAAAACTAGGACTGTGGGACATATCAAATACAAATAAGCATACAGTAACTTTAGGGTTTTAATCCCTAAATTATTCAGACTGTAGGAATGAATTGGAGTTGCTTTTGTGGAAAAGGTATTCACTTTGTGTATGCTCATTCAGGTCTATATGTATTTGTTATTGTTGAACTTAGGATGGCCCGCACTATGGAACCAGTGGCAAAGAAGATCTTTAAAGGAGTTTTAGTAGCTGAACTCTTGGGCGTTTTTGGAGCATATTTTTTATTTAATAAGATGAACACAAGCCAAGGTAATTCTAGTTCAGTAGTTAATGTTTTCTAGGGGGGGTGTGCAGTTTGCTAATACATTGAGGTACTAAACAGCATTTTTAGAGAAATTGCTTCTTCAGTATATTAGGCATTTTGGGTTGCTGGAGGAGAGGGGTAGGGAATGGGGGGGCTAAAATGATGGGCATTGGGGAGGGTATGTGTTGTGGTGAGCGCTGGGTGTTGTGTAAGATTGATGAATCACAGACCTGTACCTCTGAAAGAAGTAATACATTATATTAACACTAAATGTTAACCTTTTTATGGACGTAAGAAACTTGGTGTTAATTATTGTGGACTTAATGACTCTTCTCCCTAAGTAATGTTACTTGTAGACTAGGGAAAATGTTTCATACTTGGATTTTACTTGTCTGGGGCACAGAGCAAGTGTCTGGTCTGGCTTAGTTTGGGAACACAGGTGGAAGAAATTCAGCCCGCTGCTTATACCTCATTGTTTCATAGACTGAGTAGTGGTGGAGCTGAGTTGTCAAGTAACCAGTTTCAAAAGCGATCAGAGTTCCTCCTCTGCTATCAGTAACTGGGTACTTAAAACCTTTCCCATGCCACCAGCTGCCACTGAAAGTGCTGTAACACATTCTGGAGGGAAATTTTCTATTAGAGCCCTCAACTTTTAAAATGAGGAAATGCTGCTTCTCTTTCCCTAGAGCAGGTAATAGTAGTCCTGGGGGTGGTGGCCATCTTTGAAACTTGTCATTTGTCCTCTTAAGGTACTTCACTGAACACTGTGTTCTAGGATGCTCAGTCACTTGTGAAGTATAAGTGTATAAAAGAAAACATCCAAACAGTATATAAAAACAAATTCAAGTTTCTAATTCCACAGCAAGGTAAAATGGAATCCAGTATGTATTCCAGTATTCCATTTTACCTTGCTATGGAATTAGGAACTAGACTCTATCCGGTTTTTGAAGTTGATCTCAAACTTCATAGTTACATAAGAGAGTTACACAGTAACACGGAAAACTTACTTTTCTAAATAAATATTTCTAAATAAATTACATCATATATATAGGCCAAATTTGAAAAAGTCCAAAGTAACTATGGGGGGGCAACATGCAAGGCAAGTGCAAATTATACCCAGTGCAGCAGAAAGTTCCTGATTACCAGGACCTTAACACACATTTCTTATCTATACGATTCCTGTCTCATAGACCCTAAAGCTAATGCTAAATTATGTGGCTCCATGTTTTAGTTGATGAATTTCTAGTCATGTCTAATTTTAAGACCTTTCTTTCATCAGATTTCAGGCAAATGATGAGCAAGAAATTTCCCTTCATCTTGGAAGGTAGGTTTTTCCTTAAGAGTATAAAACAACTTTTTCAGGCACCCTTTAAATTAAGGAATTTCTTTATGACCAATTAAGGGTTAAAATGCTTTTTTTTTGGGGGGGGTGATGTCAGTTTCCAAGAAAAATTACTGTTTATCCCTATTTTAGCTCTTTCTGAGAACACATGGTGGCGGAAATTCTCTTTTGGAGATGAGTAGTTACCAGTGGTTGAAAACTTTGGAATGAAACACGTTTGAGGTGATGGTGACAAACCACAGCTTAAAACTTCAGTGTGACCTCTGATTTGCTAATTTCTTAGAGCAGTTTCTTTGTCCAGCTGTGGTAATTGTCCACCTTATGAATAGTTGTAAGGGTTAAACAAGATGACATTATGTAATCACTTAGCACAATAATCTGGTGTAAAGTAATGCTTAATAGTGCTCATTACCATACTTAGTACAGATGTTGGAGGGCTTTCCATGAAATATGTATCCTATTATCTTTTTCATTTTACCATGTAGAAATAAGGAAAAGTGGTTTGATTTCTCTCAATATAGTTTAATTTTAACACCTTTACATGATTTTATAAATGACAGCTGTATTTATTTATAGTTTATTACAAATCCATTGAACAGTCTGGAATGTACGGAGTCAGAGAGCAAGATCAAGAAAAATGGTTGAATAGCAAAAATTAGGAGTAAGTACAATTTAATTTATAATTAGAAAACTCATTTTCTTTGCTTTTTAATTTTTTGAGTGGTTTTCGGCCTCTTCTTTTTGAAATTTTTCTTTTTCTTGATGATACTTTTCACATCTCTGTTGTGTAGCCAGTCATCGCGTTCAGCCTCCCATCTAAGCTGTTTGTGACCTTTGTGGGGGAAAAGAAAGATGAGCACACCACATTGTGGACTCCTGGCCCCACAGAAGAAAACAGAAACTTCTGGTCTGCCATGGCTCACAGTCATTCCCATCTATTATGCAAATCCCTGCTTTTGTTTGTTGCTTTCCTTTGGCATTTATTGTTAAAGATTACTGTTTAACAAATAAAAGACTAGGAGAAGAAAGGAACAAAATGCTCTAAAGATTTTATTTCCCCTGAACACTTTCTTTGGCAAAAGAACAGAAGCCAGTAACTTATCAATATCAGAATAAAAATGTCTATAAAGTACTTACAAAGTTACTTAGCAAATTCCTATTATATAAAAACAACCTGCCTAGATAAAAAAAACTAAAGTAACTGTTTAAAGTAATTACAGTCTTTATTGCTGTAGTCTAAATGCTTTTTAATCCTATATGCTCCCCAGACAAATGAAAAAGCCATTCCTTCCAGGTCATAAGGAACCATTTTATTCATCCTTCCTAAAACGATCCTCCAAAAAATACATCTTCAGAAGTTCTGAGTTAAGTCCATTTAAAAACCTCCATAAAAAAACTCAAGTTACTTGGGGCACCTGGGTGGCTCAGGCGGTTAAGTGTCTGACTCGATTTCAGCTCAGATCCTGACCTCAAGGTTGTGGGATGGAGGCCTGCACCTGGCTCTGGGCTCAGCCGGGAGTCTGTTGGAGATTCTCTCTCCCTCTGTGCAGCTACCCCCCCATCAATCAATCAATTATTCTAGTTACTTACTTGCATTATCTTTGTTGGCCATGGCATTCATGCCAATGTTATCAAACTTGGATCCCATATTTTCATCCAGTAGGTGGCCAAACTTAAATAGAGATACATTTATTAGAAAACTCAAAACAATATGGAATAGCTAACTTCTTAAAGCAGTATATTAGTCTTACCTCCTCAGCAGATACAAATAGGTTGGGGTCATTGAAATTTCCTTTCTTTTTTTTTCTTGGTCCTAAAAAAAAAGTGTAAGCCTAGATTATTGGACTGTAAATCCAATGATTTTGAAAAATACACATTTAAAAAAAAATCGAAATATAGTTGACACACAGTGTTACATTAGTTTCAGGTGTACAACAGTGATTCAACAATCTTTTAACATGGTTCTGTTATAAAAAGGTTGCCTTTGGGTTAAAATACAGAATTACAGGGGCGCCTGGGTGGCTCAGTGGGTTAGAGCCTCTGCCTTGGGCTCGGGTCATGATCCCAGGGTCCTGGGATTGAGCCCCACATCGGGCTCTCTGCTCAGCAGGGAGCCTGTTTCCTCCTCTCTCTGCTTGCTTCTCTGCCTACTTGTGATCTCTGTCAAATAAATAAATAAAATCTTTTAAAAAAAAGTACAGAATTACAGTGATCTTCTAGCACCATTAAGTAGCTGGTATTTAAAGACAAATATAATGTATTTAAGAGTTAGTATCCTAATAAAATGGTTGAGATGACAATAGTGTCTTCCTGCCTGCCTTTCAGATTTGGAAACACTGCTCCAGGTTTACCCTTTTTCACAGTATCAGCCAAGACTAATTACAAAGTTGATCATGGTTGAATTTTGGAATACTTAAGGCAAACTGTAAGATCTAATTAAGTCAGAGGTTTTATTCTTTGGTCTAACTGTGAAGAAACTGATGGAGGGTATGTTTTTTATGTTATAAATGAAATTTTGTCTACACTTCTCAAAGTGGTTCTACGAAAGGAAAAACCACTTAACCTGTAATTCTGAACGTATAAACTTTCAAAATAAACTAAAACACCTATTTTTAATATTTATTAAATTTTAATTGACACATTTAAAAATCACATTATCTAAAAATACATTTACTAAGAATACTGCTTTTATCCATTTTCACTTTTCTTGAAATAATATTATTCAAATTTTTTGCATCTACTAGGGCCATTTTTTAAAAACAACTTTAGTAGGGAGTAAAATTCATCATAAAACTCAGCTGTTTTCACATGTGTAATTCAGTATGTTTTAGTAAACTTATAGTTGTTCAACTATCATCACATTGCAATTTTACAACATTTCCATCAACTCCAAAAGATCCGTTGTGCCCATCTGCAGTCACACGCCCTCTCCCCAAGAAGGCTTTGTCTTTTGTATCTGGCTTCTTTCACTTAGCGTAACATTTCTGAAGCTCATCCATACTACAGTCAGTACCTCATTCCATTTTTTTGCTGAATGATATTCCATTATCTATTCATCAGTGAATAGACACTGGGATTGTTCCCACTTTTTGGCTATTAATAGTGCTGCTACAAACATTCATGTAAAGTCTTTGCATGGGTATCAAGCCACTTTTGATAAACAGTTTCTAGAGCCTTTCATTTAAATTTCTGTGTATATTATATTATTAAGGAACTGCATATGATGCTATTATGGAATATTTTCTCTTGAGTTAAAACTCCCATTTTTATAGCACCCAGAAAGGTTTTTTGTTTGTTTTCATTCATCATACAGGCATATAACTGTTAATATCAACTAGTAAGCACAGTTACTGCCTTCTTAAAGTTGCCTTAAGGTTTGTTTATTCATAATGATATCCAACATTTGCAAATGTAGGGTGAACACTCTTACCGCCCCCAATTTATCAGTATTTGAAATTCCGTGGCCTCCTTTTGTTTTAACCAATTCTGTCAGGTATCCTTTAATCTGCATCTGAAACTACTGTCAGCTGAGATCTGACATCTTTTAGGCTATTGTCTTCTGAAATAGTGCTTTTTTAGTCAAATCAAGTCACTGAAACAGCATCTTTTAATATGACAGGCTCAGGAGGACTTAAGAATAAGGCAACATTTCTCTCTGGAGATGATTTTAGGGAAAACTTGGTCTTATACTTAAGCATATGCTACGATTAAAGTGTCACCGTACATTACTCAGTGGAAGACAAAATCTGAAAGATAATGTTATAATTTATATATCAGGTAAATCATCTAATTAAGAGGATTACCACTGTTAGTATTTCAAAGGGCTGATAAGTTTTTCAAGTTCAAGTGTCTGACGTTCAAAGCATGAAGAAAAAGCAAGTCTGAATTTATCACAGATTTCAGGAATGAAATACAACGCTTTCTACATTTTTATCAAAAAGCTAAAACTGTCACCTGACATAGCACCTTTTTCCTTTATTAGCATCTTACAAGTGTTAACATTAAAAGGCATAATCTGTTATGATACTTTAAAGATGATCTAGAGATATTTAAATGAGAGCAAGGAAGTTATGAGGAAAAAATATGAAGGTATCATGTGTGAAACAACTTTCACATATTAAAAACAGAGGAAACTGATGTTACCCATCATAAAAGCAAAAACAAAATCATACTAACCAATTTAGAAAATTTCCCAAAATGATAATGAGTAGTAACTTTCTCAGAGGCACTACTTAGGTTTAAAAGAGACGTTTTCTTACCTTGAAATGATCCAGCAAAGTCAAAATCATTTGCCCCTTTTCTCTTGCCTCTCTTTGTCCTGGTTTTAGAGCTGACTTCATCATCAAGTTCTATTGCGCCCCCAAACAAAAACAAAACAAAAATAAAAACACTATTAAGCAATTTAAAAACAAAAGAACTGCTATAAGGCAAAGATAAATGATGAATATTGTGATTAACTTTGAGAAATAACTACTTTCTAACATTAAAAAAAGGGTAACTTAACAGCTCAACAGGTATTGTGCGGAAAGCCTATTAATTAAAATAAAAGCTCAAAACTCAACCTCTATTCAATTCCAAATAAGAGGGGGAAAAGATCCTATTTAAATTTCTAGCCAACCTGATTATTAATTTGAATATAAAGTAATGTTTAAAAAAATGCTTCAACAGAAAAACTAGCTTATACTTAGGAAAAAAGGAAAATATACTTTTTTGCTTTGTATTTTAAAAATGTTTACTTGGGGAAAAAAAATGCTTACTTGGAATGCCCTCACTTTCATCATCCAACACATCCATGAATGTTCCTCCATCTTCATCAATTTCAGTGAATTCTTCATTCATACTTCCTAAAGAAACTTCATCATCATCCAAGTTGTCAAGCTCATCATCACTGCCTTCTGAATCTTCATCTTCTGGGTCTTCCTTAGCACCTTTTCTTTTCTTTTTCATGTTGCTGAAGAAAAACAACATGTAGCAGAGAACATTGTTTTCTAATGTGTTTTTGGTGATTAGCAGGGTACTAGGCTATTAAAGTTATACAGCCTAGAACCTCTATGCATTATTAAAGTCTACAATGAAAATACTACCTCCATTTCCCAAGCTTATTTCAATAAATTTCTCCTACAGATCACAGAGTCCTGTATTCTACTGTCCTGAGGAAAACAATTTAGGAAAAGCTAAGAAAATAGTTTTTTAAAAAATAAGACTTAAGAAAAATATTTTACCCGGCAAAATCAAGGTCATCCTTTCCGGAGGTGAAACAATTATCATCTTCAAACGTGTCTGTCAGAGAACAATATATAAACTGTCAGGTAACAGCAAGGAATAACAAAGTTGACAAGTCTTCTATATGAACCAATTAACACAGTCATTCTGCTATTTATGATGCGTAAACACCAAAATGATGTTTTATAAACCTGCTACTGCTTGTGTGTTTTATTAATCTACATAAGCCTGTGAATATACTGACCTTAATTATTATTATTATTTTTTACGGACTTCAATTAAATTCCCAGACCAAAATGGATTCCAGTTAATTTTGGCTTCTTTCTACAACTCTTTTAAGGAAAGAGGGTAAATATCAAAATGATATTTAGCAGCTGCAATTCTTTTAAGTGCTTATTTTTAGTAGATACAATGTGCAAAAAAACTCAATGTAAGTTTTTCTAATTTCCGGTTTTTTGTTTCAGCCTAAATTGAGATTAAAATTTTATAGCTCTGTGGATCACACAGATAAAACAGATAAAAGAGCATACTACTGACACCAATAGTGCAAGGAAATTAGGAACAGTAAAAATGGTTTCTCTTCTATAAGAGATTAGGCCTTAAGAATGAATATACGCCACATAAATAGAAATTTATTTTTCCCGTGAACTGTCCACACACAATCCTAAATCTTTCTGGAGCAAGTGTGGGTGAACTACCATATGCCACTGAAATATTTTTTAGTTCTTCATTATCATTTGCATGGTATTATTAGCTAAATGATTTTTTAAAACTAAGATACCCTTCCCACTAACATTCCATGGTTCTGTAAGTAGAAAGATTATTTTACAGATTAAAGTTAAAATTAAAAACAAATTACCAATCATTTTTTCAAACTCATCATCATCCACATCTTCTATACTTTCTTCATCTGCATTCCGTTTTTGTTTCTCTTTAACAACAGCAACTTTTTTATAATACCTGAAAAAACATGCATGTTATGTATCTTATTTTTAAGATTTAGACAGATAGCGTTGTGCATGTGCATGAGGTGGAGGGGAGAGGGAGAGAGAATCTCCCGCGGACTCCCTGCTGAGCATGAAACCTGACACAGGGCTCAATCTCACAACTCAGAGATCATGACTCAAGCAGAAACCAAGAGTCAGACTAAGCCACCCAGGCTCCCTTATAATAATTGTATTAAATGGCCCATTTGGTATAATCAAAGCACCTATGACCAGTGACACAGACAAGTGTAAGAACTGTTAATTCAGTTGGACATAACTAAAATTTTTATTATAAACAAAAGTTTTGAATTAAAATAGCTACTTCTGAATGTGAAGTATAATAAATTTCAAAGATTTAGGATTTAGTGCATAAAAACACTTCATCTTAATTGAATGACAATTTACATTTAATTAAATTAAATGACAGGTTGTTTTAGTGTCAACACGAATGACCTAAGTGTTAGAAATAAGGCAAAAATGCGGCTCTAGATAACATCACAATATTTTATCAGACCCATTCTAATACTGGGGTAGAGTGAAACTTAGCATTCTGCAGATGGGATCATATTCTCAAAATTCTTCACACAAAATATTTTTAAAAAAGCAAATAAACAGAATTAACCAAACAGACAACAGTAAGAATACTAGTAAGTTTAGGAGTTCTCTATGTAATAGCACAGTGAATTTTGCTAATTCTGCTTAGAGTCGTATTTTGGACAAATTATTCATGAGTTGCTTATCATAATGTTAGACTGATAACAGATTTAAAGCCTGTAAGATAATTACTATATTAAAAAAATAAGAAATTAAAGATTAGGTTTTATGAAGTCAAGAGTCATAAAATTTAAGCTACATTATTAAAAACACCCACAAGTTTACTTGTTTAAATTCCAGTTAGATATCTTAGGATTAGCAAGCTGAATGATTTATAAATTTCTTTTGCAAAAAAAAAAGGCTGACACACTATTTTTAAAAAGACTTTATTTATTTAAGAGAGCAAGCAAGCACAAGCTGGGGGGTGGGGTGGAGGGGCAAAGGGAGGAGAAGCAGCCTCCCTACTGAGTAGGGAGCCTGATGTGGGGCTCAATCCCAGGACCCTTAAGATTATGACCTAAGTCGAAGGTAGCCCCTTAAACAACTGAGCAAGCCACCCAGGTGCCCTAAATGACATACCTTTAGATCTTTTCAAGATTGACCTATACTACTGAAGCCATTTTATGGAATCGAAAAATTTAATTTTTTCTCCTAAAAATTTTAATAGTTGCCCAGGTGAAACTTCATTGAGTATATTACCTGTAGAAAAACAGTTCATCCACTGGTATTTGGCTTTCTTCTTTTGCAAGGAACTCCTTACTATTCACTAGAAAAACAGATTAAGAAAAAATTTTTATTAAAGTAATCCTTTTTATGTTATCCAAGCTCATAAGACTACATATAGCATACCTCCAATTATAAAGTCTCAAAATTTAAGGAAAGGGGACAGAAGGGATCTTCTAGTGCAAAGGACAGTCTCTGGAAAAGTCTAAGTGCAGAAGACCCAACATTTGAAACTGTTTGTTGGCTACAATGACATACTAGCCATCAGTGCATCACAGTGAATGAACGTGGTTTTCGTTGTCCTCCAACCACATCCAGGACCCCAGTTTTAAGAGAAATAAAATTAAAGAGTTCTCTTAATAATCACTTTAAACTTATTGTCTCAGAGAAAGAAAGACAGTAACATCTGCCGTTCTGGAACAGGAAGTAAAAGTAAACAGAATTATCCACAATTTTACTTAATACTGATGAAAGTCAGGGAACAAGAACATGGAACTGCAAGAATATTTTCTCTCTTCACAATGAAAATTTCTAACTCATCTTGATTAAAACTGGATTTGGCTTCTAAATTCTAACACTATTTAAACTTTGGCTAAGTCCATTCCATCTCTGGATCTCTGTGAAATAAATCAGTTGGAAAGTAAATGATTAATAAAGCCCCAATTAATTCTAGTCTCTGAATGAAAAGGAGCTGTGATTTATTATATAAAAAAACTAGTTGTGTGTGGGCTTTCTACTGAACCCTTAAGAGACAGCTTAAGATGATCTTTAACTGTAGGGCTACCTGGGTGGCTCAGCTGGTTGAGCATGCAGTTGGTTGAGCCTCAGCTCAGACTGTGATCTCAGGATTGTGGGATCAAGCCCTCTGTCAGGCTCAGTGCTCAGCAGGGAATCTGCTTGAGATCTCTCTCCTTCTCTCCGCCCCTCCCCCTGCTTACAACTCTCCCTCTCTCCAAAAAAAAAAGAAAAGAAAAGAAAAGAAAAAGATAGTTTTTTATATATATGAGATATATGGGGGGAGTCACTAAAAGCTACAAATGGTATAAAAATTGCAAAATGTTGCTAAATGGTGAAGCTGGGTGATAGTTACAGGGAGTTCAATATACTCCTTCTGTATTTACTTTGGATGTTTGAAATTTTCTTTTTTTTAAGACTTTATTTATTTATTTGACAAAGAGAGAGAGATCACAAGTAGGCAGAGAGGCAGGCAAAGAGAGGGGGAAGCAGGCTCCCCGCTGAGCAGAGCCCGATGTGGAGCTCGATCCCAGGGCCCCAAGACCATGACCCAAGCTGAAGGCAGAGGCCTAACCCAATGAGCCACCCAGGCACCCCGGATGTTTGAAATGTTCTGTAATAAAGTTAAAAAAAATAAAAGGCCCAGTCAGACATAGTAAACTTAAGAATACATACATATTTTTGGGTATAAAAGATGGGTAATATCTCTGGTACTTAGGTTTATCTGGTAATATGGAGCAAAGAATAATACAATTTGTTATTGAGTTGTACTAGTCTTGTCAGCTTCAACTGTCGAGGCTTTATACTTACCAGCAAGACTACGAATATCCTTCATAAAATGTTTTCTTTTGGGCTGCATCACAACACTATCTGTGTTTTCTGAAATGTAAAAATTAAGACAGTGTAATATAAAACCTGGTTTTATGCTCATTTATTAAATATCAACAGTGAAAACCAAATAATTAAATAGAAGCATACCTTTGCCTTTATGTGGCTTTGGATTTCGGTATACAAACCGATCTAAGAATCTCATTAATGTGAAGTCCTGCAGTGGGTCCCCTGAATACTGAATATAATTTCCCTGAAAGGTGGAGAGGGGAGGAGGACTAAGAACTTAACTCAAATTATATATATGCATCCAGTAAGAAAAAAAAAGGAAAAACATCTACAATGCATCAAAGGCACAAATATGCCATAAATGACCCTTCAAATATCCATCTCATCCCTCTTACTTGAAGAATTAAACACAATCATACATATACATACATATTTTATGATACACTGTTGATTTTATGAATAGGTAAGCAATACTGTAAGTCATCTATTAACCAGGAACCAAACACTGACGTGGCCAACACAGCAAATGGGAAAAGGGAGGGCAGTCTTCCTTCAGGAGAAAAGCCAGAATGTAATAAATAACTGTTGCCATTTTCTAATAGCCTGCATTTCCATTCACCACACAGTGGGAAGAATTACCTGCCCTACTGTATTAAAAAAGTCATTGGTCCTTTCCACCAGCAGAGAATGTTTATGATTCTATGTGGTGGATAGAAAACACTGTATGACCAACTACTAATTATCTAAAACTAGATTATTTTTTTCTTATTTCTTGACTTTAGAATATTAGACTTACCTGAAGGATAGTCTTTGCAAAAAGGGCCACAGAGGGATGAAAATGCTCAGATAGCTAAAAAACAGAGGAAAATCAACTCTTACTATAGTTGTAAATACAAAGAATTAAAACTTAAGCCAATACATTAAAGAAGAGTGATTCTCAAAATTTTGGTCTCAGGAATGCTTTATACTTTTAAAAGTTAAGGAACTTGGGGTGCCTGGGTGGCTCAGTCATTAAACATCTGCCATCAGCTCAGGTCATGATCCCAGGGTTCTGGGATTGAGCCCCACATTGGGTGGGGGCGGGGGGGGGGGGTCCCTGCTCAGCAGGAGGCCTGCTTCTCCCTCTCCCATTCCCCCTGCTTGTGTTCCTTTTCTTACTGTGTCTCTGTCAAATAAATAAATAAAATCTTAAAAAAAAAAAATCAAGACTTTAAGAGCTTCCAAAGTTTAAGTGGGATATATCTATTGATATTTACTTATTAGAAATTACAACAAAAACTTTCTCTTCAGTTTTTATTTATCTAAGTAATCTCTATACCCACTGTGGGGCTTAAACTCATAACCCCCTGGGCAAGAGTCCCATGCTCTTCTAACTGAGCCAGCCAGGCACCCACAATAGGAAATTTTGAAACAATTATTTACAGTCAATTTTAAAATAACAATGAGCCTATAATATATTAACACAAATGTTTTATGAAAAATATTTTTTCAGAACATATAAGCATTAGGAAAAGAGTAGGATAATTTCAGTTTTGTAAATCTATTTCATGTCTGGCTTAACAGAAGACAATGCATTCTCATACATGCTTCTGTATTCCCTGTTACTTTTTAGTTGGAAGTATAAAAAGACAATCTTGCTCAAACAGATATATTGTTGGGAATAGGAGGGTTAACGGATAACCTTTCACATAACTGTGAAATTTCTTCTTTGATACTACACTCAAACTGAAGATTAGTTGCAATATGGAATCTGAAACCACATCAATCAGCTTTTGGTACCTGCTACTCAAATTAATCGGTCTACTATGAATACATCTTTTTACCATGACTTTGTAATACTGTGCATTTAGGCATTTGGAAAATACTGATTCAGTAAGATATGCAGTTCTTCCGCATGCTGGTCGCATTATCACAAAGTCACACTGTTAGTATCACCACTGATTTTATCGGAAAAGTTTTTATAGGGCACCTGGGTGGCTCAGTAGGTAAGGGGCTACCTTTGGCTCAGGTCATGATCCCAGGGTCTTGGGATCCAGCCCCGCATTGGGCTCCCTGCTTGGCGGAAAGCCTGATTCTTCCTCTCCCTCTGCCTGCTGCTCCCCTACTTGTGTTCTCTAGCTCTCTGTCAAATAAATAAATACAATCTTAAAAAAAAAAAATACGTTTTTATATATTGAGAAAGTGTCAAATTCAAGGTAGTGGTTATAAGATCTCGAAATGCTGACTTTGCTTAAAAGCTTGAATTTTATCATTGACAACAAATACTGTTAGCTGTTTTGCATCAAATTAAAGATTCAGTTCATTCACTTTCAAGAAAATGTCTCCCAAATACCTAAATCTGAACAACCAGTCTATCTGTCAACCAGTCTTTTATGAAAAAAGCAGCTGAGTTTACAACCAACTACACAGGTACTTTTCCCAAGACACAAGACAACCTCATACTTAGGTATACAGCAGAAGTACGTTATGGATTTTTGCTGGATATGCACAAAGACTATGAAAAAGCCATGTACTCTAGAGTCAAGATAATTACTAATTAATTCTTATAAGATACTGGTTTTTCCCTGAAGGTACATGGCAGTGAAGAATATAATGGCTACTGTCCTTATCTGCACTACGACACTAGCAGTTTTAGCTTTCACTTCTTTTTTTTTTAAAATTTTTAAAATTTTTAATTTTTTTTAAAGATTTTTATTTACTTGACAGACAGAGATCACAAGTAGGCAGAGAGGCAGGCAGAGAGAGAGGAGGAAGCAGGCTCCCCACGGAGCAGAGAGCCCGATGCGGGGTTTGATCCCAGGATCCCGGGATCATGACCTGAGCGGAAGGCAGAGGCTTTAACCCACTGAGCCACCCAGGCGCCCCTTAGCTATCATTTCTTGAGTATCATCAGTTCCGCTGTCAACAGAGTGACAAAGGCAAATAATGTGCCTTGATATCACAATGAAAGTAGCTGTGACCCTGCAGACTCATTGAAAAGGTATCAAAGACCCATGGGAGTCTGAGTGGTAAGACACTTACTTGCTTTTCCAAAGATAACACAGAAAGTTTATTGGAAATATGAGTTCCTCTAATGCATTTAAAAAGTAATTTTATTTGCAAATAATTCTATCATCACAAAACTTCTCGGGGAGATCTAATGCATAAAGCAAAATTTATTTATAGCCATGTATAACATTCTTACTTTGCATCCACATTATTTAAGGTTTGCTACGTGTGAATATGTATAAATGAGTAAATTTAATGTTTATCAAATGCTACAGAAGTATGGGTTATAAAGCATTATAGCTGGGTGACATTCTTCAAATTGCTTCCTTCTGCCACTTAACTTATGTCTAAATAACTAAACTGTATTGATCATATTTACAAGCAAAAATGGAAACTTCAAGGTGTTAAATCCATAAGGACAAATACAAAGTGCTAATGAATTAAAAGACAATTTAAAATTACCTTTAATTTTTAAATCATTTTTTCATTTCATGAAAAATCATCATTTCAAAATACCTTTAAATCATTACCTTTTTGAGTTCCCAAAGACTTGTATTTTCAGCTCCACAGAACAAAGGGTTTCTACTAAATGGATCGTATGTGCTTAACTGTTTGCCACCTGAGAACAAAGAAAAAATACCATTTCTTAAATATTTTATTCCCAGCCCAAGAGTTCACTAAAACCACCACCATTAACGTTGTAACCAATAACTATAACATTATATATATACATATATAGATATAAATATATAACAGAATTATAATTTTGAACATTCTTAGCCAGGCATCCTACCTAAACATTCCAAGCCCCAACAAGAATTAGATATGGTACCGAGGATAGTATTTGCTACTGAATAAACCAGGTAACAGAAGGTGCCCAAATCTTGGTCAATTAGGTTATAAGGGTTAAAATGGCAACGAGCCTGAAGATTAAATAGGTCTAAATTATTTTAGAACTTTAAATGCACTGAATATTTATTATTAAATTATGTCCAGGAATAATTCTCACTTGGAACAAGTTTTATGTTATCTCTGAAGAATTTTCAGAACACATTACAACAAACTGTCTACTTCACAATGCACATGTTCATCATCCTTCTAAAGGACTATTCTCAGTTTAGTCTTTAGGGAAATTGATGGATTTTTCCTGGATGCTACCATACTTCTCTTTTATACTTCACAGGCAAACTGAAGTTTGGGGAGATGAAGTAAGTTGACCAAGAGTTCCACAGTAAGTTTGAAGAAATGGATCTGGCACATTTCTTGATCCCCAAGGTTTAGTGTGCTTTCCTTTACAGCTCAAATGAAGAGGCTGCATTTCCAAAAGGTATCTGCTTTAATTTCTAAGATTAAAATTACTTTAAAACATGTAACGTGTTAATAAGTAGACAAGTAATTCACTATATTAAAAATTTACTTCTAAGTGCCTGAATACATCTGGTTATAAAAGCTCTACTTAAAAAAAAAGAATATGGAGGACTTCTAAAATGGTATAATGTTAATTTCTATTAAGATCAAAGGGGAGGCCCTGGCTGGAGGCCATCAGTAGAGCATATAAATTTTGATGTTCAGCTTGTGAGTTCAAGCCCCACACTAGGTACAGATTACTAAAAAACCCTAAATCTTAAAAATCAAAGACCAAAGGAGAATCTAATTCCTGTTTAAAAGTTCAAAAGAACAACTGAAAGATTTAAGAAACTCACCTTTCAAATTATCAAAGTGCACCCAAGAAGCAGACTCTGATTTTTTTGTTTCCATAGCACCGTCTGACACAGTTCCTTCTGTCTCAGCTTTTTTTACTGGATCTGTTTCTTTATCAGCATCGGTGAATTTTTCTGTGTCTTCATCATCTTCTATGTCAATAAAATTCTCTTCATCAGACTCCTAAAACAATGGTTTAATAAATCTGCATTAATCAACTGGAAGTCTGTATTCAGTTATATGAGGCAGTTTTGAAGACCCACTTGTTGCTATAATGGTGAAACATGAAAATTCTATCAATCAAATTTATGACACACCATTTTCTTTTTTCTAAATTAAGAGAATTGAGTTTTGAGCCACAATTCCCCAAGACTTTGGCACTTTTTTACATGAAAACATTCAGCCCTCAAATTTCTGATGTATTATATAAATAAACCAATGAAGCAGGTGCTACTATGTCCATTTCACAACTGAGGAAACAGGTTTAAGATATTCACTGGCTCTGTAACTGTAACTACCTCATACAATTATAGTGTAGTACAGTCTACTATAAGTAAAGGGGTCAAGCAACATGCCCACCTAGTAAAACTGTACACCTGGGACTAAAATTCAGGTCTGTCCAACTCCAGGACACACACATGTTCATGCTCCAGAGAAGTAACTAAGTTACTGTCATTGAAGCAAAGAAGAAAAATACCAATATATTTCAGAACCCACTCGATTTAAAAAGCAGTTGTAAGATATACCGGATGATCGTCTAGCTGACTTCTTAAACCTGGTTTTGCTTTAAGGATCTCAGACACAAGGTATAAAGCTCCACATATAAATGGTGGCATCTGTTCACAAGTAACTTGAAGTAACCTCTTCACAAAAGCCTTCACCCTGCGCAATACGATGTCAGCTTTCAGAGATTTGTAGACAAGATTAAGAAACATGGCTTGTTTAGAACACATCATCAATCCTGGATCCAACATCTTCCTGTAAAACAAAAACAAGATCAAATGTTTATTCATAAAATATCTCTACAACCAGTAGTAGAGGCAACTGCTAACCTCATCTTAGGGATAATCTTCCTGTTTATTATTAGATCAACAGACCTAAGATGTAAAATGGAAGTCAATGACCAAAACAGACAGAATGATGATCTTGGGGGAGAGTGGGAATATCACAGAAGAAAGACGTTTTTTGGTGGTTTCTTTTCTTTTTCAGGGGTTTTCCATTCTCCAGCATAATTTTTATACAGACCTAGAACCTCATATGAAAGGCTAATCCAAAACGAAATAATGAAAACTGACCTATGAAAGTAGTGGACGGGACCAGAGGCTTCCACATAATTCTAATGAACACACATGTAGAGAATTGAACATATTTTTAGACATTTCCCCTTTTCCTAGTCGTTCCATCCTAGAGATCTCCTACTGCTTTTGCCCTCTAGACATTAGGATATCCAAAATTAACACAATCCAAAATTAACACAAAATTCATGTGCAATACTACTTCTTATTCTAAGTACTTCTATTAACATTTTCCCATTAATACTAGAAACAGAAATATGTAACCCAGTGAAGCATTCCCATATGGCCCTGCAGACCCACTCTCCTCCATTTGTTAGTTCCATAACTCTGGTGATATTGACATATCATCCTATATTATTCAATATTTGATATTCAATTTTCTGTCTTCACATTTAAAATTTTCAACATTTTCATCCATTTTGCAACTCATTTTTAAAACATTTGAGAATTTAGATAGGTGTGTCCCCACGATTTGACAGAGAACACATTCTTGAAATTTTTGATAAATCATATTTTTGTAAACCAAATCATGTTTCCTTTATCTTTTAAATAATATTATAGAAATTTTGTTTAAATGATTCTTAATAAAACCAAAAGAAATACTATAAGGAGGCTTAGATGTCATTTGAGGAAATCCATCTGTGAGAGTTCTTGGCATGCAATAATTTAAAGAACTTAAGCATGTACTCCTCAGATAGACTGTTGTGTTAAACACGGATTCCAAACATCGCCCAAAAAGTTCTTATGACCATCAAAAGTTATATATAAAAAACAAAACAAAACCAACAACAAAACCCCAAAACTCTAAGATCCCCCAAACCTCTAAATTTTCAGCTCTGGAACGCTTTCCAAGCTAAAATAGCCACTACTTAAGAAAACTATACTCTTAAAAGAGTTATGGAAAGGACTCTTATGAAAATTTTCTTTTTGGTGTATCAGTGCAATCAGCACCATGAGACATGAACTCCCAAAGCCCGCAGACCTGGATTTGCTGCCTACCTTGGCCTTGTCATGTCTGTCTGATTTTGTACAAATTACTGTACCTCACAGATTAGAGAAGTGTTAACAGGAATAAACTTAAGCTATTCATCTGAGTAATATTAATAACAGCAGGAGCCAACACCTGCATACACATACACATGAACTCAGTAATAAGTCCCAGTTTTGTCATTTTTTAGCTATGGAACCTTGGGAGGTTTTGTAATTGTAACAATAACCCTACAGGATAGGTGCACTCCCCTTCATTTTATAGACAAACCGACCACAGTAAAATGGGATTAATCATGTTTACCATCTTAAAGAGGATTAAATAATTTGTCTAAAGTTACAAAGCAAACTAATGGCTAGGACTCAAATCCAGGCACCGTGGCTTAAGTTCAAGATATCAGTACATTATATTTGTCATAAGATATGTTATGTAAAATTATTAAAATGAATAAGAAGGGAATATATAGCTTATTGGCATCCTTAAATAGTTCCAAAGTGATGTTCAAAATATCACCCCTCAATAAGTATGTGTCAGGACAACTACAAAATTTAGTGAACAAAATCTTAATCCCAGTAATTTAAAAAACTCCAAAAATGCAACTCTAACCCTAAGAGATTTTCTTGTTTGCCATCTGTTTTCCTCAAAATGAATGTAAGCACCTCTAGGTGTGGGAATTTTGTTCAGTGCTATATGCAGATACCTGGAAGTGTCCAGCATATAGATGGCACCCAAAAAAACTGTTGCTGAATGCATTACTAAATGGCTGTGTGAAGTTCGGGGGGGAAGAAATATAGGACTGAGGATGTGAGTGAGGGGGAAGAGAGTGAAGGAAATTTCAATTATATCTACAGTTCTCATTTTTTAGTATTTGTAAGATTTAAAACATACAGCAGAATGTTGAAGTTGAAATATTAGGTGGCAGGATACAGATGCTTTTTTGGGGGAGGGTATTTTTCTGTATTTTAACAAGTTCTCAAAACAAAAAATAAAATAATGTATGTATGCTAGGGCACCTGGATGGCTCAGTGGGTTAAAGCCTCTGCCTTCGGCTCAGGTCACGATCCCAGGGTCCTGGGATTGAGCCCCACATCGGGCTCTCTGCTCAGCAAGAAGCCTGCTTCCCCCTCTCTCTGCCTACCTGTGATCTCTGTCAAATAAATAAATAAATAAATAAATAAAATCTTTAAACAAAAAATCATGTATGTAAAACATGTAACATAGTTTTCCAACAGGAAAACAAAGATTAATGACTTACTCAAGGTTGGTGATTAGCAAGTTGCCGAGGGGGGCCTAAAATCCAGTTTTCTAAATTTCTTGCCCCACAGAGGGGCACAATAGGTGTTGTGTATTAAATCACATTATTATTAAATCATGTTATTCCTCACAGTCACCTATTGAAGTGGTATGTACTTACCTATATAATGCTGCATAGTATCGATCTGATATCGTCTGCTGAGAATTCATTACTTGGAAAAGCAACATTAAAGCTTGTACGCTGGTATTAAAATTCACAACATGCAGCACTTTAAAGAGTGTGTCGACCTGCTCCCTCACTTTGTCATCACCAGTCTGGGCATAAGGATATGCTCTATTTACTCCTGTTAAAAGGGCACTAAGCATTTTTGATTCAATATTTTTTTTCTTGATACAAGTCCGAAAAAAACAAAAATAAAGAGTAATTAACTTATTAGCTAATTCACTTTCTTCATGGGAAAGGACCATTTGATTTAAAAAGCAAACTGCGTAATACTGCGCTTTGGAGCTGATATTTGAGCGAAAGAGCAGCCTTTCTACTTCGCCACATACAACTCCTTTCATATTGGGATGCTTACAGAGCAAGGTCTCCAACAGATGAGAGGCTTTCGTGGCTATTCTGTTCTGAGGATCTCCCAGTTTATTCACCACCTGCACAAGAAGAGCCTTTTCTTCTTCAGGTTTATTACAAAGAAGCTCATGAGCTACAATAAGAGCTCGAGTTTTAGTGGCTACTAATGAATCATGACTTAAAGTTTCTAAGACCTGCACGAATTCGGCCACCAGGTGTTTCAGCTGGTGTTCAAAATACCATAATATTAGTCTTCTATCTCTTGAGTCCCTGTTGCCACTGGCCAACTGTTCTAGTTTGTTGAAGGGATGTTGGCTGAAAATCCGTAGCTTCCGGCTGTCTGGCAAAAGGTCTGTAACGAGTAATTCTTTGAAAGTATCCAAAGCCATGAGGCACTGCTGTTTGCTACCCTTCTTTTTCACAAGGTTCACAAGAGTTTCTACAAATTGGAGTGTGTGAATAGCATCATCCTGAATAAGAAGAATCATGGCTGCCATCCTGTCCCCTAGTGTCCCTGATGACACAATTGTTTTCATCCAGGTAGAAGAAGCTCCCTTCTGGTTATTTGTCTTATTTTTGAATAAGTTGATTTCATGCTCATACAGTTTCTGAGCCAAGGTTTTGTACTTAGACACAATATCCTGAGGCTGGGGTTCCAAAGAATATTCATTGCTGTACTCTAGATCATACCATTTGCCTCCAGGTTTGAGTAACAATGTCTGTCTCTCAAAAAATTCAAAGATATCCTGTTGTTTATCTTTCTTAACTTTTGGGGTGACACTGGTGTTCTCATCACAATGTTGTTCTGGCTTCTTCTTATTTTTCACCTTATCAAGTGATGTCCTTTCACTTTGTGCTGCATTTTGCTTTTTATTATCTACTTTAGATACTCTTGCTTCTTTTTGGCTGGCATTTTCTTTTTTAGCTGGTTCATCTTCTTCAACTAAGAAAGCTTTTGCATACTTGGCCAAACTAAGATTTTGGATAAATGCTTTCAGTTCACCTTGCTGAAGGTCATCGATTGCTCCTTTTCTGCCTCCATCCACCACTTCCTCATTTTCATCCAAAGTAGCCAGCATAAGGTAATCTTGCTGCATTAAAACATAAGAAAGTTAAAAAATAAATTATAAATCCAAAGTTTAGAAAAACTTCAAAAGTTAATTTGAAATATCTGTATCTTTATTATTTTTTTAAAAGACTTTGACAGAGAGAGATCACAAGTAGGCAGAGAGGCAGAGAGAGAGGGGAAGCAGGCCCCCTGCTGAGCAGAGAGCCCTGGATGAGGATGCAGATGAGGATGCCGGGCTCTATCTCAGGAACCTGAGATCATGACCTGGAGCCACCCAGGCACCACAAAATCTGCATCTTTAAAATCAATTAAATTCAGTTACCATGACATTGCCTGGGCTCCCACCCAACACCACGTAAATTCTCGATAAGTCAAAGATTCACATGTGAAAAAAAAGCTGTAATAGGAGAATGCCCACCATAATTAAAATAATTTCAGAGTAAAGAAAACCTTTCCTAATGACATAAAATGCAGGCCCTTAAAGGTAAAGATGGGTAAAACTGTCATTTCTCAGACGAAAAAACATACAAAAGGCAAAAGACAAATAATAAATTGGAAAAAAAATACTGGCAGTTGTCTCTGATGTCAGTTGACATCAGAGTAATTGGGCTTACTATTTAATGTGAAAGTTCCTACACATCAGTTAAGAAGTGATAACTGAAAGATCTGCAAAGTATATAAACAAAAGGTTCATAAGGGAAAAGTGATTTTTTAAAAATGTGAAAAGATACTCAACTTCACGGACAT
Source organism: Lontra canadensis (assembly GCF_010015895.1). Lineage (NCBI taxonomy): Eukaryota > Metazoa > Chordata > Mammalia > Carnivora > Mustelidae > Lontra > Lontra canadensis. The sequence goes on from NW_022631072.1 coordinate 5,437,709, forward strand.
TAAGAAAAATCCAATTTAAGACCATGATGCATCCATTTTCTAATCTGTCAGATAAAAAAGATAAAACTGACAGGTGGTGTTGGGGAGACGGTGGGAGGAAGAAGCACTTTCCTACGTGGCTGATGGAAATGTAAACTAGCACCTCTATGGAGGGCAGCTTGTTACCTTCAAATCAAAATACAAGACACACATCCTTTGATCCAGCAGTTCCATTTCTATCAATTTAGATTATATAGATGTTCACAAATATGGGAAAAGATCTATTTTCAAGGTCATTTACTGCAGCATTAAAATAGCAAAAGACTGACAACCTAAACATCTACAACAAATGGCTGGCTAGATTAAAACAATGATTTATGCAGGCATAAAACCAATGACATAACTTTATATAATGTTATAGAAGAATCTGTAAAACAGCAAAAGAAATATACACAAAATATTAGACAGTATAGTACCTTTTGTGTAAAAAATAACATACGTGTATTTTGTTTGGAAGATATAAAAGACAAAAAAACTTGCTTTGGCTAGTAATTGCATGGCTAGAGATAAAGTGGGAAAGAAGACTTTTCATCAAAAGTGAAAGAACTTTTTTTTAAAAGAACTTTATTTAGTATGTGAAATATCGCCTTTCAAAAAGTAAACACAACACAAGTACAGGGCAAACTGTGAATCTGCCCCTGTAAATTGCATTTCTCTTGCCCCTACCGCTCTCCCCACCCAGTCTCAAAACACGTGCTAAAAAAGTAAGCTAAATTCCATCACGTACTTGCTCCAGATCGTCTAAGGTTTTGCATCAAACTCAGAGGAAGGCCTATATTTTACCTCTGACTTCATTTATTACTCTACCCTTACCTCATTCTGTCTCAGCTACATTGACATTTTTGTTGCTCACAGATGGCTCGCTCACTCCTTTCTTTCCTAGTTTTCTTCCTAGACATCTCGATGATGATTTCCCCGATAACCTCATTTAAAAACTCTTACGCCCTTCACACTGATTATCTTGTTTTCTTCTCCGTGGCACCGCTCAGCATCTGATACACAATATTCAAAAGTTTGATTACTGATTATTTCCCTTACGTAGAACGTAAATTCCACGAGAGCAGAGGGCTTCTAGAGCGTAAACATGTGCGTGTACTGCGTGAGAACAGAAGTTAAGAATACAACAACACTGGAGTTCGGAACACTGATGCCACTACGTCAGGACCCCGAAAGGTCAGTCTTCGCCGACCTGATGGAGTGCCAGTTATAAATCAGTGAAATGAGAGGGTCCTAACAAAGGCCACACCATAAAAACGTTCAATTCCAAAGGACCCTTCCCTTGTAAAAAGCAGTGGGAAAGAAGAGCGAGAAGCGCAGAGCGCACACTTCGAAGCTGCGATCTGGGTGCAGGACGCTCTCCCACGCTCCGGCTCAGGGGTTGCGGGGCCACTAGTGAAACCACCCCTCGCGCATCTGTCCCCTTGTCCGCGAGTCCGAGGCCATTACCTTGGTGCCTCCGAGCCGTAATACTTCCTCCAGAGAGAACCCATTCTCGGCTTCATCCTGATCCTCCTCGCTGTCCTCGTCCGGATCTTCTACCGCCTCCTCTCCCCGCCAGGGCCGCTTGGCGTGGAACTCCAAGGGTTTCTTGGAGGCCGCCATTATCAGCAAAGCACGCGCAGACGGCCCACAGTCTCCTTCCGCCTGGCAGGGTGACGTACTTCTGGCAGGGGCGTGTCCTCCCCCGGAAATGGCTTCACCACCCCGCCCCGCCCCCGGGCAGCGTCGTGCGAGGTGCGGCATGAGCCTTCTTGCTAGGAGCGGCGGCCTGGGGCCGCTGTGTGCGGCTGCTCGCGCGGGTAAGCGTTCGCCACGCCGGAGCTCCGCTTGTGGGGGGAAGCGCCTGAGGCGCCTCCCTCAATTGGGGGCCGCTTGAGGCGCTCCGAGCGACAGCCGAGTCCAGCCTCAGACCGAGAGCTCCTGTGTGGCCGTGGGCGCTGCGCGTGCTTGCCGGCGCCTCGTAGGGCGTGCGGCGGTCGGGCCGGGAGTCGGCTTTCCGTGCTTCGGGCGAGCTTGAGTCCGCGCTGCAGTTTCGAAAGCGCTCAGGCTGCTTGCACTTGCAAATACTAAGATGTTTTCGTGGTCCCGTTTACTTGTTTTTCGTAGTTCTTCCCTGTCTCTGGAGGGGGAAATACTTCAGCTCCGGGAGAGAGCCGGCGGAAAACCAGGTGACACCAATGCTGCGGCACCTTATATACAAAATCAAGGCAACTGGTCCCATCACTGTAGCCGAGTACATGAAGGAGGTCTTGACCAACCCTGCCAAGGTACGGGTCGGCGAGCCGGAGGACCAGGCCGCTCCAGCGGCTTCGCGAGGTGTGAGCTAGGACGGCTGTGCGCGGAGATGCCCGAGGGTCCTCCGCGTGAGCAGTAGTGGTGCCTTCTCCAGGGGAAGAGCCATCCCCCGAAGAGTTGGAGATAGAGAAATTAATGTCAGCGGGTTGGTTAGGCATCGATCAGGTCAGGGGCAGTGCCGTGAAGAACGGAGAATAGATCCAGAGCTGTTCAGGAGGCAGTGTAACCGATTGAATTTAGGAACTGAGGGTCAGGATGTCTTTTCCTACCGAGGCTGATGGTAGATGATAGTATCATTTCTCTGGGAAGGGGAGTGCAGAAGGAGGAAGAGCAGCGGCTGCTTTAAGAGGGAGGGGAAGGACAGAATTCAGTCCGAAGTAGGAATCTGAAGGGCTCATGGAACTCAGATGGAAATCTCCAGTAGGCATCTGGAAGTAGGAGTTTAGTACCCAGAAAGTTGACTGGGTTGGGATCGCATCAGCAGGCAATGGAAACATATTCTGGGTTTTCTTTTTGGGAATGGAAAGTCCAGGTCTCTGCTGTTTCAGGATTAAGCACTGCCCTTGTTCTGTGTCCTGCATTTCCTTGTCTGCTCAGCGAAGCCACTTGGTGAAAGCCTGTGGACCTTTTATTTTAGAATGTTTTACCTTTTGCTGGGTCAAAATAGGAAACCCATGGAATTCTGGGGTTTGTTTGGCCTGTTGCTGTTGGATGTGGTGTCCGGAGGTTTAATAAAGGGGGATCCTTTCATACCTTTATTCAGTGCTACCACATACCAAAAGTTCACCCAGGGAGAAACTTTAGAACAAACATCTCTGTGTTAGAGTGAAGGACCACTTATGGTTTATTCATTTATTGAGGCTCCAAAAGTGCCAGACACTATCTCAGGCACTGGGAATACTGCGGTGGACAGTGGAGCACAGCACTTATGCTCTAGTGAGGACATGAGCTACAAACAAGGAAACGTGCATCTGGGTGGCTCTGTAGGTTGGGCATCTGCTTTGGGCCCAGGTCTTGGTCCCAGAGTCCCGGAATCAAGCCCGGCATCTGGCTCCTGGCTCAATGGGGAGCCTGCTTCTCCCTCTCCCTCTTCCCTGCTTGTGCTCTCTCTCTCTCTCTCTAATAAGTAAATAAAATCTTTAAAAACAGGAAACAAGATAATTACAGATTACTGTGTTTCTGATGGAAAGAAAAAAAAGAGGTTGATGGGATTGAAAGTAAGTAGTGCAATGGGAGTAGGAGTTGGAAAAGTTCGATAGGTTGGTAAGTGGCCAGCAAAGACCAGATGGTTGAGCCAAGGTTTGAAGGATGGGGTCCAGCCAGCCTCACAAAGAACTGGGAGTGAGTTCCCAGTAGCAGAAGGGGAAGTACAAAGTTTTTGAGCTGGGAAATGTTTTGGCCCATAGAGAGAAGAGCAAGGCACCAGTATGGCTGGTGGGTGGTCACTGGGGGTGGCAGGTTAATGGTGAGGAGAATAGTATGAGAAGAGTTCGGAGAGGAGCCGGTTTATTCAAGGCTTCCATGGAATTTTGCTTTTTGTGTTAGTGTAAGGGGAAACCGTCAAGGGGTGCATTTTATGGATCTTGGTGATGACATCCAAGTGGAGACAGTAAGTGAGCATTCGGCTGCAAGAGTGTGCAGTTCTTGAGAAAGATTGGATATACACATATAAATTTTTTCATCATCTGTATATAGATGGTGTTTAAATTCAAGGACTTAGGGAGAGTCCATTGAGAGAATAGGAGGTTACCCAGGATTAAGCTTGAGGTAACTCTTGAATTTAGAGTAGAGGCTTTTTTCCTTTTCTTTTTTCCTGTTTAAAATCAGCTTTAATTTCTATTTTATTTAAAAAATTTTTTTGACCTTTTTTCCTTAAAGATTCCATTTATTTATTTGAAGAGCGAGAGTGAGCACAAGCAGAGAGCAGCAGGCAGAGGGAGAGGGAGAAGCAGACTCCCTCCTGAGCAGGGAGCTGGATGTGGGCTTGATCTCAGGACCCCAGAATCCAAAGGCAGACACTTAAACCAACTGAACCACCCATGTGCCCCTTTTTAGCCTTTTTTTTTTTAATTGAAGTATGGTTGATACGATGTCACAGTAGTTTCAGGTGTACAACATAGTGATTTTTTTTTAAAAGATTTTATTTATTTATTTGAAAGAGAACATAAGTAGGCAGAGACGCAGGCAGAGAGAGAGGGGGAAGCAGGCTCCCCACTGAGCAGAGAGCCCGATTTGGGGCATGATCCCAGGACCCTGGGATCATGACCTGAGCCGAAGGCAGAGGCTTTAATCCACTGAGCCACCCAGGCGCCCCCATAGTGACTTTCGAGAATTGTACCTTATGCTAAACTCATCATAACCGTAGCTGCCATTGGAGGTTCTTAACCTAGGGATCCTTGAACAGAAACCCGGGGGGGCTGTGAAGTTATATGGGAATAAAAATTACACCTTTATTGGCATTAACTTTTTTCCCCACCATTTTTATTGAGAAAGAATTGACATATATTACTATATAAGTTCAAGGGATATAGCATGATGGCTTGATTTGCATGTAACGAAGGTTGAGGTTTTTTTTTTAACTTTTTTTTTTTTAAGATTTTATTTATTTATTTGACGAGAAAAAGAGCGAGAGAAAGAGAGCAAGCACGGGTAGCTGCTGCGGGAGAGGGAGAAGCAGGGAGCCTAACATGGGGCTTGATCCCAGGACTCTGGGATCATCACCTGAGCCTTACCTGAGCCAAAGGCAGACTGTCTTAACCTAATAACCCGGTGAATACCACAGTGGGTCAATTAACATCCATCTTTTCATATAGGCACAATAAAAAGAAAAAAAGGGGGGGACAATTTTCTTGTGATGAGAACTCCCAGGATTTACTTGAAATTTTCTGTGTATCATACAGCCATGTTAGCTGTAGTCATCGTGTAACGCACATCTGTACTGGTTATTATCTAACTGGAAGTTTGTACCTTTTGCCAACTTCTTCCAATTTTTCCTCCCCCTACCCTCTGCCTCTGGTAATCAAAAATCTGATATCTTTTTCTATGAGTTTTGTTTTTTTAAATTTATTTTTATTTTATTTTTTAAAAGATTTTATTTATTCATTTGAGAGAGAGCGTGCGAGCATGAGCAGCGGGAGGGGCAGAGGGAGAAACGGACTCTTCCCAGAGCAGGAAGCTCAATGCAGGCAGGTTTCCAGGACCCTGGGATCATGATCTGTATTGAAGGCAGACGCTGAACCTATTGAGCCACCCAGGGACCCCAAGGTTTTTGTTTTTGTTTTCTTAAGATTCTATGTCTAGGTGAATCCTGTATTATTTGTCTTTCTCTGATTTTACTTAGCATAATGCCTTAAAGGTTCATCCATGTTATCACAAATGGCAGGTTTCCTTTTTTTAATGCCTGAATAACATTCGATTGTGTGTGTGTATATATATACCACAGCTTTTTTTCTCATTTAAAAAAATGTTTGTAATGTAGTTGACCAACAATGTTACATTAGTTTCAGGTGTGCAACATAGTGATTTGACAATTCTGTACATTACTCACTGCTCACCACAGTAAGTGTAGTCACCACCTGACACCATACAATGTTGTTATAATATTGTTCACTGTGTTTTCTCTGCTTTTTAATGTACTTTTCATCTCTGTGACTTATTTATTTTGTAATTGGAAGTTCGTTCTTAAAGTCCCTTCACCTATTTTGCCCATCCACCCACCCATCCACTTCCCTTTTGGCAGCTACAAGTTGTTCTCTGTATATAATAAGAGTCTGGGGTTTTGTTTGTTTGTTTTGTTTTTTCGGATACCACATGTAAGTGAAATCATGCGGTATTTATTTTTTCCCATCTGACTTATTTCACTTAGCATAATACCTGTTAGATCCATCCATGTTGTCATAAATAGTAAGTTTTTATGAGTAATATTCCACTGTGTATGTATATAAATATACATATATACCACACTTTTTGGTACCGCATCTTTATCCATTTGTGTATCAATGGACACTTGGGTTGCTTCCATATCTTGGCTATTGTAAGTAATACTGCCATAAACAGCAAGGCGGAGGGAGAGGGAGAATCTTAAGTAGGCTTCATGTCCAGTGTGGAGCCCAGTATGGGGCTCAGTCTCATGACCCTGAGATGCATGACCTGAAATCAAGAGTTGAACACTTAACTGACTGAGCTACCCAGGTGCCCCACCTCTGCCCATTTATTTATTTATTTATTTATTTATTTATTTTTAAAAATTTTTAATTAACTTTAATGTATTATTTGTTTGAGGGATATAGGTCTGTGAATCATCAGTCTTACACAATTTACAGCACTCACCATAGCACATACCCTACCTAGTGTCCATCGCCCAGCCACCCCATCGCTCCTACTCCCCTCCCCTCCAGCAACCCTCAGTTTGTTTCCCGAGATTAAGAGTCTCTTATGCTTTGTCTCCCTCCCCGGTCCCATGTTTCGTTTTTCCCTCCCTGCCACCCACAACCCCCCTCCCTGCCTCTCAAATTTCTCATATCAGAGAGATCATATGATAATTGTCATTCTCTGATTGACTTATTTCGCTTAGCATAATACCCTCTAGTTCCAACCACATCATTGCAAATGGCAAGATTTCCGGGATTTTTTGATGGCTGCATAGTATTCCATTGTATATGTATACCACATCTTCTTTATCCATTCATTTGTTGATGGACATCTAGGCTCTTTCCATAGTTTGGCTATTGTGGACATTTCTACTATAAACATCGGGGTGCACATGCCCCTTTGGGTCACTACATTTGTACATTGGGGGTAAATACTCAGCAGTGTAATTGCTGGGTTGTAGGGTAGCTCTGTTTTCAACTTTTTGAGGAACCTCCATACTGTTTCCATAGGGGCTGCACCAGCTTGGATTCCCACCAATAGTGTAGGAGAGTTCCCCTTTCTCTGCATCTTTGCCAACATCTGGCATTTCCTGACTGGTTAATTTTAGCCATTCTGACTGGTGTGAGGTGGTATCTCACTGTGGTTTTGATTTGTATTTCTCTGGTGCTAAGTGATGTTGAACACTTTTTCATATATCTGTTGCCCATTTGGATGTCTTCTTTGCAGAAATGTCTGTTCATGTCTTCTGCCCATTTCTTGATTGGGTTATTTGTTCTTTGGGTGTTGAGTTTGATAAGTTCTTTATAGATTTTGGATACTAGCCCTTTATCTGATATGTCAATTGCAAGTATCTTCTCCCATTCTATCGGTTGTCTTTTAGTTTTGTTGACTGTTTCCTTTGCTGTGCAAAAGCTTTTGATCTTGATGAAGTCCCAATAGTTCATTTTTGCCCTTTGTTCTCTTGCCTTTGGAGGTGTTTCCAGGAAGAAGTTGCTGTGGCTGAGCTCAAAGAGGTTGCTTCCTGTGTTCTCCTCAAGGATTTTAATGGATTCCTGTCTCACATTGAGGTCTTTCATCCATTTTGAGTCTATCCTTGTGTGTGGCATAAGGAAATGGTTCAGTTTCATTCTTCTACATGTGGCTGTCCAATTTTCCCAACATCGTTTGTTGAAGAGACTGTTTTTTTTCCATTGGACATTCTTTCCTGCTTTGTTGAAGATTAGTTGACCATAGAGTTGAGGGTCCATTTCTGGGCTCTCTATTCTGTTCCATTGATCTATGTGCCTGTTTTTGTGCCAGTACCATACTGTCTTGAGGATTACAGCTTTGTCATAGAGTTTGACTGGAATTGTGATGCCACCAACTTTGGTTTTCTCTTTCAACATTCCTCTTCCTATTTGGGAACATAAATTTTAGTACTGTTTGCTCCATTTAAAAAAAAATATTTTATTTATTTATTTGACAGAGAGTTCACAAGTAGGCAGGGAGGCAGGCTGGCAGAAGGGGAGGCAGGCTCCCTGCTGAGCAGAGAGCCCGATGCGGTGCTTGATCCCAGGACCTTGAGATCATGACCTGAGCCGAAGGCAGAAACAACTTAACGACTGAGCCAACCTGGCTGCTCCTGTTTGTTCCATTTCTGTGAAAAAAAGTTGATGATGGTATTTTGATAGTCATTGCATTGAATGTGTAGATTGCTTTAGGTAGCATAGACATTTTCACAATATTTGTTCTTCCAGTCCATGAGCATGGAACGTTTTTCCATTTCTTTGTGTGTCTTCCTCAATTTCTCTCATGAGTATTCTATAGTTTTCTGAGAACAAATCCTTTGCCTCTTTGTTTAAATTTATTCCTAGGTATCTTATGATTTTGGGTACAATTGTAAATGGTATCAACTCCTTAATTTCTCTTTCTTCTCTCTTGTTGGTGTATAGAAATGCAACTGATTTCTGTGCATTGATTTTGTATCCTGCCACTTTACTGAATTCTTATATGAGTTCTAGCAGATTTGGAGTGGAATCTTTTGGGTTGTCCACATACAGTATCATATCATCTGCAAAGAATGAGAGTTTGACTTCTCCTTTGCTGATTTGGATGCCTTTTATTTCTTTTTGTTGTCTGACTGCTGAGGCTATGACTTCTAGTAGTATATTAAATAGCAGTGGTGATAGTGGACAGCCCTGCCATGGTCCTGACTTTAGGAGAAAAGCTTTCAGTTTTTCCCCATTGAGAATGATACTCGCTGTGAGTTTTTCATAGATGGCTTTTATGATATTGAGGTATGTACCCTCTATCCCTACACTGGGAAGAGTTTTAATCAAGAAAGACTGCTGTACTTTGTCAAATGCTTTTTCTGCATGTATTGAGAATATTATATGGTTCTTGCTCTTTCTTTTATTAATGCATTGTATCACATTGATTTGCGGGTGTTGAACCAACCTTGCAGCCCAGGAATAAATCACACTTGCTTGTGGTGAATAATCCTTTCAATATACTGTTGGACCCTATTGACTAGTATTTTGGTGAGAATTTTTGCATCCATGTTCATCAGGGATATTGGTCTGTAATTCTCCTTTTTGATGGGGGAGATGGGTTTTGTCTGGTTTTGGGATCAAGGTAATGCTGGCCTCATAAAATGAGTTAGGAAGTTTTCTTTTCATTTCCATTTTTTGGAACAGTTTCAGAAGAATAGATATTAATTCTTTAAATGTTTGATAATAGGGCTACCTGGTTGGCTCAGTGGATTAAAGCCTCTGCCTTCAGCTCAGGTCATGATCCTGGGGTCCTGGGATCGAGCCCTGTGTTAGGCTCTCTGCTCAGCAGGGAGCCTACTTCCTCCTCTCTCTCTCTGCCTGTCTCTCTGCCTATTTGTGATCTCTGTCAAATAAATAAAATCTTTGAAAAATAAAAAAAAATATAGGGAAAATCTTCATAACATTGAATTTGGCAATGATTTTTAAGTATGACATCAAAAACATAAACAAAAAAATACACATAAATTGGACATAATCAAAATTTAAAATGTACATCAAAAGACACTATCAAAAGAGTTAAAAAAAATAAATGTTTGATAATATTCCAATGGGAAGCTGCCTGGCCCTGGGCTCTTGTTTGTTGGGAGATTTTTGATGACTGCTTCAGTCTCCTTACTGGTTATGGGTTTGTTCAGGTTTTCTATTTCTTCCTGGTTTAATTTTGTTAGTTTATAGTCTTTAGGAATGCATCCATTTCTTCCAGATTGTCAAATTTGCTGGTGTATAGTTGCTCGTAATATGTTCTTATAACTGTTTGTATTTCTTTGATATTGGTTTTGATCTCTCCTCTTTCATTCATGATTTTATTAATTTGGGTCCTTTCTCTTTTCTTTTTGATACATCTGGTCAGGGGTTTATCAATCTCATTAATTCTTTTGAAGAACCAGCTCCTAGTTTCATTGATCTGTTCTACTGTTCTTTTGGTTTCTATTTCATTGATTTCTGTTCTGATCTTTATTATTTCTCTCTTCCTGCTGGTTTAGGCTTTATTTGTTGTTCTTTCTCCAGCTCCTTTAGGTGTAGGGTTAGGTTGTGTATTTGAGACCTTTGTTGTTTGTTGAGAAAGGCTTGTATTGCTATATACTCTCCTCTTAGGACTGTCTTTGCTGTATCTCAAAGATTTTGAACAGTTGTATTTTTATTTTCATTTGTTTCCATGAATTTTTAAAATTCCTCCTTAATTTCCTGGTTGACCCAGTTATTCTTCAGTAGATTGCTCTTTAGCCTCCATATTTGAGGTCTTTCCAACTTTTCTCTTGTGGTTAAGTTCTAGTTTCAAAGCATTGTCATCTGAAAATATGCAGAGAATGATCCCAATCTTTTGATACCAGTTGAGACCTGATTTGTGGCCCCGGATGTGATCTATCTGGAGAATGTTCCATGTGCACTAGAGAAGAATGTGCATTCTGTAGCTTTGGGATAGAATGTTCTGAATATATCTGTGATGTCCATCTGGTCCAATATGTCATTTAAAGCTTTTATTTCCTTGTTGATCTTTTGCTTAGATGATCGTCCATTTCAGTGAGGAGGGTGTTAATGTCTCCTCTATTACTGTATTATTGTCAGTGTGCTTCTTTGATTTTGTTATTAATTGGCTTAGATAATCGGCTGCTCCCATGTTAGGAGCATAAATATTTACAATTGTTAGATCTTTTTATTGGATAGACCCTTTAAGTATGATATAGTGTCCTTCCTCATCTCTTATTATAGTCTTTGGTTTAAAATGTAATTTCTCTGATACAAGGATTGCCACCCCATCTATCTTTTGATGTCCATTAGCATGATAAATTGTTTTCCACCCCCTCACTTTAAATCTGGAGGTGTCTTTGGGTCTGCAATGAGTCTCTTGCAGACAACATATCAAGGGGTCTTGCTTTTTAATTTAATCTGATACCCTGTATGTTTTGATTGGGGCATTTAGCCAATTTACATTCAGGTTGACTATCAAAAGATATGAATTTAGCGCCATCATATTGCCTGTAAGGTGACTGTTGCTGTATATTGTCTCTGTTCCTTTCTTGTCTGTGTTACTTTTGGGCTCTCTCTTTGCTTAGAGGACCCCTTTCAATATTTCCTGTAGGGCAGGTTTGGTGATTGCAAATACTTTTAGTTTCTGTTTGTCATGGACGTATCTCATGGTTTTAATTTGCATTTCCTTCATTAGCTTCTAACTGAAATTTAGCCTTTCTTTTATTATCAACATATCTCTTATTATCAACTTAACCACTGGCATCAGTACTTCCCATGATTTTAGCATCAGTGGAAATCAATAGTGATCATAGGTATCTCAGAATTCATTGTGCTCTTCCATACTTCAAAACTTTGTTACTTATTAGACCTCAGGCTTGGCTTTATTAATATATTCATAAGGATGCATATATCTTACTATATCACAAGTTTATTTTTTAAATATTGGATGAATATTTTTCAGTTTTTGGAGGAGGGGTAATCCTGTGTGCTTAAGTCCTGAATTTAAAAACATTCTATGAAGGGATCTGTGGTCTTCATCAGGCTACCACAGTGGCTCATAATGTGCCACAAAAACACTGCTGAAATGCTCATTTATGAAGAGAAAGAGAAAAGCTTGAGAGGAGATGCTCTATGAAGTGAAGTAGTTGTTTTTTTTGTTGTTGTTGTTTGACTCAAGTATATTTCTGCTGCTGAGAGAGGGAAGTTAAAGCTCTTAGAGAAGGGGGTGATAACAAGATCCTGGCCCATGAGAGCTGTGTGAGGAGAGATGATGATCCAGAGCACAGGTGGTGGGATTAGGCTTGGATAAGAGTGGAAGGTAAAGGCATTTCATCTTGAGTTCTGAGGAATGAATGGGAGCAGGTGGAAGCTGGTCAGGAAGCTGAGTAAGTCCTATTTTATAACATTCTTTACTTCCTTTTTGGGCAGAAGTCCAGGTCACCTGCTGAGTAGGGTAGTGGAAGAAGGAGCTTGAGGAGTACAGGAAATTTTCTAACAAAGAATTCTGGAGTATGTCTTGAAGTTTAGACAGTAAGCTTAACCTTGGGATAGGAGAGTAAATAAGATAGTCCTCTTCCCCAAGTAACTAAGCCTCTTGGTGAGGAATACAGACATATAAATAAATAAATACATAAAAGGAAGCACTGCTGTTAATCTGAGGTTGGAGGGCTGGAAGAGGAGGTTAGGGAAGGTGGCATTTGAGCAGATTCAATTTTATTGAGTATAAGGGTGCCAGGGAGAAATGTGTAGGAAGAAAGGAGAGTATTTGTAATGGCATGGATGTATGGATGAGCAGGGCTAATTAAAAAAGAGATATAAATATAAATTTTTACAGATATAATATAGATATAAATATTCATTTAGAAAAATGCATAAATCACAGGTGCATATAGCTTGATGAATTTTCACAAAGTGAACGCTCCCACGTAACGAGCATCTAGGTCAAGCAACAACATCACCAATAGGCAGGGCTAATTTGAAACAGATAGTGAGAATTTGGGAAAGGAGGCTGGAGGGAGGGCAGACAGGGTCTTACTGTGTTGGTTTGTGGGAGCAGGGAGGGGAGGGAAGTGGGATGGGATGTGAGGATGGACATGGCCTGGCTTTTTCCTTTATGGTCAAGGAGGGATCATGTTTCTGTCTGTTCTGGCACTTTGTAAAGTTTAAGTTACTGTGTTTATCTTGTTTGTTTAGAAGAGATTACTTTCTTACCAAATGATTATGTCATTGTATACATCATGTAAGATTTTAGAGGGGTAGTTTAAAAAGCATATTTGAAAGTTAATTTGTTTTCTCTACTTTCTCTTTTTACTCAGGGATATTATGTGTACCATGACATGCTAGGAGAAAAAGGAGATTTCATAACTTCACCGGAAATAAGTCAGATCTTTGGGGAGGTAATATTCAATGTAAACTATAAAAGAAACTAATATCACAAATATTTGGAAGCAGGTCACGTTGTACTCTTCTTTAATATAGTGTTATACAGCTTTGTTTTTGTGATTCAGGTTTCCTTTTTTTTTAAGTTTTCATTTTTAATCATATACATGCCGCAGAAATAGAGAACAATAGAGGAAAGAGAGATCAGTGAAGAGAGAGAGAAAAGGTGCAAAACACTAAGGAGTTAGTGGGGAGAGGCTCTAAAGCCCCTGCCCAAGATTGCACCATAGTCAGAGCAGAAGTCCCCTGTAACAAATTGTGAACTCTTTTTAGGGATTCTAGTTCATTGATTTCTGCATAAAAACCCCTTGTTAAATTTAGATATAGGAAATAGTAACTAAAAGGAAGTAGAATCCAGGTATTAAAAAATGTTAATTATGCATAAAAAGCCACGTAATTACTGAAATCATATGAATATGAAGAAAGGCATAACCCTATTCCATGTTTATTCGTTATCAAAGACTAGCACCTTCCTGTAAGTGATTCCTCTTACGTGTATTATGAGATCTCTTACAGGGGGAAGTGCCTTTTAACTGTTTTCTCCTGTTACTAAGCTTTCTAAGTGGTGTCTTTTCTAATGTCTCCATGAAGCTTCTGCGTGTGCATACATACATGTACATATTGAGTAACATACATACATAATTTGTTTGCAAACATTTTGCCTTCTGGCATAAAGTATGTATTTATGTGGAATTTTATATTGTGCTATACTTTTATAATACTTCAGTGTAGTTTTTTCCCCTTGTCACAGCTGCTAGGTATATGGTTCATTAGTGAATGGATGGCCACTGGAAAAAATGCAGCTTTCCAGCTTGTGGAATTGGGCCCAGGAAGGGGTACCCTCACAGGAGATATTTTGAGGGTAGGTAATGAAAGAATGTCTTTAGATCCTCATGTACTCATCTGAATCTGTGCTTTTGACTTGTGTGCAAACTCCATTGACTTCCTTGGCTTTTAGTCCTATCTCCTTAACCGCCTCTATTTCTCAGCTGAAGTACAACGTCAGAATAATACAATGAATGATAACTTACTGTTGTCTGTTTGTAATTTTTAAAAAATGAGGGTGGGAGAGAATGTGAAAGGTAGAAGTCAAAACATTTAGAAGACATTGGAAGCGTGTATTTGTCTTCTAAGTAGGAAAAGAGTTTTTGAATTGTATAAAAAGCAGAAGCCAGAAAGGAAAAGATAAATAGAAGGGTAATTTCAACTACATTAAAGAATTTTTTGTTCTTTTTTTTTTTTTTTTTTAAGATTTTATTTATTTGTCAGAGAGCACAAGCAGGGGGAGCAGTAGGCAGAGGGAGAAGCAGACTCCCCACTGAGCTCGGAGCCTGATGTGGGACTCGATCCCCGGGATCATGACCTGAGTCAAAGGCAGATGCTTAACTGACTGAGCCACCCAGGCATCCCGAATATTTTGTTCCTTAAAGAAATTAGGAACTTCTGTTCTTCAGAGACACTGTAAAGAGAGGGATAAGCCAAGCGGCAGAGTGGGAGGAGTTATTTACAACACATAACCTACAAGGAAGTGGTAGTTAGAATACATAAAGAATTCCTTTCAGTTGTTAAGGTGGTGACAGATAACTCAATAGAAAAGTCAGACTGAAGATGTGAACAGGCCCAGCATGAAAGAGGAAATCCACATGGGCAGGAAAAACAAAAAAATGCTCAGGCTGGTTGGGGGTCAGGGAAGTGAAAGTTAAAATCACAGTGACATACCACTGTACCCTCCAGTGAGAAGATTTGGTAGTACCAAGCGTTGGTGAGGATGGGGAGATTTGGCACAGAGGGGACTCTCAGACTGTAAGACCATGATTTGGGGTAAGCACTTTGGAGTGCTTATTAGGCATCATCTGCTAACGTCTATATTCTTCTACTGTGCGACCCAGCGGTTTTCCTGCTGGATATATGCCCTCCAGAAATGAGGGCATATATGTTCCAGGATGCATGTACAAGAAGACAGCATTGTTTAGAATAGCTGAAAAGCTGGAAACAACCCCAATGACTATCAGTGGGAAAATAGATCAATAAATTGTGATACAAGGGCGCCTGGGTGGCTCAGTGGGTTAAGCCTCTGCCTTCGGCTCAGGTCATGATCTCAGGGTCCTGGGATCGAGCCCCGCATCGGGCTCTCTGCTCAGTGGAGAGCCTGCTCCCCTCCCCACCCGTCTGCCTCTCTGCCTACTTGTGATCTCTGCCTGTCAAATAAATCAATAAAATCTTTAATAAATAAATAAATAAATAAATTGTGATACAGTCATACAGTGGAATGCCAAGGGTTGTGCAAATGTGTGAAATCACAGCAGAATGCACGATGTTCAGATGAAACTCAGCATCTTGTTGGGTAAAAACACCAATTTATACAAGAATTCATATCATTTGATTGTATTACATAAAATCCTTAAATAGTCAGCATTAAACAATATGTGTTTGGTGATTCAAATGTGTTCAGTAACATTTTTAAAGCAAAAGCGGGACGTATAAACTCCAGATTGAGAATGGTGGTTGAGCTCTGAGGGTGAGGGAGAACGTGGGGGCTCCAACAGGAAGGGTCAGGTCACTTCCCTTTAATCAGAGATAGCTGATATTTTTCCATGGATTGTTCTTTCTTCTATTCTACCTAATATTGTCTAAAAACATTAAAAAGGAGTTATTTAGGGTGCCTGGGTGGCTCAGTTGGTTAAGCGACTTTCAGCTTGGGTCATGATCCTGGAATCTTGGGATCGAGTCCCACATCGGGCTCCCTGCTCAGTGGGGAGTCTGCTGCTCCTTCTGACCCTCCCACTTCTCATGCTCTCTTTCTCCCTCATTCTCTCAAATAAAAAATAAAGAAAATGTGGCACTAATTTTTTTTTTTAAAAAAGGAGGAATTTGGTTTATAGTATATGATAAGTACTTGTATTTATTAAACTTTGATAGCTACACTGCTTTGGAATCCATTAGTCTTTTTTAGTTTATCTTAAGTGTATCTGGCAATTCATTGTAAAAAAAAAAACATATTCAGTATACATTTAAATGTCTTGGTGCTGTATGATTTTTGCTTGAAATTAGGAATCAAAGGCTTTTAAACAATTTGTAACATCTGACAGATAATCCTGATTATATCTATTGTCTTTGTGGGGCAATAGAAAAAAAACACTGATTTATGTTTCTGGAGCTCTATTTTATATCTCTTTAAATTGGCAAAGTCATTTGAATATTTAATAATTTGCTCAAATAATACTGTCTTGTTTCAAGTACTTTAAAAACAATCCCATAGCTCTTAAAATGTATAAAGGATACTTCCTTAGAACAAGTGTTAAGAACCTTAAAAAGCCAAAGAATTTAAAGGAATGTTAAGAAAATAGACATATTTACAGATTTGTTTTCATTTCTTGATCATAATTTCTGAAGGATTTTTCTCTTGGGAAGTTTTTCTCTTTGTAGTTTCATTTCAAAACAAAATTTGGAAAAATCGTGTCCTTACTATCAGTCTCTACCTACATATTTCAGATCTTAAAAGTAGGAGGCAAATCACCAATGAAAATTGAATTCAGATGAAAAATAATATTGATGTACTTTATGCTTTGACATTGAATTTTTAGCATTAAAATATTGATAAAATATTAGTATATTCCTTTTCCCCCATGTTTACAAGTTATAAAAATGTGTTTAGCTAAGAAAAAAATTAAAAATGTGAAAGAATTACGAAGTTTTTAGTGCCACTCAAATTTTATTTCCTGAAGATACAGTTTAAACATCTCAAAGATGAGATTATTTCATAGACATAGCGGCTTTATAAAATTAAGGGTATCTGTACGATTTATTTTCTTGTTCTTTTTAGATCCCTTAATCTGCTTATTTATTGGATGTTAAATCTTTAATTTTCATTTACTCGTCAGTCTAATTTTTATTTTAGGAAACCAAATCGTGTACTGTTCATCTCTTCTGTGGATAGTGTGTAATAGGTTGGTTATGATTCTCACAGACTGCTGGAGAGTGGCTTGTGTGGAGAGCAGATGCCTCCAAAACCAAATTTTATTCCTGTAACATGAGTGAATTATTGAGGTGAATGGTTAGAAAACCCCAAATCTGCCCAACCCATTGTATTTTGCCCTTTACCCCTTCTTTTGTCTTTAGGTGTTCAGTCAGCTTGGATCTGTGCTGAAAAACTGTGACATTTCAATACATCTGGTAGAGGTGAGCGAAAAATTGAGTGAGATTCAAGCTTTAACACTGACGGAAGAGAAGATCCCGCTAGAGCGGAGTGCTGGGTCCCCCGTACGTATGAGAGGCGTTACTAAAGCTGGGATTCCAATCTTGTGGTACCGAGATCTGCAGGATGTTCCAAAAGGTAATTCGTTCACACAACGTAATGCAATCATTTTGATTGCGTCCCGTCCCAGCAGTGATGGTGAGCAGAGCCACAGCGGGCGCGCTAGTAGACTGAGTTAGTGCTGCCAGGTCCCTGACTCATAGGGAAGAGCGAATCCTTTTCTCGAAAAGAGCACTGTATTAGAAAGTAACATGGCTCGCAATAGGAGCAGTGAATGTCCTGGGGTTTTGCAAAAATGACAGTGTCATCTCTGTTGTACCTTTTAGTTTTTCCTGACCCATAAGATAGCACTGATGGGGGTGGGGATGCGGGGCCCTGACGGACCTCTTGATCTCAGCTCAGGTCTTGATCTCAGGGTCATGAGTTATGGTCCCACATCAGGCTCCTCACTGGAACCTACATAAAGAAAAGAAAAAAGAAAGAAAAAGAAAAAGAAAAAAGAAATCGTGGGATACAGATAGGACGCAGCGCTGGTGGGTTTAGTTTAACTGTCTTCATCTTTTGACCGTTCTTGCTGGCCTTTTCGTGGGGAGGGAAAATCCCTGCACTGGGCGGTGGAGGCCCTGCTCACACCTGCAGGGGCGCCCTGGTCTCGGGGAAGCCATCTCAGCAGGCCTCCGCTCAGCTGTCTCCGATGATGTTAGCAAGTTCAAAGCCTCTTGGAGCTAACAAGTTAGAGTCCTGATTTCTTTCATGCCTGGTGAGGGATAAAAGATTTAACTGATTCTTGAGACATTCTGGTTGTCTGATCCTGCTGTGTGGAGAATGAACTGCAATGTTCTTCTCCGTTCTGCACAGTAGGTGAAGACGTGAGGGGATGATTGTCCGTAGACATGGCTGTGGGAGCCCCTGGGTTCCCACGCAAAATACTAGCATTTTCTTTTCTTTTTTTTTTTGAGTGTTTGAAAAGAAAGATTTAAGTATTGCCTTAAAAATGCTGAAAGTTTTTTCCTTCTGTTTTTAAATAGGGTACAGCTTTTATCTGGCACATGAATTTTTTGACGTTCTTCCTGTGCATAAGTTTCAGGTATTGATGGGATAAAGTCATTAATTGAATAGCAAAAGGCTTTATGTTGAAGGAAAAACATTTATGGTATTTCATTATTGTTGACGGTGACTATATTTGGAATTCCGATGAATAGAAATAATTGAAAAGCAAAAGTCAAGTATTAAGTAGAACCTTCATTCTCTTAGGATAACTAGTAAGAATGCTTATTTCTCCAGGGATAAAGATGTGCACGAATTTAAGATGGTAAATGGCTATAGTACAAGGAAGGGTTACATTTAGCAAATAGCTTTCATATCCAAAGACTAAAATGTTTCGTCATTGAAGTTGAAGTGAAAGTTCAGATTTGGTGGTAGTGTATGTGCGCCAGTAGTTTCTGAGGCTGAGAGCGCGTACTGATTTGTTAGCGGAGGCTTCAGAGTCTGCTCTCTGCTGTTGGGGGCGCCTGCCCTGCTGCTCATTTTCTCTCTGTGGCTCCGCCTCTTATCTCGCCAACACCAGTTCACGCCTTCCAGTCGACTCTTACTGTTCAAAGGAAATGAAGTATTGCCTTTTTAAATTTTTTTTTAACATATGACATATTATTAGCCCCAGGGGTACAGGTCTGTGAATCAGCAGGTTTACACACTTCACAGCACTCACCATAGCACATACCCTCCCCAGTGTCCATAACCCCACCACCCTCTCCCTACCCCTCTCCCCCTGGCAACCCTCAGTTTGTTTTGTGAGATTAAGAGTCTCTTATGGTTTGTCTCCCTCCCGATCCCATCTTGTTTCATTTCTTCTTTTCCTTCCCCCCAATGCCCCCCCCCGCAAGTTGCTTCTCCACTTCCTCCTATCAGGGAGAGCATATGATAGTTGTCTTTCTCTGATTGACTTATTTCGCTAAGCATAATACCCTCTAGTTGCGACAACCCACATCTTAACAAATGGCAAGATTTCATTTCTTTTGATGGCTGCATAGTATTCCATTGTATATATATACCACATCTTCATCCATTCATCTGCTGATGGACATCTAGGTTCTTTCCATAGTTTGGCTGTTGTGGACATTGCTGCTATAAAATTCGCGTGCACATGCCCCTTCGGATCACTACATTTGTATCTTTAGGGTAAATACCCAGTAGTGCAATTGCTGGGTCGTATGGTAGCTCTATTTTCAACTTCTTGAGGCACCTCCATGCTTTTTCCAGAGTGGTTGCACCAGCTTGCATACCAACAGTGTAGGAGGGTTCCCCTTTCTCCACAGTATTGCCTTTTTTTGAGTGGTAAAGTAAATGTCATCTGTTGTGTATGGTAGGAGGAGAAAAATAATAAGTTACTTTTAGTAGAGGCAATTTGAGAAAAAACTGATAAAAATGTGTTTTTATGCATTATTTTGTGTTCAGAAAACACCCCAGGGGTGGCGAGAAGTACTCATTGATATCGACCCACAAGTTTCTGATAAGCTGCGGTTTGTTTTGGCGCCTGGTGTCACGCCAGCAGAAGTCTTCATACAAGTAGGAAGTTTTTTCTTCTTACTTTATTGCCAACCAAATCTTCATAGTCTCGTTATCTGAGTTCCTGTTTTAGCATTCCCTTTTTTTTTTTTTTTAAGGATTTTATTTATTTATTTGACAGAGATCACAAGTAGGCAGAGAGGCAGGCAGAGAGTGGGGGGAAGCAGGCTCCCTGCTGAGCAGAGAGCCCGATGAGGGGCTCAATCCCAGGACCCTGGGATCATGACCTGAGCCAGAGGCAGAGGGTTTAACCCACTGAGCCACCCAGGTGCCCCGTTTTAGCATTCCTTCCTTGATGGGGCAAGGGGAGAGTTGCTTATAAGACATGAGGTGCTTTTTATTAATAGTGATCGAGTCAGGAGCCTAGGTCAGATCATCTCAGGAAGGCATGACCTGAACGCCCTGTGAGGAGGAATGTAGTAAGTGCTTACTCAGGCATGTCCTGCCCCTTTCCCCTTTCCCTCAGTTCCCTGTGACATGGTCATAGTAGCATCTGCCTGTCCAGAAGAGTTTGAGGTGTGTGAAAACTATTTATTGAGCACTTTGTATGTATTCCTCTTAATTTTCTCATTTAATGCTCAAAACTTTATGAATTTATTAGTTTAATTAAATAAGTTTGATACTAGATGGCCAGAATGGTGCGTTTGCTGCTGCTTTCTGTTGGCCTCAAGGAGTAATAGCAAGAGTCTTTCTAACTTGGGGTCATGTGTAGGGGTCCAAAAAACGCTATGCTTGTCAGGAATCTTTAGGCTTAGATTGCCTGTTTTATTTATTTTTTTAAATCAGGAATGGTGGTGATTTTTAATAGTTTACAGCTACAGTATCTAATCATATATATATAGTTACAGACAATAAATATCCATACGGCAAAATATTTACCTCTAGACAGACAAAAAATATCTTTGCAACTAAATAAACAGCTTTAAGTAATAATGAATAAAAATAGAAGCTGAGGTAATTTTTCATCTAAAGTGATTATAGCCTATATTAGGGGCACTTGGGTGACTCAGTTGGTTAAGCATCTGCCTTTGGCTTAGATCATGATCTGTGGGACCTGAGATTGAGCCCCCTGTTGGACTCCCTGCTCGGCGGGGAGTCTGTTTCTCCCTCTCCTCCCTGTTAATGTTCTCTTCACTCCTTCAAATAAATAAAATCTTAAAAAAAATAAAGTAACTATAGCCTATGTTAAAACACTCTAATTTTAAGAGTTCAAATAATTACGAAAGCCTTGTTTCATAACTAAAAATATAACTAATACACATTTTCAAACTAAACAAAAAATATTTTAATTATAGATAGGTAAAATAGATTATTGCTGAAATTCAATCATGACATTTTATATATATATATATATGTATGTATGTATTTACTTATTTGGGGCAATTAATTTGGGGACTTTGTTGATAGCCTGACCTTTTAACAATAAAAAAGTGAAATTCATGAAAACTTTCTAAGAATCTACATATTATCCTAATGCAAATTACATATATGTACATGGGGTTTTCATTCTGGATGAGCAGTCCATTCTCTTTCTTTAAAAACTATATCCCAGCTATGTAAAACTGCTTAATTTCTCTTAAAGGATCATTTCTTAATAAGATGTACACTGGTATGAGAAGGGCATTTTGAAACTTCCTTAGATGGTGAAACGTGAAAGGTTGAGTGTGGACAACATAATGCATATGGAGAAGGAATTTATTTTTATTGTAACTAAGAAATGCTCATTGTACAAAAACCCTAAGGAAACTGTTTTCAGTAATGCATTTGGATTTACCTGTTCCCTTATTAGCGTGATGAAATGAGGGATCACGTGGAAGTGTGTCCTGAGGCCGGTGTTATCATTCAGGAGCTTTCTCAGCGCATCGCACTAACCGGAGGTGCAGCACTGATCGCCGATTATGGTCATGAGGGAACCAAGACAGACACCTTCAGGGTATGTATGACTCAGGAACATGACTTCCCATCAGTTCATTGGTATCATCTCTGAAGTTGTTAACATTTGAAGCTCACTGAAGATCTTTACCTTTGCTTTCTATGGTGCCTAGCCTTGTAGTATTACAGTGTTTATAGTGAATATTAATACATATTATCATTACCCTTAACCATAGGATTTCACCTTCCAGACTAGCCTTGGAACAGGGTCTGAATCGTCTACATTCTGCTTCAGCTGCAGAACCTAGGTCTGCATAGATCCTACTTAGCATCTGAATAATACAAATGGGAAGATTTTCTTAAAGTTAAGAATTTCCCCCCTCCATTAAAAAAAAATTTTTAGTACTTCTATGCAAATTTGATTTAGCTACTATGATCAGACTTTTCCTATCATATTTTCAATCTTTTTTCCTTTCTAGATGTATTCTTTTATTCTACCTGAGCATCCTTCCTTATGTTCTTTATCAGTTGTGTTGAATATCCTTTAATTGAAATACATTTCAGTGAATACTACTATTAGTCATTTTCTAGATCTGTGGTTCTCAAGTTCTAATTTTATTGTATCTTAAAAACAAAACAAAACAAAACACCCCTGGAATTTTTTTTAAAACATGCTGATTCCCTAGCCTTCCCTCCAGGATTTGGATTCAGTAGGTCTGGGCAGTGCAGTAACGTGGGCTCAGGAGATTCTGGTGCGCGTAGTTGATGGATACACCTTGTCAAACACCATCTAGAGTCTGTTGAAAGTTTAACTTGATTCTAGTAAGAAACAAGTTAACACCCATGGAGAACTGATGGGATCTCTACTCCATCACCACAAGCAGTAATGAAATGTGAAAGGCAGCATTTCCAGGCACCCAGTGTCGCACTTTATGTCAGATTTTGCACATAGCATCTCCTTTGAGGAAAGGGTGCTCCTATATTAAGAGTTTATAAACCACTGACTTAGGCTATGTTTTTCTTTCCAACAGTTAGGTAAAGTATACTAAAATGATAGAATTTCTTGAATTTTGATAATAATAACCATAAAGGGACAAAAACTTATCATTTTAAAAATTGTGTTCAAGGGGTTTTGTGGCCACAAGCTTCATGATGTCCTGACTGCCCCTGGAACGGCGGACCTCACAGCCGATGTGGACTTCAGTTATCTGCGCAGAATGGCAGGGGGACAAGTAGCTTCTCTCGGGCCAATAAAACAACAGATGTTTTTAAAAAATATGGGCATTGATGTCCGGCTGAAGGTAATGATTTATTTCAGGATCATTAAATATTTTTATTTTGTAGTATTTCATAAAAACGTTTCAAGTGATAAGATCCCCCAGCCTCAGTGCTCTTCTCCGTCAGCAGGCCTGGATACTGTGGTCTTTCTGGTAGCATTGGGCCTGGTGCAGCCGGGCTGCCCGGGCTGGGGCCACCGAGCACGCCCCTGCATCTCCACACGAGCTAGCATGAAGACTTTGAATAGTGTTCATGCCCAGTAGGAAAAGTTGACTGTGTTTATGGGGATAATTTTACAAGGGTCCTGAAGACATCTTAACTCTTCAGTGAAAATCAAACCACCGGGTAATGTTTGTTAAACATACAAATCCACAGGTTTGGGTCTTAGCAACCTATGTTTTTAATAAGCACCCCATGATTCTAAGGCAGGTAAGGAGAAATCCCACGTGAAGTCCTGCTTTACTGAGCAGCCAATGGTCATTAGCATTGCTGCATGTAACCAGGAATCCTTCTAGTTATTTTTACTAATAAGTTTTTTCTTTTCAGGTTCTTTTAGACAAATCAGATGAGCCAGCCAGACAGCAGTTACTTCAGGGGTATGATATGTTAATGAATCCTCAGAAGATGGGAGAAAGATTTAATTTTTTTGCCTTGCTGCCTCATCAGAGACTTCATGGGAGAAGCCATCCGATGGATGCGTGCCAGTCAAAGCCCTCTGTGTCACCCGTAGCTGGGTTTGGTGAACTTACCTGGCGGTGATCTCAGTGTGGTCATTTTACCCCTAAGTCTGCCTAAGAAAGCAAAATAAAGGGAATGTGTTTCATATATCACAGGTAAAATAAGTATTACAATATTTTATGTCTTTATCACCAATAAAAATGGACTGTCTTACATACAGTACAATTAAATATTGATCTTTTATGGCTGTGTCTAGCTTTTGGCACAATGAAACAAGTTACTGAGAAACTAAGTGTCCTTTATTAAGGCTAGTTGCTGTATTTTTATTTTAAAAAATAAACATGAACACTGACTGGTTTAGCAAAAACTGAAACCTAACTGGCCTTTCATAGGGAATGGATTAAATAGAACTATCCATATATTATTTTTTAAAAATGAGGTAGAGCAGTATGTTCTGACTCATCTCTAAGAATGTGGGAAGTGAAAAAAGTATAGTGGAGAATGTTTTATAGTTATGATTCCATTTTTGTTGGGGGAAAAGCTACATTTAAAGAAATGCTTGTAACTAATCTCATAAAAATTAATACATTAGTGCAGACTGGTTGTTTTCTGTGGTGGTTACTTGTATATAAAATGTAAGGAAAGGATGCCTAGTAATCACTATTAAATATCCCATTGTGGAGTGGGTTTTCGGGGTGGAAATTGTTCTCCTTTGTGGTAAATTTTCTACCCTCTACTTCTGTGAATTTTATAATTAAAAAACTTTAGGGGTGCCCAGGTGGTTCAGTCTGAGTGTCTGACTTTTGATTTCAACTTAGGTCATGGTCTCGGGGGTTGTGGGATCTCCAGTCCCACGTCAGGCTCCATACGCAGCGTGGAGTTTGCTTGGGAGTCTCCCTCTCCCTCTCTCAAAATAAGTAAGTAAAATCTTAAAAAAATATTTAAGTGCCAGTAAAACTAGTAAACCTAACATGTACCTGAAATAGGAGTTAGAGTAAATGCAGACTATGTTAGCAGGAATCATTTTCTGATCTGAACTAATTCTCCCTCATTTTCAGATAAATGTCAAGTTTTCATTCTGTAAATTCTCATTTTTTGGTTCACAGAACCTTTATATTAATACCAGACATATACCTTCTGAAGAATTATTATATTGGCAATAAAAATTTACAGTGAGATTAAAGGAAAAGAGTATGAGATCTATGTTTTGAATTTATAGCTTAACTATATTGAAAGTTCACTGGCAGAGTGATCAGTTCTTGGCTTTCTGTTGCTTATTTGGCTTAACTCAGAACAGGACTAGTATTCTATGTCTTACTCTAAAGTAGGAAGATAGAGAGACGGCTTGTTTTTCACATACTGCCCCACCTTGCACCACTCATAATCACCTTTACTTTTTTCCAAAGACTTGGCTGGTGAATTTTTGGAAGGTGAAAATGCCCAACATTGGTCCCTCTTAGTTGTTTAATAGTTTTTTTAATTAATGGGAGGAATCAGGCAATGCCTTGTGTCTTAAAACCTAGAAAATTTACTTTGAATGGCATTTGGCTTATTTAAGTCTTACAGAAGTTACAATAGTTGAATATTTAATGGTAGCTCCTGAAAGCTTTGTAGTTATAATTATTCTAAACTTTCATGCCAAGAAATAAGACCTCCAGATAATTACCTCAAATTTCATATAAAATTGAAATAATGAGTTATTTTTTATTTTAGGTAGTTAAAAAAAATCAGTGTTTTAAATATAGCATTAGTTCCATTTACAAATACTATTTCCAAAATAATACTTTTATCAAGGCCTGGGAAAATAACACAACCAAGTAAAATTTTCTTTGGATACCTCTATTAGAGATAATGCTCAGGTTTTCACATGGAAAAGTATGGTGATATGGAAATACATTTTATTATCAAGCTTCTTTGAGGATATTTACAAAAAGTGGGATGTAACAAAAAATATAAAAATGTACGGAACAGTGTCATTATAGACTACTTTGTACATTATCAAATGTTTCTAACAATTCTTATGCAAAAACAACTTCAAGACAAAAAAAGGTTATGCAGGTTATACAGTATCTGGAGTAAATGACAACTCCAAATTATCTGACAGTGCCTTTACAAATTTTTTTAGAAAACTTCTTATGCATTCAACAATACAAAGAGTGCAATTAATTTCATGGCTTGTAAAGTTTGATTATGTAAGTATAGCAAACATCATTCCAGTTAATTTTCATCTTAGGCAATAAAACCAAAACCACAATAGGGTGCCTCGGGACTCAGAATTACTCCATTTTCGTACGTTGGTATAAACTTACTTTGGACAGATTTGGGGAAGTCATCCTTTAGCACAGAGAAAATACATTTCTAAAAGGTTTTGCAAAATTTGACTAAATTTTTTAACCTCCCGTAGGAGATTGAATACTATGAGATATGGTGGAGAGTATGAGTAGGCAGTGCAGCACAGTGGTTGGGGGGTGGAGGGGAACAGAGGGACGGGAGCCACACTGCCAGGGTTCACGTCCATATACAGTGACCCTCCACAGCTGGTTACTTAATCTTCCTGTGCTTCAGTTTCCTGATCTGTGAGATGAAGTCCATAATGCACGTACCTTGTTACTGTTGTGAGGGTAGTAAGTAAAAATGTGTAAAGAGCTCAGAACACAGGAGACTGCATAGTGGCTCCTCTCTCAACGGTACTCTCAGCCTAGATAACGGTGTAGCTTCCGGGCTCTCTCAAGGCCCTCTCTGGCTCCAGCTATTTGTATCCAGGGACATTCTTTTGCTACCTCATTCAGTGGGACAATGTTACCTAATGCTTTTATAGTTCTTAGTTTATTGAGTACGAATATCTTCATACATAGCCCAGCTTCACAACAGCATTGTGAGAAGGTAGAGGCAAGAATTATGGTCTTCATTTTACAGATTGAGATCTTGAGGCTCAGATTGAAGCCCAGACTTAAGACCAGATTTTCTGACTCCAAATCTTTTGCTCTTTTTTTTGGGGGGGGGGGTGGGTGGGAATAGTTTGCAGTGATTACTGTGGAATGAGAAACAAAAAGCCACTAGTTTTTTTAAAATAAGGGGGTGGTCCCAGATCTTAAACTTTTTGGGGAGAGAAAACTATTATTAACTTTTTAAAAGCTATGAAAAAGTCTAACCTCTTAAACATTGTATCTGAGTAGAAAAACACTTCTTTAGTGGGCTGCTGGTGCTGAAATGTTAAAAAAAAAAATAAGGGTAGGGCTACAGTATTAGCAGAGCAAATGAAAGAGTAAAATAAATGCTTCATGCTCAACCCACCTACTCCCCCAAACTGCTTAAAAGAACTGATTTAAAAACATTCCAGATATCTGTAAACCCTTCCTATAAACTAAGGGAAGAAAAAAAGGATACACTCTTTGCTGTTCTCTGTAGCATTAACTGATCCTGCACTGGCCTTACTTTTAATAATTTTCTTCCTCAAATTATTCAACTCTGTAAAGATAAACTGTGTAAGAAAAGTTCAGCTCTTTACTCACTGAACGCTGGAAGCCAGCTGCGGCATTACGGTGGTCCAGTGGGAACTTGAGGACAGAGCAGATGCTGAGCGAGGAGCAGACAGACCAGCAGGCCCTCCTCCAGGTTCTGCGACACCAACTGGCCCAAATTATCTTAGAGGCTGTTCCAACATACAAAGGGGACGAACTTAATTTTTATGTTGTAGAGAGCATATTAAGAGTTCAGCTCCAAAGGTTAGGGATCATGGTTTTGACTCTTGACTCACCTAAGAAAAAAAAAAAAAAGAAAAAAGAAAAAAAAAAAAAAGAAGGTAAAACAGCCTAGCATCTGGGAAACATTTCTAGGCACCTACGAAAAACCCCTCAGGTCTCTGGTTAAACAAATGCCTAGAGCCTGCAGAGGAAATCTCAGGCTGGTGGCCCCTCCTCAGTTAGCTTTTAAATGCAAACCTGCTTAGAACTCTTACATGATTTGATCAAGATATTCAATGGCTGGACCAAGCCTTCCTTTTTCTCCTTTTTAAAAAACAGTGTAAGAACATTTGGAAAGGGAAGATAAATTAAATGCCACTATAGTACTAAAGTGAAGGATTAGGAAAAAATAAAAAAACCAGTCATTACTATGCTATAAAAATTTATGAAATGCTTCATCTTGGTTCCATTGTGTATTTTTATTACTCAGTTTCCCCTCTTGTATCTACTCATAATGAACTACAGTACTGGTGTCACTGATTGCTTATCCTATTTCCCCATGTCTTTGCACCCTTGCAGATGACAACCTACAAACAACAGTTGTGCAGTAAAACATCAGTACATAAAATGAAATCCTTCCTTATTGAAGTTAGCTCTTTGATAATTAAGGATCTTCTTCCATATCATCTGGATTGGGAGCCATAATGAAGTGCTTTGGGTATACAAGATTGTGGGTGTATGCATGTATTTCCCAGCGGGCATCGTCACTTTCATGTGTAATGTAACGTTCACCGATGCGAGTTTCAAATTCTCTAAGGTCAAGCCAAGTCTGATAGTCCTAGAAAAAAAATGAGGTGATTATAAAGTATAAAAGTAACAAAATACTGTGAACTTTTTTTCTTAGCGCCGTAGTCACAGAATTGACAACCTAAACCCAATACCAAAAGTACTTGCTAAACTGTAAGTTCCATTTGTAATATTTAAATTAGCAACGTTAAATACTTTTTCAAATTTAGAATCTCTAATAAAGTGTCCAGTTTCTACAACTAAAAAAAAAAAATTGCCTGAGGCTTCTGAGATGGCTAATAATAATCACTAAAACATCCTGTTCTATACTCTGACCGTACACCCACACATTACTCCTCAAACTAGGGGAAAGTACTTAGGGTAATTTAATAATCATGGAGACTGACTAAGTCTGCATTTGTTTTGAAGTTACTACTACTCCCTACTCCCTTTAAAACAGTTCTAAAGCTTCCCTTTACTCTGAAGTTTGGGGGTATCTTTTGACAGATCTATGCAACAGCTTTTGGGGGGGACTTCAGCCAAACATTTTAAATGGCATTTCTGATCTCATCAATGCAAATATGATTCTTTTAGTGGATAATTTTAAAGTAAAATATATTTGACAAAATAATATGCTTATTTTACAAAAAGGTGGTATGAAACATAAGGTTTTATAAAAAGGCTAAATCACTGCTTTTCAGTTCACGGGAGTTTAACTGTCTAGAAGTTCTGCATTTCAGTGGCTTACTGCAAAACCTCCAGAGATGCAGCCACAGGACAAATTAATCACTAAAGAACACTTAACAGTATTCTAAGATGAGGAGAATCTGTTGATCTTAGCGTGGTTTCAGTAGGTAAGACAAAGTACAATGAATGGCTTGAATGAGGATCACCAGAGAGACGACGTTTTTTTGTTTGCCTTTTTACCTGCAGCCAGGGATGACTAAGAGATTTGTCCACACTGTAACGTTTTCTCATCTTCACTTGAAGTAGGTTGTTGATCAAATCAATTGCTAAGAGAAAAGACAAAATCAGACACGTAAATTTGGGTATATGGAGCAAACCAAACCTGTGAGTCTTAGAAGGCAGTGCAATCCACAGAAAAACAGGGTTGAGGGTTTTGCTTCTCAAGGCCGCAGTCTTAACAGCTACCCTGCGCAGCTACCCTGTTAGTGATCTGTAAATGTTCACTGCACTTAGTACACATTCACATGCACATTGAATGTGTGCAGAGTACACATTCAGTGTGGCAGAGGGTCGGTTAGTGCCCGCTGCCGTTACTCTGTTTCCTCGTCTACAAAATGAGGTTGTTGTAAAGATGAAATAATAAACGTAAAGAGCTTAGAATTGTGCCTAGCACGTAAGTGCTAGTTATGGCTATTATTATTTCAAAATGAATTAAAAAAACTGATCAAAGACCGACTCACTGTTTCCCCCAAAGACACCATTCCCTAGTCCCTGGCTTGGTCTGCTAAGGAGCCAAAGCCGCTGGCTTCCTCTACACGTGGGGCCAGACTAACCTGGTAACTTATTACCACAAGTTCACACTCAAACAGGCGTGGTGTTTGGTGTGTATAATAACAGTAAGTATGCTGGCATACTTATTTCATCCAGTTATTTGAAGAAATAAAGCAACTGCAAAACCATAACCTCCGTGTGACTGCGTCCTGACTACAGTGCAGTGTGACAGTATGTTTGAAATACAGATACAAAAGCCTGGACCCAGAGATGAGCCAAATGAAAGGTTTACATCACACCCACTCTGTTTCTCTTCTGCATACCACAGGTATTTTAATTATGAACTCTGGTTCCAAATACTTCAAACTTTTACCCGGTGTTGCTTAAGTGGATGTCCACCATGTGCAACAGAATCATTTGGGGTCTTTATTAAAATGCATTCCTAGTGTCATGCCAGCTGGTGAAGTGGAAGCTCTGGATATAGCCAGGGGATTTTGGTTTAGTACACTCCCCAACTGATTATGCTGACAGAAGAGGTCTGCAGACCACACTGGCTGGGGAACTCTTAAGAGAAACCCTCATATATACTTCAGTTAGCTGTCCGTTACCATGTTAAGCCTGCTACTGTTCTTACGGGTTGTTCCTCAAACTTCCCCTGTTTAATGGGCTGTTAATCCCTATGATTAGATCTGGTACTTCTGGAAAACAAAGAAAACCCTTGTTCCAAAGGTTGGCAAAATCCAGGTGGGGTATTTCCCCAGTAGGATTCCATTCAATATGCGGCTGCTAAATAACTTGAGTGCTCTGCCCGGCAGTATCAAAAAGTAAAAGAGGGACAGCCAGGGCATTCTTCATGCGTACAGAACCCAGGCTTGCAAGCTCAAAAACCGGTACTGGGCAGGGAAAACAGATGTATCCTGCTTCCTAGGACTGGACCCTGGGAGGGCTGCAAATAAACTGGAAAAGGTCTATAAAGTTCATTCTAGATAGAAAGAACCTGAAAGGAGCTTACAATCTAGTTCTGAAAATAAGTAATTATGAAAAGAAAGAATAAGGAAAAATATCTCCGCCTAGTAGCCTGAGTTGGTCTCCCCAGGTTTAGAGGAGGGGCTCCGGGAAGATTTCATAGGTGTGCCACGGTCCCGAGGGACTAGAAGGGTTTCAGTGACGAGGGAGAGGGGCTGCAGGCAGGGGCAAGGTCTAAGCAAAATGCAGAAAGTGGGTGGGAAGAGAAAACAACTAGGTTTTACGGAGGGAGGACAGCGGGTAGACTCGGGCTGCCTCAGGGAGACCTACGTAGCTGCAATGTGGTTAAAAGGAGGCCAAGGTGTTTGGGGCAGATTGAGACAAAAGTAGGGCCGGGAAAGTGTCTAATGGATAGGACCGTTACGAGATTTTAGTAGTTTCTAAAGGAGGAACCTGGGGCCTGGATTAGTGCTATGAGGAAATTAGAGAAGAGACAATGCAGAAGGAAGAGTGCTCAAAACTGGTTGAATTTGAAAGATGAATATGAGAAGCTAAAAAAGATGAGACAAAAGAGACAGGCTGATTTGAGATCACAAAGATTTTTCGACTAAAGGGCACAGAGCTGAAACTTTGTTTTCCTTACCTTCACCAGAAATTTCTCTCCAGGGATTTGGTGGGTACATAAATGCAGCATTTTGGATTTGGTCATTTATATCTTCATCTTCATTAAAAGGAAATGTGCCACTGAGGCTAACATAGACGATAACTCCCACTGACCACATATCTAGAGAACGGTTGTAACCTTTGCTCCTGAGAACTTCAGGGGCTAAGTACGCCGGAGTTCCTACCACAGATCTCCTGAACGACTTTTCACCAATGATGCGTGCAAAACCAAAGTCACACAGTTTCACCTGGAAATAAAAAGATGATGCTAATTTTGCATTTTCATCTGTCAGTCAATCTCTCTATACATACTTGTCCCTAAGTATGATACCAAGTCATTTCAACACACCTGCCAACATATGTACTAATTACGAATGTCAAATGAATGCAGATGGGGAAATTATAAAATACCCTTTTGCCAAAAGGCAGGTACATTTATAACCCTGTGATGTATTACTGACATAGTGTGAAGAGCTTTCCTAGTGCTTATTTCAAAAAACCAGTTTTGAAAGTTCCAGCTTTCAGAATGCCAAAAAAACCAGACTGGTGGTGTAAGTGTTCAAAATTTTATGATGAAATGGGAAGGCACTGATTTTTTAGCATTTGGCTTTTAAGGAGCTACTTTTCTATCATCTGTGAGCAGAAATTATGTGTCTCATTTTTGAATCCTCAGTGACTAGTGCCTGGACACATAAAGGTACTCAATAAATTTGTGCTGAATGAAAAATAAGTTGGTATTTAAAAACTGACCCTTTATTTTGCTTAATCCTAGAATCTGTATTCCTGAGGATTACTATCAGTTGGCAAGTAAACGGAGGTGTAGTAAAGAGGACTAGTACTATAGCCCTCAGAAGAGCAAGGCTAGAGTCTACTTGAAAGAATCAGAGCAAAATCATGACTAGTCAGACTTTGGATCTGGAAAAACAAGGTCTATTTGAAGGTAGCCACAGTCACTACAGTATCCTTTTGGAAAGAGTGTTCTAGAAATGTGATGAGCTTGGCAGAGCTCAGAGCCCTTATCTTGCTGCCCATCTTCTGGAAGAAGTTTGGGTTTTGGGGAGTAATGACACATCCATGCTGAATAAGCAAATACCAAGTATTTTCCAGAGGAAATGCCCTGACTTACAAAATGTCTTCACAAAAAGCATTATGATCAGTTGATGAAAAAAGGGATTTGGCCTCTACAACCAATGGTATAACAGTGCCTGGAAAGCAAAGATGAAGGTGTATTCAAATACTTCTTGTTATTACTAAGACATGGACCTTGGTGCATGTTTATGATTATCCTGTGTCTTTACTGAATGTGGCTCCCTCTTGAGTCCTAGAAGAACAGGATTATTAACCATGTAGACATGTGAACTCTCTTTGCTGTTGTTGTTAAATGCCATATTTCTAGTAACATCTTGATAAAGATGCCATGGCAGTCTGGCAACTGAATAAGGAAGTGTGGCCATGGCTAGTACTTGGGCAACAAGAAATGTCAAGTGAATGATGTTTTCCCTTTGTTCCTAACAGAAGTCAGGAAGTTTTAGCCTCACTGTAGGTATGTGCATCCTTTGCCCAGACTATTCGGAAGATCAAATGAGATGATAATGTATGGAAACACTTTATTAAAAACATCACACCAACTGTTAGGGAACCCTTTTTGACCTCACAATGATAGGGAATCCCTTTTAACCACACAGGCATTACAAAGCAATAGGATTACTTCCTTGTAAGAGTAATTTTTAAAAATAAATCTTTTTGGGGTGCCTGGGTGGCTCAGTTGGTTAAGCAATTACCTTGGGCTCAGGTCATGATCCTGGAGTCTTGGGATTGAGCCCTGCATCGTGCTCTCTGCCTAGTGGGAAGCCTGATTCTCCCTCTGACCCTACCTCCTCTCCTGCTTTCTCTCACTCTCAAATAAATAAAATCTTAGAAAAAAAAATCTTTTTCTTTGAACGACAATTTGAGTTGTATTTAACTCAGGTGAAATAATCATTGTCCTTGGTCTAGCCATCTAACTATGCATTTTTCAAATAAATAATAGTTTGTCAACAGATATTCTAGCTGATTGGAAAATTCACCAGTGATAACCATGAAAAATATTTATGGGTACTCCCAACATATGTTCCTCAGAAAAACTTCCAAACTTCAGGTTTATGAAGCATTTTCTTAGGTTACAAAATAATTTTGGATCAAGGTCAACATTCTTTAGTGAAATGAAATTTAACCAAGTAAAAAAATGCATCCCACACAGGACATATACACATACACGTGTGAGCGCGCAAAGGGGATATATATGTGTGAGTGATGGCAGTAACGGGAAATGTAATTCTTCCATAGGTTTTGGTGAAATGTTTGAAATAAAGTGCTCTGAAGAGGAAGGGAAATTAGCTGCCTGCCTCAAAATCTAGTGTCTCCCCCCTCCAAATCTAGTGTCCCCTACTGTAGGGTTACCCGTTTTTATGGGGAATTTGTCCCAAGCACCAGGCACCAGCCAAGACTGATTCTCCTCGCTTCACTGCCAAACCCCAGGAAGAAGTGAACTGCAGTCCACGTGCAAAAAGTTATTCCTTGAGGTCTGGTTAAGTCCAAAAAGTCTTAATGAAAATAATATAATTAATAAGGTCGGAGTTCAAATTATGTCAAGTATTAATCCTCACTGGCAGTTATAGGCCAATTCCTTCTGTTAAGATGGCTATAAGTCTGAATTTACTGTGTTCCCTTTTATTACGTGGCTGCTCTGTAATACTGTCAGATACTTAAAAAGGTTCTAAAGAGTATCTCACCTGAGGAAATGGCTCCGCTGATGCGAGCAGCACATTTTCCGGCTTTAAATCACAGTGCACAATATTTTTAAAATGTAGATTCCTCAAGGCAACAAGGATCTGTTATTGAAGAAAACAGAATTTTTTCAGTGCTTTGAAAAAATCATAAACCCCCACCTGAGCTCTTGAATGGTATGATAATTTGAAAAGTCTACTACAGTCTGTCAAGTTTTAACTGAAGTGTTACTCTGTTCTTCAAAGTTAAAAATTCCCAAAATAACACAGTATGTAAAAGCATTGCCATTTCTCTGTTTTCAAGTATTGTTTCAAAAAAAAAAAAAAGTTAAAGTACCTGTGTGACCATAAACTTAGTAATTCGTTCTGGAAGTCGACTTTTCTCACTGGATAGAATCATTTCCAACATATCTCCATGTAGTTTTTCCATTACTACAAAAACTCGTTCTGGAGTTTCAAACATACATTCCAGGTTTACAATCCCAGGATGGTGCAAATTCTGGAGAGTTGCAGGATATGTATATGACCAACGTAAGTAGAAAAACAGTTTTACTATGCAAACATCTAACAATGTACTACAACTGTCTGGAATACATGGCATAGAAAGAAAAACAAAAATAAGCAGTAAAAGCAAACGAACAGGATCATGGATTTGGATTTTCCAAGATCTGCAGTGTAATGAATGCCCTGAGGGGAAAGGAGGTCTTTCCAGTTAATTACGTAAGTGTCCTTGCCCATTACTACTACATTTTTCTTTCTCATCTTTTTAGTCTTCTGACACTGTTGTAATTTTATGCTGTCCATGAACAGACACCAACTGCCAATCAAATTTTAGCTTACTACACAGAGCTTGGGCTCTTTGGGGCTGTATCTATGGAGGTCTGTGCTCAAGAGATGGTTCTGTTTTTAGGGTAGTTATTTATTTAAGTCTGAATTCTCAATCATATCTGCATTTGGTTTTCCCGCTTTCAGGCTCAAGATCTCTACCTCCATCATCACACTTCTTGAGCACCACTACGTTACCAGGGTTGCAAAAATATAAACGTGAATGTGACACTATTTCTGCTAATAAAAAAGCAATCTATCTTACTGGTTAAAAAACAAAAAACAAAAACCTTCCTCAAAAGCAAATTATCTTAAGTCAGCTATGCTCAAAAATATTCCATGGTTTTCTATTCCTGGACATAAATCTATTCCTCTGCTTAGACTTTCATATCTTCATTAAAGGTGATTAAACTTTTTATTATTAGAAATATATTTTTGTTGTGTTTTTATCTTTATTATAGGTACCTAATTATGCTAAAAGGAGAAACTTTTTTTTGGCTTATGTGAGGTTGAACACCATCTCTAAAATGTTTTTTGAATTTGCCATCATCTCTCAATTCCCATTGTAGTGGCTTTAATTCCAGCTCACATTATGTCTCTCTAAGGCGATTAGTTTTCACCTAACACTATATATATATGTAATAATGTTTATCCCACTGTACTGAGTCATGTGTATGCATCTCACTCTGTATCCTAGTAAGTTCCCTGACAGCGGAGACTGTCTTAGTCATTTTACTCAATGTCTGAATCATGGTGTTTTTAAAAATGACTAGCAAGTGTAAAATACTGTTTACTAATCAATTTAAAACAATTTAATGAGATGGTATTCCAAGCAGCAAAATGAAAAAAAAAATGACAATTTTATATAGTAAACAAAAGTGACATGGGTGTGATAATAGTAGTGAGCAGGGGAAGATTCAGAATATCACAAATTTGATCAACATAGAATTCCAACTGTGGTTGGCTATCCCCATGCTGTAGTTGTCTTGTAAGTTTCTCCCCACCCCCAGTCCTGTAAACAGTACACAAACACAAAAACAGAAGTATGCTGTAACATTATTGTCTCTTAACATCCTCTGTTTGTTTAAATGTCCTGTTTCCTCTGGAGTCTTTTGGTAAATTACACTTTCATAGAGAATCATTTTCTCCAGGTTTTCAAATTTATTTGATAGAGCTGGAAAAGGCAGCATCTTAAAATGCCTTTAAATTTTTTTCAGTATTTGTGGTCCTCTCCCCAAGATGTTATTTCTCTTATTTTTGCTTTCCTTTATTATTCATTCTTTAACCTCTTGAGTTGGATTCTTAATTCACTTATTTTCATTCTTTCTTGTGTAAATATTTGAGGTTATAAATTTTCTAAGCAATAGTCTAAAAGTTGATACCCAATATTTTCACAATTATTTTCTAAATACTTTGAAATCTTGATTTTGCTCTTTAAAAAGTAAGATATTTAAAAAACTTTCGGGTGGTGGGAGCTTTTGTTTTTCGATTTTGTAATTTATTTCTAGTGTTACTGCATTAGGATCAAAGAATACGGTTTATCCTGCTTTTTTTGAATGAATGAGTTTTTCTTTGTTCTTTGTTTTTAGGGTACAGACTCAGCGTAGAGTGGTTGATTACCTTACACTGTTTAGGCCTTCTACGTCGTTAGTTTGGCTACTTCATCTCGCAGGACTGCTGCTGCGCTGGTCAGTTTCTCCCCGCCTCCTCTCTAGCTCTCCTTTACAAAGGCCGCTGCTGCTACCTGCTGTGGTCTGCCCTCTTCCACTATTAAAGGGCGCTTCATCCCTTCACTTACTGTGTTCTCCCTTAAATTAAATTTCAGAAGATCGTGACCCCCTTCACTTTCTTCTGTTTGAGGAGGCACCTAGAGAGGATCTCACAATTGTACAGCTCAGAAGAGCCAGCAAAAACAGCCCTTACTGTGGCGCCTCTTCCTGATGCACTCTTGGCTCCATCGCCAGTGTTTCTGGGAAAACTCCTCTATTTTATAGGTCCGAACTTTCTTCTATTTTTAGTAGTTTTTTAAAAGATTTCTGTTTGTCATGTTTCTTATAGCTTTTAGGGGACTCCCAAAAAGAGAAGGGGAAAATGGTGAATATACCACAGTATTCAAACCAGAAATTTCTTTCTTAAGTTTCTGATGACATTTTCCCATTTATGTAAGTAGCCATGAGAGCAACACCACTTTCTCCCATTACTACTCTACAGCCTACCTGCTTCAGGCAACAGCAAAGACCGTTTTGTATTACCACATCCCTATGAAAAAGTAAAAAGCCTCCATTTCTTTCCTGCCCCACAACACAGTCCCCAGCAGCCATGTTAACAGTTCAGGTAGGTATGGATCCTTTTCTTTACATAACTGTATGTACACATATGCAAAGTACACATTACCTTAAGAAATTATACAAATGGAACCATTCCACATTTCCATTTAAAAAATTTGACAATATGTTATAGGTAATCCCCCATATAAACACATTTATTCAATAAACATTAAATGAGTATTTGCTCTGTGCCTGGTACTATGTAGGTAGTCTGGATTCATGAGTGAACAAAACTGACAAATCTCAATCATGGATAGCTTATTCTAGCAAGGTGGGGTAGACAATAGGTAATAAACTAGTAAATTACCCAGGATGAAGGTGGTGAGTGCTATGGAGAGAAGAAAAAGAGGGTAAGAGTGGATGGGAACAGAATGCAAGCGCCTCATGAGGAAATGCCATTTGGGCAAAGTCTTGAAGGAGGTAAGGGGCTATGCCATGTAGACCTTGGGGGTGACAGCATTCCAGGCAGAGGTAATAGCTAAAGCAAAGTCCTTGAGACAGGACCATATCTGGCATATTTAAGGAACAGCAAGACAGTGTGGCCATCATTCAGAAAAGAGACTCAATTTGTTGAGTGTAGTCTACTGTGGGACCTTTTCTAAGAGATTTTGGCTCAGCCTAACAGAATATTTGCAGATGTCCAAAAATGTCATGTCCTCCTTTCTATTAAACTGACAGAAATCCAGAGATCATCATCAAGCACTCAGGAGAGAGGCTGGATGTTCCTGAGTAAACTAGAAGGTCACTGCTTATTCAGTGATTCTAGAATTGTTCCTCCCTGCCACTGGAAAGGCCAAAACTGTAGTCTCAGTCAGATCTTCAGTCTTTACCCCCTGACCTTTCTTGAAAAAGGGGAGGACATGGGGAAGAAAAACCAAGGATGTCAGTGGGGCTGCAGGGAACAGAGAGTACCAGAATCAACTGCCAGGCAGGGTTCAGCCAGCCTTTGAGGTTGTTTAATGAGGACTCCATACAAGAAGAATCATGGGCAAAGATGGGAAAGTAAGGATGACACAGCAGACGGGAGGTGGGGAGCCAAAGGGTAGAGTGAGTAGAGGGAGTGCAGTACATTCCTTTCAACCCATGTGCAAGAGTCTAGTTCAAATGCTCATATGACTAAATCTTGTGTAATGAATTTTAGCAAATGAGTATTTGAAGTTTCCATTAAAAATGTTTTTACCATGTTCGGAATGTTCTGAGAATTGTAATTCAAGTACAAAGTAGGCTAAAGTTGATCTTTATATTTAGCTGACCTCCTAATCAAATGTGGGGACACAAGTATCCAAGTATTTTGAGCTTCTGGAGTGACAGATTAAGTTTTTACTTTTGTTGTTGTTGTTAAGACATTACTGATGAAAATGTGTTCTAAACTACTATCTTAATGGCAGTTCTTGTAACTCCTAGATTACTCTAACTTAATTTTTCCTTTAAAAAAAAGACTTAAGGATTTAATGTAGATGCCCACCAGCCTCCTACTGAGCCCAAAGGTCACAATATGAAAACAGAAGAAAAAACAAACCTTATTCTTATCAGCACACTAAACAGACTTGCATTTAAAAACTCACAAATCAAATATTAAAACCAATACAAAGCAACTTGGTTTTTTTACCTGTAAAATAGCCACTTCATTACGGAGTTGACTTTCCTGTTTTGTGGGGAATCTCATCTTATCAATTACTTTAATAGCCACATCCCTTCCAGTCTTTCTGTGTTTTCCTATTTTTTTTTTAAAAAAAATATAGAAAAGAAAGAAAAAGCAAGTTGATAGTTCATATATAAGATGAAAGCTTTATGAGGAAGTTGAACAAAGACTGAAACTAAGATGTATTTACTCTGAGATTTCTTTTCTTTGGCTGACTTTGTTCCTTCTCCTTCACTCACCTTTAACTTTTAGAAGTAAATTACATTTTTCCTTAGTAGTTGCCTCTCATAAAGGCAGTTTCATTACTTGAAATGGCAGGAAATTTGAATCAACTTGTTTGCTGAACAAAAATCTACCTTGTTAAATGAGTTAACTACTCTGACTTAGTCTTCAGATACTGTCAAGATAGAAGCATTTTATCAATGAATTAATTTTATTCTAGGTTCACTGAGACAGCACAGTTACTTAACCACATATCAGGGCAAGCCTTGAGGCAGAAAGGCCACTAGAAGGCTACTTAAAGGGGGTCAGGAAAGGAGGAAATGGATTTAACATTTCTTTTATACCTTAGATTATAGCTTATAAAGTACTTTTATGTACATTAGGCTTAATTAACACCCCTGGGAGCTATGCAGGTCAGCTTGTGTTGGCTGCTTTAAACAGATGAAGACACTAATGCACAGTGAGCTTAAATGACTCT
The DNA here is from genome assembly GCF_010015895.1 of Lontra canadensis. Lineage (NCBI taxonomy): Eukaryota > Metazoa > Chordata > Mammalia > Carnivora > Mustelidae > Lontra > Lontra canadensis. The sequence goes on from NW_022631072.1 coordinate 5,477,317, forward strand.
GCCAGTATCAGGAGTCACAGCGAGATTTCAGGTCTTCGGACCTGACACAACATTTCTGCCAACAGCAGACGAATGGGGCCATTTGTGCTGGAAATCCAGCCAAGCATATCCTTGGATAAATGAGCCCACAAAGCCCAACAAAGGCTTCAAGCCATTTATTTTCCCCCACAAACATCTTTATGAGTGAGCTACGAGGAGAGATAAAGTAAGACTACCGTGAAACTAATTTCCTGACGCTTTCTGTTACTCTGTAAAGTGTACAGCTGCGATTAAAGAACACGCAGAGTGAATAGGGTGGAGCTAGAAGAATGCATGTCAGCCCCTGGGGGAAATCACTCGACAAACTGTGACAGGACACGACAGCTGGCAGGGGTCTTCCAGTGTCACCGCTTTCTGGAGTATGTATGACACGCAGCCGGCCGTAGGTCGCTTACCTCCATAGACGATGCCAAACTGGCCTGAACCAAGCACCTCATCGGCAAAGATCTGGTAAACAGTGCTAATGTCCTGTTTAAGAAAGAGGAAGCGGCGTTATTTCTCTCTGTTCAATACTGGCAGTATCTCTGACTCTTTTCATTCTAATACTGAACACCTTTCTGTTTTTATGAGAGAGGTAGCTAAGTTTCCTAACATATTTTATGAACACAAACTTTCCACGTCCTAGAAAACCCCAATTTTATTACTATGACTCTTAATATGCAAGTACAATGTATTCTGTAACAAGGCCTTTGGGGGAAAAGCGCTTTGAATAAAAGAAAGTCTTCTATTTAGTAAGTAATGATCTATAAAAAGTAAATTAACATAAAAAAATTAACAAAATTTTACCCATTTCACCATTAAAGAGATTTGCGATCTTTGATTTGAGAGAAAAACTCAGAAGGTTTATATTACTGAGATCAGACTGATTTGAAAACCTGATGAAAAGGGTATGTGTGAGAAAGTCTGCAGCTCAGATCCCTCCCCATCCTTCTTCCCTCCCTCCCCTCCTCCTAGGTGGTGGCTGTTGCTGTGGGAATATTGCTGGCGGGTGCTCTCCAGCCCCCTCCCTAGCGCTTCAATCAGGGGCTCCCTTGTCCAGGTACGGGCCGCAGTCTGGCGTCTGAAGTCAGAGGCTCCATTTCTGTCAGTGTTACACTCCCTGCCGGCGCCTGTGTCATGGTAGCAACTCATACGGAATGGTACAGACTTCAATTTCTCACTGGTCAAGGGGATATAGTAACATCTATTTCACTGTATTTTTAAGTAAGTTAAATGAGGATATATACCAAGTGTCAAGTCCAGGGCCTGACATATAAAATCAGTAATTCTATAAATCTGATGTCCTAATTTCTGTTGAAATTAGGTTATCTTTAAATTGTTGACTTCCCTGGGACTTGACTCTCTCATCTGTAACAAAGTATTGGTCTACACCTCTAGGTTCCTCCTAATTTAAAAACTGCCTACTATTTTATGATTGTCATCAACACTTACTGAGCCCTAACTGTATAGGGGACTCTGTAAAAGGTAGCTAATTTGTAAAACAGACCTAGTTAAGAGGCTTATGATGTATTAGGGAAACATAAAAATCTATTAAAAAGATAAATAATTCAGGACATATCAGGGTCAAATAAATTCTACTCATTTGTAGAGGCTCTCCTAACACCTTTTCTTTACTAACTCCCCAGAATAACCTGTACTTCCTATTCCCTCTGAAAAGAATATATTGACTGATGTCTACAGTAGCCTAATAAAATGCATGTGGCATCCCAACGAGTAACTCTTAAAACTGAATTTGTTCCCAAACTCATTATGCCAAATGTTATAGATTATATAGTTTAATTACAAAAAATTAAATAAGTATACTATATAAGTCAATAAAACATTAGAAATTTCTATGAAAACAAGGTAGTTTTAGAAATTCCATAAAGGGGGCACTGGGTGGTATAGTCAGTTAAGCATCTGACTCTTGGTTTTGGCTCAGGTCATGATCTCAGGGTTGTGAGATCGAGCCCTGCACTGGGCTCCGTGCTCAGTGTCAGATCTGCTCGAGATTATCTCTCCCTCTGCCCCTCCTCGTGTTCTCGCTCTTAAATAAATCTTTAAAAAAAAAAAAAATCGATAATGGTGATACACCAAAACTACAGCTGTCAATTTATTTGTGAGCAAAATAAATACCAAAGATTGTGGGCGGGAGGATTCTGTTCTCAGAATATTTCACAAGTATCCCTGGTTCTCCTTTAAAGAAACAAAAATTGGAAATTATAGAGAATCCGTTATGGGTGTTGTTGTATAGTAAGAACTTGACTGGCCTTTGTCCCTAGTTACAAAGAGAGAGATTCTAAATCCTTAGAATTTCCTAAGTCATAGGAGTATCTTGTATGTTATGTTATTCATGAGCCCCTTGGATCACACCAGAACTATACTAACAAAATGATTCAGGATGGGGTAGGGTCACCAGAAAGACCAACCACATGATTACAGCGTTAGGGCTTTGAACCAGTCCAAACTCAGGGGAGGAGAAGGGGGGGGTAGGAGATGGAGTTCAATCATGTGGCCAATGCTTCAGTCAATCATGCCTACTTAATGAGACTCCAATAAAAACTCTGTACACTAAGGCCCAGGTGACTCTCCAGGCTGGTGACGATCACTGTGCAGTAGGGTTGCGTGTCCTGATTTCAGGGAGAGAATGCAGAAGCTCTACATTCAGAACCTTCCCAGACTGTACCCTATGTGTTTTTGGTTGGCTGATCCTGATTTTTATCTGTTACAATAAGGCTGTAAATCTAAATCCAGCACTTTCCTGAGTTCTGAGTCATGCTAGTGAGTTACTGAACCTCAGTGTGGGTTTGTGGAATCCCGACTCTGTAGCCAGTTGGTCAGAAGTATGGATGAACTGGGAACCCCTGCGCTTGTGGCTGGTGTCTCAAGGGAGAGCAGCTTTGTTAGGAACTATGCCCTTAACCCGTGGAATCTGCACAAAATCAGGGCATGAGCACTGGAACTGCAGTACTATGTTAAAGGTGTGGCTGATGCAAGAAAGACGAGGTGGAACTCTACTTAGCGGACCCATACTTAAAGAAGTTTCATCCCTGTGACAAAAGTAAATACATGTTTTAAGGTATAATGAAAATCTTAAGATTTATAAGAATCATTTTTACATGCTTCCCAACTTTAATCAATTTTTTGTTTAACCAAGGAAATTTTGATTCTAATCAAATTAGATGAGGGAACATCCACTAGTCAAATAATAACAGCTAGAAAAGGTTTTCACAAAGACCAGTTCTGAACCTCTTCCCTTCTCAGCTATGAATGGGCATGCCCCTCAAATTCTCGGGGGATCCTTCAAAGTTAGTGATCTCATGTTTGTGTAATCCCCCTCCTCCTCCCCAAGAATCTGTTATCTATTCTACCTACCACTACAAGAGACACACAGATTACATCTCCTTGAAACCCTCTATTCCCTGTAACACTACTGGATAGCCAGTCTCTTCACGGCAGTCTTAGAAAAGCCAACATGTATATGCTACAGGATTATTACAGCCGGAGGCCCCAAGTGGAAGATGGCGAGATTTTTATCAGAGAAATTTATAGACAGCCAATGAACTATTTTATGACTTCTTTTTTGAATCTTTTTTCTTATCCAGGGTTGGCAAATCAGTTACAGGCTAAATCCAGCCTGCTGTCTCTTTTGTATGGGCTCCTGATCTACAAATAGACTTTACATTTTAAATGGTTAAAAGGGAAAATAATAATAGCATTTTTTGACATGTGAAAATGATATAAAATTCAAATTCAAGTGTCTATAAAAACAGTTATACTGGGACAAGTCATGATCATTCCCTTATGTACTGCCTATCGATGCTTTCTCATGACCATGGCAGAGTAAAGTAATGGGGTTTGGACCCCAAAGCCTGTCATAATCCCTAACATGTACCTACCTATGCAAACTTCTTCCATTCACTATTCCTTGAAAGTCTTGTATTAAAAGTCTTGTATGTCCTGCTTCCCTCTATTTGTCCATCCTGGTCCCTGCACTTGCCCTAACTATTGTCTCCCCCCACCCCCATCCTCTCCACACTTCAGCCAAAATGCCTTTCCATCCTTGTGGGCACAGCTCAGGTTTCACTTCCTTGAGGAAGCTTTCCCTCCTTGCTTACCAGCAAGAAGTGATCTCTCCCTTCTCTTTGAACTAGTCTATCACTATGTGATATTCTACTATCACTTGTGAAAAAATCATCTTTATTTTCACACTTTAAAAAATCTGCTTTAGTTTCCTTCATAAAGCAGAACTCCTTAGAGTAGTTATCAGCCACAAAATCTAGCTGGTGCCTTTAGGCCAAGTGCTCAATACTCTGGCCTATGAACTTTTTAAAAAATTCAAATATAATTAATATACAGTGTTATACTAGTTTTGGATATACAATATAGTCATTTACAGTTCTAAATGTTTCTCAACGCTCATCAAGATAAATGTATTCTTAATTCCCTTTATTTACTTCACCTTCCCCCCCCCCAACTCCCCTCTGGCAACCACATTTGTTCTCTGTATTTAAGAGTTTGTTTTTTGTCTCTTGAATTTATTTAATAAGATTTTCACATCTTATTTTACCTATTTTAATTACCCAATTTGCTATTTTAGCTGTAATTTTTACTTACCACATTTTCCTGGATCTGACAGTTAGATACGGAGATACTAGTAGACAAATCTTCTGTAAAACAGAAGGATGATGTATGAGAAAAGAACAAAATTGTTGTATGACTTAATATTAACATTAGCTGATATGTGAATGCCCACATTACATTAAATTTTTAAAAGTGGCTAACATACAGTTAATATAATTATGTTCTTTAAAAAAATTTATCCACACACATAATACTAACCCATCAACAAGAAACTAGTCAAATAAAATATGACCCATCCACACAAAGAAATACTATCTAAACATTTAATGGTGTAGAGCTATCCATACTGAGTTAGAAAGCTATCCATGGCATATTAAGTTAGAAAGGCAAGTTGTAAGGCAGCAGCATTTGAATTAAAAACAAAGAAAATATGATACTTCTGGTGAACAAGAGAGGAAGGGTTGGGGAACAAAAACTTTAGTCTTTATACATTTCCACACTGCCTACATTTTCTAAAACATAAAAAGCAGGCATTATTTTAATAATAAAAAATTAGATAAATCAGATAAATCTATATACTGACACTGAAATATATCTGATCCCATATTAATTTAATAGTGGATAAAAGCAAATTGCATTTTTTGTAAAAATAAAAATATAATAATACAGTACAGATAGTACCAGCTTCCATTCTCCCCAAACCAAGAAATATACACCAAATTGTTAATATTGGTTTTCTCATGTGGGAGATATAGAAGCAGGAATAAGGGGATGTGTTACAAGTGTACAGGAAGGGCTGTCTCATTTTATATTCCATATTACTGTGTAGTTTATATGTCTATATTACTTTGATAAGCAAAGGAAGTGAGTGACAAGAGAAGAGGGCCACATGGAAAGTATGTAAGAGACTAGGTCTCAAACATCTAGAATCTCAAAGAGAACTCAAAGAAATAAGATGTGAAATTTCCTTTACGATCCCAAATATAAAAATTTAAAACAAGAAAATGTAAGCATACTATAAGTCAAAAATAAGTAATAGGACTATCAAAGACTGCATTTAAAAATGTTAAGTCAATCTTAAAATATTTTAAATAATTCAAATATTAATGAACAAAAAAGGCATAGCATCAATGATACTAAAGTGTCTAAAGCTTTGTTTTTCAATCATTCCATTTTCCTAGCATAAGTCAGTACTGATTTTATTTCAAAGGCCTCTGCTGTGTAACTCCACCTAGATTTATCTTCTATTGCTTCCTAGAACTCCACTCCAGAAAAACCAAGAGCAGCAGCCAGCAACCCAGGAATAGTATTACCAATGTGTCAGGAACTGTGCTAAGTGCATTATATGCATTATTATTCCCATTTTAGATTAGTGACTGCAGAGACCAAGATCACAGCCAGTAAGCAGCGACTGTGCTTTCATTCTCTACCATCCTCACTCTTTTAAAGATTTTTTTTTTTTTTTTTTTGACAGAGATCACAAGTAGGTAGAGAGGCAGGCAGAGAGAGAGGGGGAAGCAGGCTCCCTGCTGAGCAGAGAGCCCGATGCGGGGCTCGATCCCAGAACCCTGAGATCATGACCTAAGCCAAAGGCAGAGGCTTAACCCACTGGGCCACCCAGGCGCCCTACCATCCTCACTCTTTTAGAGACTCTTATCCTGAGGGAGGAGGTCCATGGATGAGCTGGAGAACAGAGAATATTCCTATATCCCATTTATACATAACATTTATGTTTATGTCCCTGTACCATTTTCTGGGGGAAAAGGTCCATGACTTCAATTAGGATATCAGACTTTTGCCTAAAATCCCCCCAAACTTAAGAAGCACTGTAAATATCCATCTGATTCATCCTCTAAGAGTCAGTATTAAACACCAAACACGTTCACAGTCATTACTTTCATCCCTTTGATCACACCCGTCTTCCTTAACTAGAGTAACACTATCCCCCTTCACCCTTCCCTTTTGATTTTTCCTATCCTACTTGAGATCCAAGGTCAAGGTTCAAATCAGATTGTTTCTATCATAAAGTCTCTGCTTCCTCCTCCTATCCATATCTGCATCCCCCAGATAACGCATTACTCATTTCTGCATTCTACTGCCTTATGCTACCACTTAACACTTATGTTATATGTCCTTTCTCCCTTCATTTCTGTGTTTCTTTTGTATTCTAGCTCAGAGCCTAGTATAATGCCAAGAATAGGTGCATGAAATAATACTGCTGAACTGAAATAACGCACATTTAGGAACTGGCTGATACCTATTTTGATTTAAATATACTTGTCTAATAAATGATGTTTCCCCATAAATAACACCAGTAGCATAAAAGTGACATTATGTTATGGCTTTCACTTGATCCTTTATCAAATTTAGGATTTATTTTATAAATTTTGTTGGTGCAAAGAACATGTTTTAATACTTTTTTAGTATTTCTGAATGTTTAAATTCAGTTAAAAGAAAAATGGCATTTGTGACTTCACAGATTTCACAAGTATGATGTGAACCATAATATTCTATCACCTGTTTATATCCCACCATAAAGCAAAATGCTAGTAGTCTGCTTAATCCAATGAGAGTTCATGGATACCAAACACTGGTTCTCCTTCCTTTAATGCTGAGAACCCTATAAAGTAGGTACTATTACAGAGAAGTAACGTTTTGCCTAAGATCATATAACAGGTTGGCAGAACCAGGATTTGAATGTAGGGAAACTGACTTTGGAACCTAGCTCTAGGGGCTTATGTATACACTATAACATAACTATACAAAGGAATTAACTAACAATATTGGTTAGTACAGATGAAGCTTAAAGTAAGCATTAGAAATATATACAGAGAGGTGCCTCGGTGGTTCAGCTGGTTAAGCATCTGCCCTCGGCTGAGGTCATGATCCCAGAGTCCCGGGATCGGGATCGAGATTGAGCAGAGAGTCTGCTTTTCCCTCTGCCCCTCCACTCTGCTCATGCTCTCTCTCTCTCTCTCAAGTGAATCTTAAAAAGAAAAAGAAAAAAAAGAAAAGAAAACAAAAAGAAAGATAGAAAGAAAGAAAGAAATACATGCAGAAACACAACCATACCCACAAAATGCTTAAGAACCAGCGAGGAGGAGAAAAGCCATCAACAAGCTTATTGCTTACTGTGATCTTTCCCTTGCCCTGGAGAAGTGCAAACACTTGCTTGAGGGGTAACAGGCATGAGAGCTTGGCGAATTGCTTTTTCCCAGCTCTGTGCTACATCAACTCCAACTCCAGTGGCAGCAAGAACAGGATTGTGGGAGCTATCCCCATTGTTCTCCCCAACAAAGTATACCATAGTATCAGTGATGATTTCAAAACAGTGTGGGTTGCTGCCTTGTGAAATGTTTGTGAAATCTTGTGGCGAAGATATGCGGAGAATTTCTGAAAGTGGAATTTCCTGAAGTAAAAAATTAAGCATTAAAAGATATGAATACATCTTTGTTTTTATTTTCAAATACACTAAACAGAGATATGCATTTTTAATGAATGCATTAAGATGAACACAAGTATGTGGTACATGGAACACACAGTCAAGTCTTATGATAGTATCTGCCTGGAATGATCTGCACGCCCAACAATGCTGAAGGCAGAGCACGGAGAATGATAACTAAGCCAGTGATTCAGGCCTGCAGCAGGTCATTAGACTGTAAGGAAGAAGAGGATCCTGGAGGGTAACTGCCACTATATCCAACACTTGTCACTTTCCAATTGTCATTCAATCAACTCTACAATTACTTCTCTACCAGAGGCTGCTGCAAGATACAGCCCTCAGAGAAGAACAAAGCAAAAATAAGAGCAAAAGTAGAATGTTAGTATAGGTTGTTCAAGCATTCCATCTGGTTCTGCCCATAAATGTAACAAGTATATATAGGAAATCCATTCCCTAATGCAAAGAAAGTACTTAAAAGAACCCAACCAGATCAAAGCAAGTCTAGTTTCTATTCTCTTTCTTAAGGATACAATTGCTACACTCTGCTATTTTGTCTGATGTCTCTGACACGCAAAGGGTGGAGCAAGCCAAGCAAAGAAGACTAGACAGAGGTGAAGAAGCTGCTTCTGGGGATCAGGGCCCCAGATAAAATGGAGCGTAGAGAACACCAAATCCCATAGTGGCCTCTTCTGGGCAGGCGACGATCATGGGACTTACTGCACTGCCCAACCTAAATCACAGCATTCAAAAGGCAATCAATAGCAACCTGACAAGCAAGCCAAAACCAAAGGAACACACAACGAAAAACAACCTTGGGCAGCAGGGCTACTGTGATGGGTGAAATGGAGGGGGGTGGGACAGTTATTTCAACACGGAACTTAACAGTGCCTTCTATACATAATATTAGGCAGAGTCAAAATAGGTATATGCCAATATAATAATTAATGAATACTACTTGAATATTTGGAAAATATATAATGTTTCAATGTTCATATTTTTCAAAATATGTATAATTTTTACCTTATAATACTTTGATCCAGATTCATTTTGAAACAATGTTAGACATTTGCTGTCCAGTCTCCAGTAATGCCTCTTTCTCTATAAAATAAAGGACATAAAAGTCTGCGGTATAAAAATAATGGTTCCTACAAAGTGCCTGTCCCTTTCCCTTCCCTTTCATTTCTACTCATAAGTTTGTATTTCTGTAGGTTTAAAATTCATGAGGGTCAAAATTCTGCAAATATAAGAAGGATACAGAGTGACAAGTATACTCCCGCCACCATTCACATCCCACTCCAAGTAAGCAATGGTAGTAGGTTTCTATGCATCCTTTTAGAGAACTTTATGCATGCATGCTCAAATACATACATGATACACATGCGCAGATAGGTAATTTACCTATAGGCTGCATTTCTAATCTGGATTGCTGGATCAGAAAATATATACACATATAATTTTGCTAGACAATGTCAATCACCCTTCATAAGATTTGACCCAATTTATAGTATCATCAGGAACATAAGTACCTATTTACTCAAACCTTCACTAATATAGTTATGTTACTCTGATCTTGGCAACACTGAAAAATAAAAGCTGGTAATTCAGTGAAATTTTAAATTGTACTTTTTATTAAAAATGAACACTGGGTCTGCTGCTGCATAAATAATGAATTTTGGAACACTGAAAAATTAAACTACATTAAATTTTAAAAATTGAGCTTGGGGGGGGGAAGAGGGTATAGGTGACTCAATGATCTGAAACTGAAATTCAAAAAAAGAATGAGATCAAGCTCTTATGTTTAAGAGTCATATGTATTTCCTTGATTATGAACTTTGCTGACATTCTTTGCCCATTCTTTGTGCTGTGTGGTCTTTTTCTGATCAATTTATTGTCATCCTTACATATAATGAAATTAATCCTTTTTAAAATGAAATGAATTATATGACTTCAGGATACTTTTTTCAGTTTGTCATTTGTCTTTTGATATGTGTTTTTGTTTTTTTCTTAACATGCCCCTTTATTTTTAAAAATGAAGACTTCAGCCATTTTTGGTCACAGTGTAATTACATGGAAGGTACAGAGATTTCTCATGTACTCCCTGCCCCCCATACATGCAAAGCCTCCCCATTATCTACATTCTCATTCAGAATTGTACACTTGTTACAACTAATGAACCTACACTGACACATCATAATGACAAAGTCCAGAGTTTATGTAATGATTCACTCTAGTGTCGTACATTCTTAGGGTTTGGACAAATGTATAATGACAGGTTTACATAATTTTATTTTATCGATTATTTTCCTTGCCTTAAAAATTCTGTGTTCTTTCTGTCTATTCATGCCTACCTGCCCGCCACCCCCTACCCCTTATTTTTTACCATCTCCATAGTTTTGCTTTTTCCAGATGTCATATAGTTGGAATCATACAGTATACAGCCTTTTCACACTGGCTTCTTTTCCTTAGTAATATGCATTTAAGATTCCTTCCTGTCTTTTCATAGCTCACTGCTGTTTAGTACTGAATAATATTCCATTGTCTGGATGTATGTACTACAGTTTGTCAATTCACTTACTGAAGGACATCCTGTTGCTTCCAAGTTTTGGCAATTATGAATAAAGCTATCGTAATCATCCATATTCAGGTTTTTGTGTGGACCTAAGTTTTCATATCCTTTGGGTAAAAACCACGGCATGCAACTGCTAGATCATACGGTGAAAATATGTTCGGTTTTGTAAGAAGCTGTCAAACTGTCTTCCAAAGCGTCCATAGCATTTTGCATTCCCACCAACAATGAATGAAAGTTTGCATTGCTCTATCTACATCCTTGCCAGCCTTTGGTGGTGTCAGTGTTCAGGTTCTGGCCATTCCAATCAGTATGTAGTGGCATTCCACTGCTCTTTTAATTTGCATTTCCCTGATGACATAGGATATGGAACGCCTTTTCATGTGCTTATCTGCCATCTGTGTATCTTCTTTGGTGAGGTATGTGTTAAGGTTTTTGATTCATTTATTAATTGGGCTGTTTCCTTACTGTTGAGTTTTAAGAGTTCTTTGTATATTTTGGAGAAGTCTTTCATGAGATGTCTCTTTTACAAATATTTTCTCCTAGTCTGTGTTTGTCTCATTCTCTCAACACTGTCTTTTACAGAGCAGAAGCTTTTAACTGTAATGAAGTCCATCTTATCAATTATTTCTTTCACAGATTTTGTATTTGGTGATGTATCCCCAGATACTTTCTGAATCTCTATTGCTCCACTAGTTTGTAAAAATATTTCAAAGTTCTGCCTTTTGAAAACTCTTTGCAAATGTAACTACAGTTCTAGTGTACTAAAATGCCTTAATATAGATCTCGTTCTTATTTTGATTTTAAAAATGCATAAAGTAAAGCACATAACAAAGTTTCACTACTATATTACAATGTCTGTGATTACTGACCAGGGTGTCCCTGCTGCTGTAATGGACCATCCACCCTTCCTTCACCATCGTGCTGCTCTTCCTCTTTGTGTGCTTGATGGACTGTACAACCCTCATTAGCGGAATATTACTGCTTGTTGATGGACTAAAAAACATTTAGAGTTCATGATAAAATATTGATAATTTCAATTTTTAAAAAAAAATCACATAAATACTTTAAACTCACCAGCCCTTTTTAGGATAATTGAGCTTATAATTTTTCAAAATACCTTATAGAAATAGCTTAAGAAAATAATCCCATTATGATGACAAACAGTTGATTTATAAAAGACTAAGATAATACTACAAGTCCTCATATTTTTTGATGGGTCATAACACAAAATAATGCACAGAGCAGAAAAAATTCTCCCTAACTGCAAGATATGAAGCCTGGGAGAGGGTCAGAGCCCTTAGATAAAGGCTTCAAACTTTTTACCACAATCTCATTTGGGATTGCTGTTGAGAAAGCTGCTTTTGCCCTAGGCAGCAAGGTTAATTAGTAAATTCATAATAAGGTAAAAAGTAAGTATATCTACACCCAAATTTACATGGTTCAAAGGTCAAATTCCATTATTCATGTTGTTAGCAAAAAGTATTTCTAGCAGAAGACACTGAAAGTCAAATGTTTACAGATAACAATTAAGAAAATAAAAATAATAAATAATGCACCAGTCAAGTCAGGTAATACTGAAACATGGGCCAGGAACAGCATAGCTAGAGGAAAAGAACAATTTGGGGCATAAATGTGAAAACACATGGTTTTTCAATTTCAGTTAAATATTTTCTCTTAAATTATGAAGTATTCATGATTAGAAGCTATTTAAGTTCTCTGGATAGTCTCCAAACTGGGTAAACATTAAATTTTGTTTTAGAATGAGAATGATAGTAATAGCTGTAACCTAATGATAAGCCAAAATGATTAAAGGACCACTCAGCCATGTGAGATTGATAAATGATCCACTTTCTCTAGATACCTCCTGGTTGCCACTGAAAAACAAAACCTGCCAAAATATTAACATTTCATTACAAAGTAGTACATCCTATAAAGCTGTATTCATAGAAAAATTGAATTTCTATAAACGTAAGGGGATATTTACAAGTTTAATAATCCAATAGCATTTTTACAAAGTGCTAATAGCCTAATTAACCACTCCCAAATTCATCACCATCATCTTTGTGCAACATCTGTAGGTATACATTCGTACTGGTGTTTCGAACACCCAGTAATCTGCCTCTATGAAGAAACTGGTTGCTTTAACTGTCAGTTAATTCTGACACCTTGTGGTGGCTGCTCCACCGTGAGAGATCACATTTAGACTACATTTAAATAAAATGTTTTTCTCTTCAGGAAAACAAAGATTCTCACACATTCCCATGTTGAGTGGATGGCAAGAGTGATAAAATTTCTTTCAGAAATCCTGTGGTGCATGTAAAAGAATTAGCAACAATTTAAATCGATTTTAAATTACACTTTAGGGTCCATTTAAAGAGATTCTTTCTCAAGGGAGCTCCTGTACTGAGCCTGCATCTGGCGGCAGCTCGTGGCACACCCATGCACACGCATACCTGATTGTTTTCACAGCTTCCTCATCTCTTTCCACATCAAGATCAGACGGATCCAAGAAGAACATTTTATCTTCTGGAGGAGATGGCTCTTCTGTGTCATCCAAGCCCCGGCTACCATCACTGTTCATGTCACTGCTATCAATATCCATTGGTATATCTGTATCTGCTCCCAGACTGGAAGGTTCTGGCAAAGTTTTAAATGAATTCAGAGTTTTATATTAATGGGAGATCAATACGTCTGAAGAGAAAGAGTTTCTAAAATGTGAGAAAAAAAGCTTTAAAATGCTTAATGAAAATCTAGGAAAATATCTTTATGATTCAAGACAAAGTATTTGAAGAAGATATAAAATTCACACACTATAAAACAGAAAATTAATTTAATTAATTAGAATTTAAACCTCTATATGTCAAAAGATACTAAAAGTAAAGTAAAAGATTAGCCACCACTATTGTATGTTGGGTTGAGTGGTTTTCCACAAATGTCCAAGGCAATTTGTTAGAGAAAGAAAAGAAAGAAAGCAAAATGTTCAAAAACTGGTGCTAGTACAACTGGGTAACTACATGCACAAGGGTGAAACTGGATGTCTTTTTTAAACCAAATATAAAAAGTGGATCACAGGTCTAAATGTAAGAACTAACCCTATAAAATTCTTAGAAGAAAACACAAGAGTCAATCTTTGTGACCTTGGGTTATACCAAGCCTTCTGATAGAACAACAAAAACCCAAGTGATTAAAAAAAAAAATAAACTGGACTTGATTTTATGCTGCAAATGATACCTCAAGAAAGTAAAAAGACAGCCCAAAGAAGAGGAAAAGTATTTACATATATCAGAGACCTCTATCTCAAATATTTAAAGAACACTTACAACTCAATAATAAACAAATAACCAGTTAAAAAGGCAAAAAACAGGAATAATAGATATTCTTCAAAACAGATGTAAAAATGGCCCACAGACATGTGAAAAGATGTGCCTATCAATTAGCCATCAGCGAAATGCAAATCAAAACGACAATGAGCTATCGCTTCACACTCACTAGGATGGCAACAGCCAAAATGATGGACAAGAACAAGTGGGGGCGAGCATACGGAGGAATCTGAATCCTCACACGCGCTGGCGAGATTGTAAAATATACAGCTGCTCGGGGAAACAGTCTGGCAGTCCTCCTCCAAATGTTAAACACAGAGTTATCATATGACTCAACAATTCCACAACCAGATATCTGCCCAAGTGAAATAAAAACATATGTCCACAGAAACTGTACTCAAATGTTCTTAGCAGTATTCACCATAGCCCCAAAGTGGATACAACTCAAATGTCCATCAGCTGAAAAATAAAATGTAGTATATTCATGCACAGGAATGTTATTCATGACAAAGCAGAAGGTAGATTTGTTACAACATGGATGAACTCTGAAAACATGAAGCTATGTGAGACAACACCAGACCCAAAAGACTGCACATGATATGATTTCATTTATAGGAAATGTCTAGAATAGAAAGACCCATAGAGATACAAAGTTGATGGCAGCTGCCAAGGGCTGGTGGGGAAGAGTGAGGAGTGACTACTAGAGTGTATGCAGTTTCTTTTCAGGGTGATGAAAATATCCCACCTTTGGACTGTAATGACAGCTGCCTAACTTTGTGAATAAACTATGTGTGAAGTACAAAAATTATCTCAATAAAGCTACTTAAAAAAAAATGAAAAGCCACAACTGAGAGAAGGTATTTGTGTCAACTATAACTGACAAAGAATTATTAGGTACAATTATCAACAACTCTCTGCAAATCATTAACAAACACAAAAATGGACAAAACATGCAATTTACAGGGGAAAAACCCCTAAGTAACCAGTCAACATATGAAAGATATGCAAACTCATTAGTATACAAATGTACTATAAAATCAATATGAATAGTATTTGATACCCATTTGTCAAACAGTAGAAAAGTACAAAAAGATACAAACATAAATCTAGAGAAGACTTTGGTTCTATAGAAAAACTACACTTATTCATTTATTTCACAAATGAGAAAACCAATCACGTTATCAATGGTGTTAAACAGCATCCATAAAAATCATGCCATTAAAGAAAAAGTTAAAAGTCTTAAGAAATTTAATATCTGTTCCTTATGCTTCTCCTCCTATAAAACTTGTATTTAATTTTTACCAGTCATGTAAATGTTAAAGAAAAATTATGCTTAGTATAATTTCTTCTTCCTTCCAAAAAGGTAATCACTACAACTAATATAATTTTGAAAACAGAAAACAAACAAACAAAACAACAGCAGGCAAGGGTGTCTAGGGAAAGATTGATAGAGAGTAAGGCAGTATAATGTGTTCTAGTGACTGTGGACTCGGGGGGACCAGATCATGTGGGTTCGAATCCCAACTCTAAGTTTCTGGCTACACTTCTCTGACAAGTTATTTAATGTCTTTGTGCCTAAGTTTACTTATCTGTAAGTACTTAACTCAAAGGGCTGTTCTTAGGTTTAAATGTCAATATATGTAAAGAGTGTGGAACAGGGCCTGGTACACAGAGGCAGTCAGTAAGTACTAGAACTATGAAAACCTCTAGGGACAGCAGCAGGCTGTTAAAGTCTCTTGTCTAAGATGGAAGAGAACATGCAGCACAACTGGCAATATGAGACTACAAAGTGGTAGGTGGTTAAAGGAAAAATGGGAAGACATAAAGACTAATAAAGGTGTACTGTTATTAAATTAAAAAAAAGTCAAAGTTAAGAAACAAAGTAAACAAAATAAAATATGCAAATATAACCTTATACAAAGATAATACACAAAAGAATTATGACCTTTTCTGATCTTTTATGGAAATTAAGAAAAAGAATTTTACCTCCATTGAAAGTAACCTCTCCAAGGCAGTCTCTTGGTACTTTTGATGCACAGCGTTTATGGCAGTTGAATTTACAATCTGAAATCAAGTTTTTGATTAATTTATGTAGTATGTCAGGCAGTATCAGATATGGTTAGACACTTTTTAAAGTTTTCCTTTCCTAAGAACTCAAGTCTGGGAATAAAGGTCTGGTTTCAAATTCTGATGCCACCTCTTAATAGGTATTATAACTCCTCAGGGCTCAGTTTATTTTTTGTTTTAAATTTCAGCTAGTTAACGTAGTGTAATAGGAGTTTCAAGTGTGCAATATAGTGAATCAACAGTTCCATATATCACAAATGCCCTCCTTAATCCCCATTACCTAGTTCACCCCCCACCACACCCCCTACCACTCATAACCATCAGTTTGTTCTCTATAGTTAAGCGTCTGTTTCTTGGTTTGTTCCTTTTTTTTTTCTCTGCTCATTTTTATTTCTTAAATTCTGCATGAGTGAAATCATATGGTATTTGTCTTTCTCTGACTGACCTATTCCACTTAGTATAATTCTCTCTAGCTCCATCTAGCAAGTGGCCAGATTTCATTTTTTATGGCTGATTAATATTCATTGTGTGTGTGTGTGTACGTATATACACACTACATCTTCTTTATCCATTCATCAATTTGATGGACACTTGGGCTGTTTCCATAAATTGGCTATTATAAATAATGCTTCTATAAACATCAGGGTGCACATATCCCTTTGAATTAGTTTTGTATTCCTTGGGGAAATAACTAGTAATGGAATTGCTGGATCACATTTTTAACTTTTGTTTTTTTACATTTTTAACTTTTAACTCTTTTAAACTTTTTGAGGAAACTCCACACAGTTTTCCAGAGTGGCTGTACCAGTTTGCATTCTCACCCCTCAAGGTGCAGAGAGTTTCCCTTTCACAACCTCGACAACACCTGTTGTTTCTTGTGTTGTTGATTTTAGCTATTCTGACAGGTGTGAGGTGATAACTCACTGTAGTTTTGATTTTCATGTCTCTGATTAGTGATGTTGAGCATCTTCTCATGTTGTCTGTTAGCCATCTGTATGTCTTCTTTGGAAAAATGTCTATTCATGTCTCCTGCCCATTTTTAATTGCATTATTCATTTTTGGGGTGTTGAATTGTATAAGTTCTTATATACTTTGGGTACTAACTCCTTATGGGGTACATCATTTGTGAATATCTTCTCTCATTCCACAGGTTGCTGCCTTTTGGTTTTGCTGATTGTTTCCTTTGCTGTGCAGAGCTTTTTACCTGATGTAGTCTTAAGAGTTTATTTTTGCTTTTGTTTCCTTTGCCTCAGGAGACACATCTAAAAAAAGTTGCTACGGCTGATGTCAGACATTACTGCCTGACATCTATGGTTTCAGGTCTCACATTTAGGTCTCTAGTCCACTTTGAGTTAATTTTTTGTGTATGGTGAACGAGAATGGTCTAATTTTCCCAACACCATTTGTTAAAGAGACTTTTACCCATTGGATATTCCTTCCTGTTTTGTGATGATTAACTGACCATATAGTTGTGGGTTCATTTCAGGGTTTTCTATTCCACTGATCTATCACCATTGATTGGCAGGGAAGAGAAATCACACCAGTCAGCTCCTATGCTGCCAGAGAGGTCTCTCATAAATGCTGCCTCTCAGGGGCAGGCTCTGAGAACAAGTAATCTCCTCACTTGCGTCCCAGGCACTCTTCAGATCACTGTTTCCACACTGTGTGTCCCTGGGGTTGTATGCCTGCTTCTCCAGGAGCAGCTCTGATGCCTCTAGATTCCCTGATATCTCTAGACTCTCTTGGAGTCCAGTCCACTGACACTTAAAAAACTTCGGGCTTAAAGCCCCTCTGGCTGCAAGAACCCATCTTGCTTTCCAAGCCAATGGATGGGAAAACATTTTTGTTGTGCATTCCCGAGTGCTCTTCTCTTGCCCCTCTCTGTGATCATGGGTCCCCTCTCTTCTGAAGCAACAAGCATGCATTTCTCCTCTAAACCATGTCCTGTACTTCCTACCTTCATTGCAGCCTCTACTCTACATTTAGTTGTGGAGTTTGTTCTACTGTTCTTCAGGCAGATATCTGGGGTATTTAGGATGCTCTGATAGCTAGTTATATTCAAGGGATGAGTTGAGTTTACGTTCCTCCTACTCTGCCACCATCTTCCCCACTTCTACCATGGGTCAGTTTATCTCTTTAATGAAGCTAATACTATTCATATGACACATTGCTGGCAGCACCATGTTTCCTTCCCTTATCTCACATCCATCTTTCCATGTTCCCCTTAAGAGTTTCTCAGGCTGACTACTTTTCCAATATGTCAAGCACTTACTCTGAGTTCCTAATTAGTGAGGGCTGGTGCATATGCAGAAGAGAGACTGAGATTCTACAAGCTTTTGTTAGGAATTAATAAGGGCTTTCCCATACAGCCTTATATGGAAGGACTGTGCTTCTCATGCACAGGATCACTCACCATTATGAATGGTTCTCTTCAGCCTGCAAGAACTTCAGAGTTAGCACTGCAGATGAGTGTCAGGTATAAGCTGTTCAATACTACCCTTAACTCAGTAGTTCTCAAACTGTGGTTCCCAGACCAGCAGCATCAGCATTATTAAGAACTTGTCAGAAATGCAAATTCTTGTGCCCCACCCCATACCTATTATATCAGCAGCTCTGGGAGTGGGGCTGAGAAATGTGTTTTAATAAGTATTTTTAAGGTGACACCAAAATTGAGACCCATGCTATAACTATTGTCTATTACCACCTTCCACCTTGGAAATACACCTACCAGCAAATTCTGGATAAAACTAATTCCAAGTCCTAACTCAGAATGATCTTTTAATCCTTGTGACTCAAGAAAATTCTGGGTATCATACCAATAGCATAAGAAAAAGTCCCATGATTACTATTTGGTGGATGACAAAACTTGTATTAAATAACACTGTCTTGGGGCACCTGGGTGGCTCAGTGGGTTAAGTCTCTGCCTTCAGCTCAGGTCATGATCTCAGGAGCCTGGGATCGAGCCCCGCATGGCATCAGGCTCTCTGCTCAGCAGGGAGCCTGCTTCCCCTTCTCTCTCTGCCTGTCTCTCTGCCTACTTGTGATCTCTCTGTCAAATAAATGAATAAAATTTTTAAAAACAAAAAAACAACACTGTCTTTTTAAATGAAATGCCCTAGAAAAATTGATATGATATTAATATTAATATATTCCATATATCTTAAATAACTGATGTGCTTTTTACCTCATGAGGTTTTATAAATTGTGACAATAACAAAACTTCTCTTTTCCCTTTGAAAATGCAGAGCCAAATTTGTGGCCTACCTGAGCAAGTATGTACCTTCAAATGGCAGGCATTATTATTTCTCTGTACTCCTACTCGTGGTTTTGGTTTTTTTTAGATTTTATTTAAATTTAAGTTAGTTAACATATAGGTATATTATTAGTTTCAGGGGTAGAATTTAGTGATTCATCAGTTGCATATAACACCCAGTGCTCCTTATATCAAGTGCCCTCCTGTCTACTCATGTTTTTATTAACTTATGTTTTCTTGTATTATATATATGCTTTCAAGCTGCCTTAAAGTTTTAATATAACAAAGAAGAAAACAAACAGGTGAATGAATGAACGAATGAATACTGCTCTTGAAACTCTGTTTTCTCAAATGATTCAGAGTAACTATTTAACTAAATTTTTCTTAGCTTGAAAAGGTGAATGAAAATGACTGTTTTACTTTTTTTTTTTTTAAAGATTTTATTTATTTATTTGAGAGACAGCATACAAGAGAGGTAGAGAGGGAGACTCCCTGCTGAGCAAGGCCCCTGATGCAGGGCTAGATCCCAGTACCCTGAGATCATGACCTGAGCCAAAGGGCAGACACTTAGCCAACTGAGCCACTGAAGCTTTTAAATATCTTAAAAGCTACTTTTTAAGTACTTTAATTTAAATCACAAAAATATAGAAATCACTGAAATAAGTGATTGTTTTGGATAATTAAAAATAGCTTAGCTATATAAAAATATATGTATTTCTGAACCAATATAAACACAAAACATTATTCTTTTAGAATTCTAAGAAATTAAACCAATAACCCGGTGCAGAGTTAACTGGTTTTATTTCAAAATTCATTAATCTACATATTTATTTTAGGTCCTCTATAAAATACTGTGCTGCACTGCGTATGGTTCTAGAATGTTTCTGTTCTGCTCTACAGAGCAACATTATTTACAACCTTTACTAAGATTATCTGTTGGCTAGAATTTGCACATCTGTTATTAATGTTCTTTACCAAAACATTCCTTAGTGACTGCTTGCCAATACACTTTGGTGTTGATATTTTGAGGTATTAATTTATATATTAACTCATACTCAAAAGTAAGCTGTTGAAATAAAATTTCAACATTTCATTATGCCTGCCTGATAGTTATTAAATACCTGGCAACAAAGGCACAACATGTTCTCTATCTGATGTTCTCTTATGTTGCCAAGAGAAGTTTTCTTATATACTTGAGTTAAATTTATGTACAATTACTCTATCTGTGTTATAAATAGGTTGGTTTATTGCTACAAAGACCTCAACTCTAATGTTTTATTTAGATAAAACTACGTAATTCAATTCCACAACTACATCTATTATATAAAAAGTATGATACCAAGAACTGTTAAAATAATCACATAAAAAATAAGTACATAGGATGACAGGTTACTTATACTGCATAGTGGCTCAATAATTAATAAGACATTTTAAACTCTACTTTGGTTTAAACTCTACTTTTGGTTTTCACTATATTATATAGCATTGTTGTTAAGAAGATATGAGACAAAAAGGTAAAATCATCTTTAAAAAGCATAAAATATTACACAACTACAGGAAAATATATTCCATTATTCTATTGAAAACCTGGTTCATTAAGAGATGTTTCTAGAGTACTTTGATAGTGTTCTGGGTTTTATTCCAAATATGGATAATCCCTATCACAATTCCAGTGGCTTCTACTATATTCTTCCTATTTCAGCGTGATAACAATTTGGAGTAACAGTTTTGGTATAGGTCTCCTAGCTACATAATTAAAACAAAAACAGTAAAACTCTTGTAATAGGTTTGTTTGTGTGTATGAATATTTAAAGGAAAGAGGAAAGCATTATTTTATAATTTGGGTAGCATCTGGCTCTGAAATCAGAAAGACTTAAGCTCAAATATCTGCTTACCTTCTTACTAACTATCCCATATTGGCTCGTGTTAAGCAACCATATCTTATAGATCCAAATTCTAGTTTTTCTGTTTACATCCTAACTTTTCTGCAGCATAATTCCTGGCACATAGTACATTTACTGCAGAGAGTAGTTGTTAATAAATAGATATGTATGTGTGGGCAGGCATGTACTTTTTTTTTTTTTTTTTTGACAGAGACAGACACAGCGAGAGAGGGAACACAAGTAGCGGGAGTGGGAGAGGGAGAAGCAGGCTTCGCGCCTAGCAGAGAGCCCAATGCAAGGCTCGATCCCAGGACCCCGGGATCAGGACCTGAGCCGAAGGCAGACGTTTAACGACTGAGCCACCCAGGCGCCCCTGTATTGTCCTTTTAAAGTTAACAACTAGAAATCCAATTTCTTTGCCTAATGTTTCTGAAATAAATATTTTGAACCAAATTTGCTAATGAAAATATATAAATTGTACTTAAGAAAAACAACCAATCCTACCTTTACACTGCATTCCTTGGCGAAAGAGGCCTTTCAGTAACCGCTTGCAGTACTGACATATTGTGGGACGGGTGTAAGAGTGAACAGCAAATGTGTGTGGAACTTTGACTCTGCACATTACCATCTTTTCCATCCAGATTGGGCGACCACTCCAAGAAGGAATTCTCTTACTTGGTTCTTGGTGAACATGTGACTAAAACATGAGTAATTTTCATAAGTATAAGTCAAAATTAAAAACACAGTATTAAGAGCAGGATTTGACCACAAAAGTCATTTACATTGGACATTAAAGCCAAGAATCTAAAAATGCACATCTCAGCAGTTTCCTCTGGAAGCTTAACTTACCAACACTTGAATGTGAACACTGGATTTTTTGTTATTATTTATGCTAAAAAAAAAGAGTTTTCCTCTTCACATGTGTATATTCACTGTAAACTACTTTTGCTAGGCACGTACCGCATTTTACAGATAAAAAACAAAAGCCTTAGAACGAACTTATGACATATTTAAATCCCTTGAAAAACATTACCGAGAAATTAATCATAGGAAAACTAAATTCAGAAAGTGTTATTACTCATGTAGAATTACTGAACATGTCTGAAAATATTTTGAAACAAATCTTGGTTTTTCAAATTTATTTTTATAAATTCTAAAATATGTTTGTTAAAAACTTTAGTCTAATTAATGATGATGAAAAAAAAATGGCAGATACAAATTAGCCAAAACAACATTAGCCCCAGGACTTATGCTTTAGGAGGTTCCTTGATATTTAAGTATTTTCTAGTTATTTGGGCCTTTTCCCCTAGATAAGCAAAAAAGGAATATTAAAGGTGTTGATTAAAAATTTTTGTGTAACCTGGGGGATAACTAGATATTTGTAGCTATGGTACTTTCTATATATACAAAAGAAATAAATTAAATTACAGGCCAGTTCAATATGGCCCATGCCATTCACTCAACCTTCACTGATTATTATATTATAGGCCAAACCCGACACTTTGTATCACAGAAGCAAAAATGAAGTACAGTCCATGTTCTCAAGCACAAAATACCTAACAACCATCTAGATGCATTATACATTTTGCTGTAGCTGCTTGCACCTTCACTGCCAGAACTGAGGTCCTGAGATCTTTCTTATGCCTTCCATAACTAGTCATGTCTGTAGCCCAGAGAAGTTGAATCAGTCTACGAAGGTATGTTCAACCAATAAAAGCAAAAGAAGCCAGAAGCAGCTAGGAGACAGAAGTGTATGAAAGAAATGAAGGGAAGAAGGGGGGAAATAAAGGCTTTTTGGAAGAAAGCAGGAAGGCAGAAAAGAAGAATAAAGGACATACAAATGGAGGAAAGCATTATTAAAAAGAACATAAATACAGTCTCTGATGGATGGTTTTTCACTAATGTGTTGCCATAAAAGTTCTAAAACAAATTATGAAGCAGTTTAATATGAGAAAAGTAAAAAAAGAAGGTTAAAACCCAAGCCAAACTTGCTTGCCTGCTTCAGCTCCCCAAGGTCTCCTGCTCTGGTCTGGCTCACCCTTCTATCAGGCAGCCAGGTACAGAGCACCTTCAGCAAAATAAGCACCACAGTGATCCTGCAAAGCTAATCAAGAAGCCAGCAAGAACCAGAAACAGATGTTGTAGGCTTTTGTTCATCCCTGGGTCCCTATTCTCAACAGTCTTTTCTTGCTCCTGCTCCTACCACTTTTGGTTTGTCTCAAGTTTCAAACATACAAGACGGAATAAGATTGATTTTGCCAGTCATCATCAAGTATACAGGATACCCTGGCAAGGCAGAACTTTCCTAACATATCCCTTCATATGCCAATGGCCAGCTGGTGACTCATTGCCTTTTGTCAGATCCTCCTGGGACTGGTATTAGGGACATGGTACACAGTACATATGCAAGGAACTACACATGGGACTGCGGTTGTAGCAGCCACCTAATTTTTCATGTCTAGTACAAGCAGTAGTTTAAATATGAAAAACGAGGCTCTAAGATTAATATTACTAAGTCCTAGTATCAAAATCAAGATCTAGCCCTCAGTCTTCTACATAGAAGTCCAGTGATTCTTAATCTTTCCCCAACTCAACATACCTTGGCATATGCTACAATCTCATTAATGACTGTGGTTTACCACTCTGTGGAATGAGGAAGGCAGGAAAGGTATGGAATACTGAACCAGAATTTGGAGGAAGGAGGGCACTGGTAAAATTACCTGGAGCATTTGGTGAAAATGGGACCACTGAGATTAGAGTAACTAGAGTTGAATGAAAATTCTTCTCTTGCCTTGCTTTAATGGTCCCTCTTTATAAACTATTAAATTCTTATTTCTTATTAATGTGTAGCTGGAAATTCTCTAAAAGTGATCAAATTATTTCCACAGTGTGAGTTTCAACTAATATTTGCTGAAGTGAACATCTGTTCACAAAAACTTTATAACAATGTTGCCAATTCTCAATTAGGTGCAATAATAAAGGCAATAAAAGCATGTAAAGGGGCAATTCCCTAATTATATATATTTCACTTTGGAATATTATTCAATGAAAAAAATACCCCCACTTTTATGCATACAATTAGCCCCAACAGTTTCTTTCTACCTTGATTCTGTCCTGTCTTGGCCCCTTGGGCATTTGCCTAATGTGCTGCTAGGAATATTCCCCTTTCTCTCATCTCCAAAGAGCCATCACTCAATTCTTGTCTCTCCAACATTAGTGGTCCTGTTGTAACCAAATTCAGTGAAAAGCCTATCTTCTTGTGCTCCTCCCTCTCTTTACTTGCTTCCCTTTAGACTGACTGCAGATACTCTAACAGAAACTGCCTTCTTACATGTAAATGATGACAACCTCAGAGTCAGATTCAGAAGTTTTTATTCCCAACTGGCCTTTTCCAAGCTTATATCAGAAGTCAGTGAAGGTTAATATCGTGACCACTCAGAAACTTTCCTTCCTCATTCCTCATCTATAAAATGAAGATAAGAGCTGCCTACCTTCTAGGACTGTCATGAAGATGACATGAGAAAATACAAGTACAGCATCCAGCATGAAGCCTGCACACAGAATTTAGGAGGCTCTCACCATGTGGCAATTTGGAGTTAGTTCTTCTCTCACTTTGGTTCAGATCAAGGTTGCACTCATTTCCTCATTGCTATCTCCTCTATTCCTTTAGAGTGTCCTCTTTTTCTACTCTCCCTTCCCTCCAATTTTCCTCCATGAGCTCTTCTTTTACTTTACCTTTTTCCTTTTTAAGACTGAATGCTTGGGACTGATAAAAGCAACCTTTTTTGAGAAATGATTTCTACTCGCTCTGAAATACTCTGCACAACCTAACCAACACAAACATATCACTCTATATTCTTCTACTTCCCTAAGGAATTTTCATCTTCAGGATAAAATATAAACTAATGAATTAAAACTTAATACATTATTCATTTGCTCTGTCCTGCTATTTCCTAATCTAGTATTACTCATCTGGGGTAGCTGGCATCTCAGCATCATTTGTGGGACTCTTAAAAAAAATATCTCTATCCTATGGACCTCACTCCTAAGTTTCCCATGCAGTTCATCTATAAAATGTACTAACTTTTCAATTACCAGACTTTCCCCCAACTCTTGCATATGTTTATAATAACTCTTTGCTCTCAGTTCATTGTACCATAGCATTCTTGTTTTTTAAGGTAAACACCTCACATCAAGGCTAAACAACATGGGAACATGGGATTTTTGTGAAAGAACTTCAGATGCTTTTATTCTGATGCCTCAGTATAGCAAAATCTTGTGACTAGGATATCAGGACAATAGCCCAAAAGCTTGATTTTGCCATTAATTTATGGAAGACCAAGGAGGTTACAGAAACAACTAAATTATAAGACTGCAATCTACAGATGGAGGTCACTTTAAGTACTAGCAAATGAACAAGCAAGTTATTTTTTCTTCCCTGATTTACTGTCTTACTCTTCAGAGGTATGATATACTAGGGAAAAAAATCAATAACCCAAAAATAATCTGATCTGGATTTAATTCTAATGTTGCTTACCAATTTGCTCTGTGACTTGAGTCAAGTTACTACTTGACCATTATTAGTCTCAACTGTCTCATTATGTATACATCTACTAAGATATCTCACTGGAATATTGTGTGGATCAATATGTTCATTCATTCCTCACTGAATACCTACTAATTACAAGGTATTGTGCTGGGCATGGTAGGGCACACAAACACATGAGTACTATCTTTTCTAAACAGATCATAAATTCCTTGAGGACACTATGATATTAAGTTAGAATGTTATACACACCATTAGCAAGGTTTGAAAAGTGGTCTCGCATTCAGCAAATAAAATAACTTCTAGGTTAAGGGAAAAAATCCAGGAAAGGCAGCTGTTGAGCTAGATCTGGAAAAAGCATGTAGGAGGGACACCAATAAAAGCAAAGGTAGAGGGAGCAATGGTGTGTTCAGGGAATGTTGAATAGAACAGACTGCTGGGGTTGGGGGAACAGAATGTTGGAAATCTAGGATATATAAAGGCTTCCTAGTGGGGAGTGATGTAATCAGAGTTGTGTATGAAGCTGTAGTGAAATAAAATGATCGGGCTCTTGTATGTAAGATGAAGTGAAGTATGGGAACCAGAAGCTAGACACTGGTAAGGAGGCTAATGCAGTGGTCCAAGTGATAATGTGGTCCCAAAGTAGATAAAAGGTAATTCATTACTACTAGTAAACTCTGTCTCCAGTAATACATGTTAAGTTTTTCAAGTGTAGGAATGTGAGTAGTCTTTAGTACATAATTTATATTCTGGGATGATGTCATATATCCTTTAGAAACATAAGGAATAAGTAGTAAAATGCTCTTTTATTGCCTTAAAATACATACCTCTTCTGTGGGAAGGGCTACATATTCAGTCTGTAGAAGTCTTGGAACTGAGAGGCCAGGTCCTGGCAGAGACACATTTGATAGACGTCTCTTTCTTACTCCACTGCAATTATTTGGAATCTTGAAGGCACATCGTTTATGATAATTTAATCCACAGCCTAAATATATTTTAAAGGTAAAAAAAATAATAGATCAAAGAAACTTAAGGGACGCCTGGGTGGCTCAGTTGTTAAGAGTCTGCATTCAGCTCGTCATGACTGCAGGGTCCTGGGATCGAGCCCCACATCAGGGGAATCTGCTTCTCCTTTTCCTGCTGCTCCCCCTGCTTGTACGTGCACTCTCTCTGACAAATAAATAAAATCTTTTAAAAAAAGTTTTTTAAATTTTAATATATACACATTTATATATTAAAGTTTTAATTATATAATTTTAATTATATTTATAATGTATTTATATACATGATTATAAAAGTATATTTATAAAATTATATATTATAATTTTAATTATAAAAATTTTATAATATATTTATATATAATTTATATATTATAAAATTTATGATATATTTATATAATTATAATTATAAGAATTTTAAATAATTTTATAGTAATACTTTTTAGTAATTTTATGACATATAAATACATACTTATAATAATATATAAAGTATGTTACATAAAAAATACATGCTTCTTTTATTTAATTTCTTTTCTTTGGCAGCAATAGTTATCCTAATTGAGAACCTAGAAGACAAGCTAAGTGAAGCCAAAAAATTCAATATAAATTACTGGGCTCCACATGACTAACTGAATCAGAAATTCTGGGGATGGGACCCAGCAAAGTATGCTTTAACAAGTCCTTGTGGTGATTCCGATACTTGGCAAAGTTTGAGAACAACTAACCTAAACACCAGCAAACTGTGGACTGTATACTAAACCCTCCCCATGACATGTGAAAGTTACATGAAATCCAAATTTCAGTGTTCATAATTCATTTTATTGAAATGCAGCATGCTCCTCGTTTCTTTACATCTTGTTTATAGCTTTCAGGGCACACAAGCAGAGTTAAGTAGTTGTGGCAGAGACTATTAGCCAACAAAACTTAAAATATTTAATTTCTGGCCCTTTACAGAAAAACTTTATTGATTCTCCACCTTTAATACTTAAGAGGACTCAGAAATGTGCACCTGACTCCTGTGACAATTTAAATTCAGAAAAACAGATCTGTCCAATTCTAAACCCTAGTTACCACCTAGTCACCAACTGAGGATCTCTCTTTTTTTTTTTAAGATTTTATTTTTCAGAGAGAGAGAGAAAGCACAGCACGTGTACGTGCACACATGCACAAGGCTGGGGGAGGGGCAAAGAAAGAGGGAGAAGCAAACTCCCTGTCAAACAGGGAGCCCAATGCGGGGCGGGATCCCAGGACCCTGAGTTCATGATCTGAGAGGAAGGCAGACACTTAACCGACTGAACCACCCAGGCACCCCTGATCTTATTCTTTCATTAATGATCAGAAAATGCAAATACAAAATCCTATTTCAAACGGTACAAAAACTTAGAACACATACCTTCACACTTCAGTCCTTGACGTACCAATCCCCAGAGCATCTCACCACAATAATCACAAAAAGTGGGAGCTTTATAAGAATGTACGTACAGAGTATGTGGACGAATCTGGAAGTCTTCTACTGTAGCCAAAGCTTTTTAAAAAGAAAAGTAGCCAAATAAGCCCTACATTTGTAATTGCAATGAGATTAAGAACGCTGACCATATTCATGTCAAAGTACACGGAATCTTTTTTCTCTGAAAGCTTCATTTATCATAAAAAATAATTTATCTTCAGCATTTAATATTGTGGTTTTCAAACTATTTTAGGAAGTTCATCAACTCCAAATAACTTGAGCTCCAAAACCAGGTCTGCAGGTAGGTATTTCAACCTCCAAAAACATATTTAACATAGTGACAAGATCACAAATAGTCGGTAGGTCTCTTTTTACAATTAAAAACTGTTTAACTTATAACACACTGGGAAACAGAACATTAAAGTAAAAAAAAAAGGGGGGGGCAAAAAGTAAAAACCGTAAAACCCGTGGAAACTATGGAACTTAATCTCAATGGTAAACACTCTGAGTTCCAACTTAGGATCTCAACATAAGTTTTCTGTCTTCTCAATAGTCCTAGTAGTTAAGAAAAAAAGACTCCCCTCCTCTCTGCGAGCAACTGAACAAGTAGACACAAACACCGGTAGCCATTCTCTCACCTCCACCTGTAAGTCATTAGTGGATATCCCTGTGTTCTGATGGGCCTGATGAAGGGTCCAGAGCAAAGAAGGAACAGATAGGAGGATGACCTCCAGGGAGGACAAGGAGTAAAGCCCTCCTGGAGTGGAGAGAAAGACAGGGATTGGGAAATTTACACATGATGGGGTGGTGTTGCAGATGCATGATTAATGGAGGGGCCAGATGAATGGAAAGGATCAAGGACCAATAAGGAAAGGTGTTGGTAGGGAGGATCTCAAGAACAGGCTGCAGAGATGAGTCTGAGAAGTGGAAAAAATGGAGGCAGGAGTCTGGACTCTTGGCTGGCTTTCCTTTTTTTCTTCCCTTTCTCTCACTCTTCTCTCTCTCCTTCTCTCCCTCCCTCCTTTCCTGTCAAACAAGAAGTTCTGCAGGACTACTAGGTGCATTCGTTGTTCTCTTACATTCCCCGCCAACAATCCTGCCCATCTGCTGTTGGATGAGGTCAGAAATAGAAGGAGCTAAGGAACGACAAGAGTGGATGAGGGGGAAAGGGAGGGAGGTAAGAAAATGCCCACTGAGAACACACAGGGAAGGAGCAATACTGAAATCATGGGAACAATCAGTATCACAGTTTCCATTTCCACATCTTCATTATTTATTCTTTTTCTCCTTTCATTTCTGAACCCCAATTCTCTTCTTCTATGCTCTTCACAGAAATGGGGAAAATGAAATTGAATTTCAGTATAATTATTTTATTTCTTTGATTCAAAAAGTATATTCCTCTTCCAGTTCCAATGATAATTCCCTTAGCTTAGGAACATTCGGATAAACAATTCAGGGCTTATTTTCCTACTTTCTCATCTGTGACATAACCTTCCTGAAGGGAAAACTCACATGGTCACCGTTATTATAGAAGAAGTTAAGCAACTGTAGCACAAAGACTAACTGAACATAGCATTTAGTAGAAAAAATAAGGCTCATTCAAAAAAATAAAAAATAAAAGGAGTTATTTACTTACCTGAAAGAACAACTTCTACTAGGTCTCCTTCATGTATTTCATCTGCTGAGGTAATCAGCTGCAAAATGTTTTCTGAGTTCATGTCATGGCGAAAGAGAAGAATTTTGTCATACATGCCAAAGAATCCACACTCTGGAAACTACAGGAGAAGAGTCCTATATCAGCATACCCACAGGTTTCCATTTTTATGAGTAAATGTCTCAATCTTATGAAAGAACCTTACATGTGGTTTTTAGCCTAACACTGTCTGCTAACAATTCTATTAATATCTAAAAGATCAACCATGGATTCAAGCATCCTTGGTTCATTTTCAAGTTCAAAAATAGAACAGTAGGGGCTCTTGAGTGGCTCAGTGGGTTAAGTCTCTGCCTTGGGCTCAGATCATGGTCTCAGGGTCCTGGGATTAAGCCCCGCATTGGGCTCTCTGCTCAGCAGGGAGCCTGCTTCCCCCCACCCTCTGCCTTCCTACTTGTGATCTCTCTGTCAAATAAATAAAATCTTAAAAAAAAAAAAAAAACAAAACAGAACAGTAAATTTAACTACAATTATTTTTTTAAGCACATGTCTCTTAGAAATATAGGATTTCCGGGACACCTGGGTGGCTCAGTCTGTTAAGCTGCGGCCTCCGGCTCAGGTCATGATCCCAGGGTTCTGGGATCAAGTCCCACATCGGGCTCCCTGCTCAGCAGGTAGCCTGCTTCTCTCTCTGCCTCTGCCTGCCTCTCTGCCTACTTGTGATCTCTCACTCTCTCTCTCTGACAAATAAATAAATAAATACAATCTTAAAAAAATATATATAGGATTTCCTTTTTCAGTTATTGATGGAGACTATAATCTTGAATTTAACTGCTACTCTATCTTACATTGCCTGAGATATACAGTCTTTCCTGTCCTCTAGAACTGAGCTTCCTCTATAGCTACTAGCCATATGCGGCTAAATTAAAATTAGTTAAAATTAAATAAAATGAAAAGTTCAGCTCCTCAGTCACTCTGACCACACTGCATGCACTTAATCACCACCCTAGCTACTGGCTTGTCTATCATTTTGGACTATGCAGATATAGAACACTTTCATCATCACTTTAAAATCTACTGAACGGACCTAGTAGATTAATAATTCCCAAACTACCGTCACAAGGGGCACCTGGGTGGCTCAGTGGGTTAAAGCCTCTGCCTTCGGCTCAGGTCATGATCCCAGGGTCCTGGGATCGAGCCCCGCATCGGGCTCTCTGACCTGCAGAAAGCCTGCTTCCTCCTCTCTCTCTGCCTGCCTCTCTGCCTACTTGTGATCTCTGTCTGTCAAATAAATAAATAAAATCTTAAAAAAAAAAAAAAAAAAACAACCTACCGTCACAAGAGTATCAATTCCAACATTTTTGACAAATACACCTATGGCCTCTAGCATCTAATACTTTCTTTACTCACTATAATTACAAATACATGATTTTTATGGTAACTTTCTTTTTACTATTTTTTAAAAAATATATGTATTTAGTTGAGAGAGAAAGAGGGAGGAAGGGAGAGAGCCCATTAGTGGGAGGGGCAGATGGAGAGGGAGAAAAATTAACAAGCAGATTCTGCACTAAGCATGGAGCCCGACACAGGGCTTGATCCCAGTACCCTGAGATCATGACCTGAGCCGAAATCAAGAGTTGGACGCTAAACTGACTGCAACACCCAGGTGCCCTGGTAACTTTTTAAAAAACCTTTGACCAGAACAGGAGACTTAGAGATCTGTTCACATGCCCTATGTATATTATTTCAAGGCTTCTACACTTTGTGACTACAGAGCTGACACTGTGGGTATTGGCATACCACTAAAATATGAAGGTATGAGCCCTAACAGTTTTTATAGTTAATGAAGTTATTTAAGAGAAAATTTTAAATATTTGCCTTACAAAATAACTTTAATTTCTAAATCAAGATCAAGATCATCTAAAACACCAGTGCCCTGAGAAATGCTGCTCCAGGTATTTCAATTTTCTTCAGTTTATCTCAGATTTGGATACCCTCATTGACTTATTTGGCTCCTCAGAGAATATCCTTTAATGTACTATACAGTATGTCACTAGCCTGCACTGAATGGCTTGATACGTATGTCACACTAAACCATAATTGCATTTATTGGAGGGATGTTGCTGAGGATATGTTCATTTACTTCAAGAATGGTAGCCCTTCTCCGTGAGGACTCTTTAAAAGGAATTTCTCTGGTTGGTTCTATAATATGAACAATCTGATCATCCAATTAATCATGTTTTCTGTTTACTTCACTCACTGGGAAAAACAAAGCTAAATTTGTGGCCCACTTCTAACATGAGTTTAGGATCTTACAGCATGTGTTTTAGGTGGAAATGCCTTCTTATCTTCTGAACTTAATTTTCCCATTAAAAATCCTTATATAGGTATATGTCTACAAATGTCTAAATTTTATTGGAAAATTACTAAAATTAAAAAATTGGAAACAATGACTTAATTAGAAATTTGAGTCAATTTGAATTTTTTTTAAACCTGAGTAAATAATGAAAAAGTACAGAAATATTTGGAGTTTTTATAATATCCTACTTTCAACTGAGTTACCAATAATACTAACAAAACTTTATAATACGCTTTAAATATATATCTAACAGTGTAACAATTTTCAATTGAAAAGCTAGGGAGTAAAAATACAGAATCAAAAAAATATTTTTATTATATTTTAAAGTTTGAAATGAAAATTTTATAAAATTTTATTAAGTATTATCAAATTAGAAAACATTTAATAGGAATAAAACATCTCCATAAATTAGTTGCAACAGTTCTTATGTATTAAGAACTTAAGTATTAATAAAGAAAAGTTTCCAGGGCGCCTGGGTGGCTCAGTCTGTCAAGCGGCTGCCTTCAGCCCAGGTCATGATCCCAGGGTCCTGGGATCAAGCCCAGTATCCCAGTATAGGGCTCACTGCTTGGCAGGTGCCTGCTTTTCTCTCTCCCTCTGCTTGCCACTCCCCCTGCTTATTCACTTTCACTCTTCCATGAACAAAATCATTAAAAAAAAAAAATTCCACATTCCATCCTTATATAAAAATGACTAACAAGGGATGCCTGGGTGGCACAGTTGGTTTAGTGTCTGTCTTCAGCTCAGGTCATGATCCCAGAGTCCTGGGATCAACCCTCTCCCTTGCCCCTCCCCCCGCTCCTGTTCACACTCTCTCTCTCAAATAGATAAAATCTTAAAAAAAAATTATTTTTATATGAATAAAACTCATTTTTAAAAGTTCCACATTTTTTTTTATGTCTTCTGAGTGCAAAGCATTGTTCCCATGGTATGTAAAGTTAAGGCAGACCTCCCCTCCCAGAAGTTTACAATCTAGTAGAAAGATGGTAATAAAAGAAATCAATAACATAGTAAAGGAAATACCAAAAATGAAAAATAAATAAAATTCTAGAAGAAGGGAAAAAAACTTTAACCAAGAATGTGGAATGTCACTGAAACTGTGATAAAAAAGGGAAGCAAGGTTTCCATGGGCAGAAAGTGAAAGTGAAAGTATAAAGGTCGTAGTTGAGAAAACACATAAACGGAAGAAAGTTAAGTGGACCCCTATGACTGAAGAACGAGGCAAGGGCTGGGGTAGAAAGAGGACAAAAAGGCACACAGGAGCCCCATGGAGACTATACTTAAGAAAGAAACTTGGGAGTCATCAGAATGGGGTGCAGGCATTGCCACCTACTAACTACAGCACCTTAGATAAGCTGCTTAACCTCCCTATGCTGTTTCTTATCTGTAAATTTGGAGTAACAGCAATACTGGCTTTATAGGGTTCTGGTCAAAATTTATGTATTTAATGACATAAAGTAGTACCATGATCAGTAAATACGAGTGGTTCTTTTTATTTTACATCTAAAAGGGGAGAGACAAAAAATCCCAGAGCAAGGCAGTGACGCGATCAAATCTGTATCTTAAAAAGATAATGCTGACATGTAGTAGGGACTGAAACAGGAAGAGACTAGAGCAAGCTCCTAAAGAAGGCTGAAGCTACTGGTCAGGAAAGAGGTAGCAGGGTCTGGATTATTCAGTAAGGAGATGGAAAGCAAGACAAGAAGGAACACTTCTCTCTCAAATCTATCTTTGGTAAATTACATGGATTATTAGTATTGTTTTGACCAAGCCAGAAGTCCCGATAACTAAAGAGCTAAATAAACACATTAATGAAAGAAGAAAACATCAAAAAAATGTGTGGCTTAGAAAAAAAATACATATAAAATCATCTTCTTGATAAACACACGACCCAGTGAATTCATACTAGCATTATTAAGAAATTGAAGCACAAATAAAAATGACAGGGAGTGTATTAAGAATATTTACTTAAGGGGCACCTGGGTGGCTCAGTGGGTTAAGCCGCTGCCTTCGGCTCAGGTCATGATCTCAGGGTCCTGGGATCGAGCCCCGCATCGGGCTCCTTGCTCAGTGGGGAGCCTGCTTCTCTCTCTGCCTCTGCCTGCCTCTCTGCCTGCTTGTGCTCTCTCTCTCTCTCTGTGTAATAAATAAATAAATAAAATCTTTAAAAAAAAAAAAAAAAAAGAATATTTACTTAAAATAAGCATTTGTGAACCAGGCTGGAAAGCCTTCAGTGATGATAAAAAATGAAGTAATTTTCTAGTCTAGCAAATGTTTACATAAACTATATTCATCTATATGGTTGAGAAATTATAGAGTTCCAGAGGGGAAAATGTACTAAAAAGCTTGTAAAAAATAAATATCTCCTATTCACAATTATGATTTGTAAGTATGACTTGGTAGGATATTTAGGAATCATCTGAGGAGTCAGCACAAAATGAAGTAACAGAAAATAGCGCCTAAAAAAAAGGCAAGACACTATTAAACGTTGCCACTGAACATCAGCAAAAAACTGTAGCCAAGTTTTAAAAAACACTATGAAGTCTTGAGACATGGGTATGTTAAATATCTACAAAGAAGAAACAAGGGAAAAAAAAGAAGAAACAAGGAAACAAGGAAATAAACCATGAGCACACACTTTGAAAGATCTAAACAATTATTCAGAGAAAAACCCATACAAAAAAACAAAAAAACAAAACCCTGCTAATAATGATTTGAACTTACCACTATTGACACTTCATAACTTTTATAACAACTCAGAGAGGTGCCTGGGTGGCTCAGTCGGTTAAGCATCTGCTTTTAACTTAGGTCATGATCTCAGGGTCCAGGGATAGATTCCTGTGTCAGGCTCCCTGCTCAGTGGGAAGTCTGCTTCTCCTTTTCCCTCTGCCCCTTCCCCACCACTTGTGCTCTCTCTCTCTCAAATGAATAAAATAAAATCTTTAAAAAAAATTCAGAAACAAGATTTTTAAGCAGGAGTAAATTGTTAAGCCATGTCTCAATTCTGACCATACACTAAAATCACCTGTGGACCTTAAAAGATCTTCCCAGGTTTATGGTTAAGCTCTGTGGAATAAGACATGGACACCTAAATATCAAGTTCACTTTTATATTATTCAATATACTTATTACATACACTCCTTAAAAAACAGACTTAAAAAAACGCCTTATTCTTAAGAACAATTTTAGAGTTACAGAAAAATTGAGACAGTAGTACAAAGAAATCCCATATATGCCACAACTAGTTTCCCCTCTTATGAACGTCTTACATTAATATGGTACATTACAATTAATGAACTAAGACTGATACATTAACTAGAAAATCCATAGTTCATTCAGATTTTCTTAGCTTTTACTCAATTTCCTTTTTCCATCCCAGGATTCCACACAGGATACCACATTACCTTTAGCTGTCATGTCTCCTTTGGCCTCTTTTGGCTTTGACAGTGTTTTTTTAAGACTTTGCTGGGTTCTGAGGACTTCGACTAAAAATCAGGTATTGTGTAGGATGCCCCACCATTAAAATTTATCTAATGTTTTTCTCATGATTAGATTGGAGTTATGGGTTTTGGGGAAGACCACAGAGGTAAAGTGTCATTCTCATCACATATCAAGCGTACCTACTACCAACATGATTTACTGCTATTGATGTAGACCTTGATTATCTGGCTAAGGTAGTATTTGTCAGATTTCTTCACTTTGTGCAAAGTTATTTCCTCTGAACCCCTAATACTGTACCCATTGCAAGTCAGTCACCATGTGCAGCCCACTTTTTTTTTAAGATTTTATTTATTTATTCAAGAGAGACAGAACATATGTGTGTACATGAGCGGGGTTTGGGGAGAAGAGGGCAGGGCAGAGGGAGAGAGAAACTCTCAAGCAGACTCCATGCTGAGCACAGAGCCTGACCCCACAACCCCATGATCATGACCCTAGCCAAAACCAAGAGTTGTATGCCTAACAAATTGAGCCACCCAGGCACCGCTACACAGCCCACTCTTAAGGAATGGTGAGTTATGTTCCTTCTCCTTGAAGGCAGAGTATCTCTGGTTTATTTGGAATTCTGCATGTGAGATTTATCTATTCTCACCCACTGATTTATGCATTCATCCAATCATTTATATATACATGTATGCTCACAGATATTTATTAATACTTTGGGATATAATATACACTTTTTAAAAATATCATTTATTTTTGAATAGCAATTTATTCACAAGGCTCAACATTTTTAAAGTACAAAAGAGTATAGTTCAAAATCTATGCTGGAGTTGCCCTGCTAACCCTGCCAGAGTCGACTATTGCCAGCTCTCCTTAGTATCCTTCTGAAGATATTTTATATCAAAAATGTTTTGTTGTTGTTGTTGTTTTACACAATTGTATAGTTTTATTTTACTAGTTCCCTACTGACGGGATATGAGTTGAGGAATAAAACTAAGGCCAAACTGCTATGAGTTCAAATCCTGATCCACTTCACTTATTAACTATAACCGTGGCTAACTTAACCTCAATTTTTCTATCTCCTACTTCATAAGGTAATTATGAGAATTAAATAAATGAGTACACCCAAAAAGCTTAGAACTCCTGATCCATTTTGGGCACTACATAAATCTTAGCTACTGTTTCAAATCTTTTGTTATTTCAAACAACACCCAATGTATAATCTTATACACACAACTTTTTCACTTTTTGAGTATATGAATAGGATTACTTCCCAGAAACAGATTTGCTACGTCAAAGAATATGCAATTTGACATTTAATTTTTTTAAATTGTATATTCATTCCTTTTTAGAGAGAGTAAGTGCATAGGGGTGGAGGAGTGATAGGGGGCGCAGAAGAGAGGGAGAGGGAGAAAAAGAATCTTAAGCAGGCTCCACACCCAGTGTGGAGTCCAATTCAAGGCTTGATCTCATGACCTGAGCCAAAATCAAGAGTCAGACATCTAAGTGACTGAGCCATGTAGGCGCCCCTTGACACTTTTAGATACTGCTAAAATGTTCTTTATAGAGACCATACCAATTTACATTTCCATAAGTAATATACTGAGTGCTTATTTTTCCGCATCCTATTTTTTATGCTGTATTAGTCAGCTTAGGTTGTATTAACAAAATATCATAGGTGAAACAACTTAAACAACACAAATTTATTTTCTCAGAATTTTGGAGGCTAGACTCCTGAGATCAGGGTACTAGCATGTTTAAGTTCTTCAGAAGCTTATTCCTTGCTTGCAGTCAGCAACCTTGTCCCTACTGCTCAGATGACCTCTCTTCCAAAAATGCACATAGGGGGAGGGAGAGAGGGAGAAGGTAAGAAGAGAGAGAGACACCTCTTTCTTCTTCTTCTTATATAAACCTACCAATTCTATCAGACTGGAACCCTATGATTCATTGAACCTTCCTAAAAGTTCTATCTCCAAAGTCACACTGAGTGAGGCTTAAGGCTTCAACCTATGAATGTGAGGAGTGGGGAGGAGAGACAAAATTTAGTCCTTAGCAAATCTGTTAATGTTAGGTAAAAAATGGTATTTTGGTACAGTTTTAATTATAAGAGGTTGAACATCTTTTACATGCTTAAGGGACAACTGTATTTCCTTTGTATGCATTAGTTATTTGTATTCTTTGACCATTTTTAACGGATTAGCAGATCTTTAAAACTCCAAATACAAACATTCCTCAAAATGTTTTTCATTATGTAGGAAATCCTTAGTAAGTCCAGGACAACATATCAAAAAACACAAACAAAAACCCTGTATACTTAATAGAATATATGTTGAATTTCCCAAAATGATCTGATGCCAATAAAATATTTTATACAGGAAGAGGCCTCTGTGCCAAAATAATAGCTTATTTGCCTATACCAGACTCCAGCAGAAAAGAATAATAGAGACTTTTTTCCCTTTCAAAATTGTATAAGAAGAAATATTCTAGCAAACTAATGAAAATCAATTCTTGATTACATTTATAAATCCACTATTTCCATTGGACTCCTTTCTCTTTACCATCCAGAATGCAAGTCTTAGCTAATAAAATGCTATAATGCTTTCTAAGCATTCTATTTTCATGGGGAAGAAAGCAATTTGCGATAGGGAACAAGATTAGAAGAACAGCAGAGGTGGTAACATGTTAGTAACTGTCAGTTTTAATTGTCACTGGCTATTTATTTAGCTTATTCCTAAACCAGGGTTCTTAGGCAGGGTATTTTGTCCCCCAGAAGGTATGTAGGGCACTGTGTGTAGTGGGTAGAGGCCAGGGATGCTGCTAAACATCCCACAATGCATGAGGCACTGCAGAGGACAAAAAATTATCCAGCCCAGGGGCGCCTGGGTGGCTCAGTGGGTTAAAGCCTCTGTCTTCGGCTCAGGACATGATCCCAGGGTTCTGGGATCGAGCCTCACATCGGGCTCTCTGCTCAGCAGGGAGCCTGCTTCCTCCTCTCTCTCTCTCTGCCTGTCTCTCTGCCTACTTGTGATCTCTGTCTGTCAAATAAATAAAATCTTAAAAAAAAAAAAATTATCCAGCCCAAAATATTGACAGTGTTGAGGTTGAGAAACCCTGCTTTGGGGAATAAGAGGGGTCAAGAATATAGAGAGACTGGAAAATGTGAAAGGAAGTTGACAAAGTTCAGAAAATTACACATGCCCATATTTCCTTCCCTAGCCCACCTCAGCCTTGATTAAAAGAAGAGGAAATGAAAGAAACAGCAAAAGAACTTGCAGGGTAGAAGCAAAATAGGCCTTTAATTTGGCCTCATTCCAAACTACCCCCAGGGTTTTCTGGACTTGCTTTCTACAGACTGTGCAAATACTCCTTTCTTGACTATGCAAAATGAATTCTTTTCCCAGTCCGTATGGGAGAGGAATGGAATTTCATTCTAAGTTATCAAATGTGCACCCTTTATATACTGCTCTCTTTGCCCACTTCACATTCCATATGTCTTTACTTTTGCAGTAAAGATGGCTTCAATAATAAAAAACAGAGCATCTTATCTTTCTAGAACCATCTTACGGAAATATCTTTTGTTGGTATTAACACCTGTTTGTAATTAAAATGTGCTATTTAACATCATTTCTCAGGAAGTATGTAGTTGAAAAGAATTTCAGTGACTACTTCTATATACAGATAGACAGCACTACAGTCTAGATGTCAATGAGAAAATTATTCAGTGGGGACTCTGAATTTATTCTTAACTTTCATCATTAATCTTCAACCTAGGATTTTCTGCATATGACACACTAAAGGAGCTGCTTCATTTAACACCATTTCTCTTTGACACAAACCAGAGCAATCTTTTTTCATTTCCTTTTTACTTGTTTTGCTATTAGTTCTGTTTATCTTTAATTCAAACTTTCTGGAACTTTCTATCCCAACCAACATATTTACCTGATTATCTAGCAGAATTGGGGGGAAAAAAATCTTTCTTCTGGTTTGATCTTCCAGATTAGTAATGGTTGCCTGGCATTATTCTGCCAAGACAAAAAATGTAGGGTAAAGAGCAGGATGTCACCTAGCCACTGTAACACAGCTGTAGGAGAAAGAATAGGGGAGGAAAAAGAAAAAAAAACAAACACAGAATGACAACTGGTTTCCAGAAAACAAAAGACACAGCTGGGGTTTTCGCTCTACTTTGGCAGGACCTGAAAATTATACCCAATCCATGTCTGCAGAAACAATGTATTCACTTGACAAGTAGATAAAAATCACTCCTAAACTAGGATATACAGGCAAAGACTCTTCAGGTCTAGTGTCATGTAAATGGTCAAACTAAAAACAAATGTTTTATAACCAGAGTTTGCTTTAGTTAGATTCATTTCAATTTCAGTAAATACCAGTACAGCTTAAAATGAATTGCTGTTGACCTATTTTCTTTCTTATTACTCCAATTACATCTACTATGTTCATTCAACAAATTAACACAGTACAGCAGTAGCACTGGCAATTTGAAATCAAGAATGTGAGGAACTAACATTCACTGAGAGTAGTTACTATGCACCAGGTGCCACGTAAAGCACTTGACATGGCTATCTCATCTAACTTTCTCAAAACTCCTAAAACAAGTAATCCCAGTCCTCTAATTAACACTTGATCTCAATTTTTTATAGTTTATCATATGCTAAATACTAAAATCAAAAGGCATGAGTAAAGCAATGTCAGTGTGAAAGAATCCTATACCTGTTTTGGTATTTACTAAAATTTTAAGAATACTATAAGGATCGATGATCTTTCTAGATATGAGAGATTTTAAAATTATGAGTATTACTATTTTGACACTAATTATGTGGCAGACACTGCATTCAGAGCTTTACATTTTATCACAATTTTTTAATGAAGGTAGGAATCATGATTCCAGCTTTGCAGATGAAGATCTTAAGTAAGTGACCTGAAAAGGGTTTATAATCTCTAAACAAAGTTTTTAAGAATCAAAGCTCCACCCCAAGTCTGCCTCTTTGGCTTTAAAACACTGCTATCTCTTTCTTGGGTTATTCTCTCTCATTTTAAAACATACACCAATAACAAAAAATAATAGTACAGGTTTAAACCCTAATATAATTTTGACATTGGGAATCCCTGCACAATCCCTCTAAGACTGGGCAAAGCTTTTGGTTCCCCGGGTTTTGATTTGCTCACTGTAATGTGACTCTTTGGTAGTTCCTCCCAGCAGAGATCTAGTTTCCGTTTGGTTCAAGCTCAATTCTACCTCTGCTCAGATCTGTCTGCCTTCTCAGTTCTCACAGCCAGTCCCACTAGTTTTTTGAGTTTCATTAGTTTCAGCATTCTCTTCAGCAATATAACTCCTAGAAAGAAGAGATACTGCTTGTTGCTAAGTCTGGTTCTTTATAAACTAATACGTAGATAAAGGAATCTATGGATACATCTAAAAATTTACATTCATTCCTGAAACTAA
This sequence comes from Lontra canadensis, assembly GCF_010015895.1. Lineage (NCBI taxonomy): Eukaryota > Metazoa > Chordata > Mammalia > Carnivora > Mustelidae > Lontra > Lontra canadensis. Next base: position 5,518,356 of record NW_022631072.1, read on the forward strand.
TATACATTGTATGTCAACTATACTTCGATAAAAATTAAAATTTACATTGTTTAACTATGTCCATATTCACAAAAGAAACTGTACTGCATACTTAAAACAAACACGTCCAAGCCAAACTGGCAACAAATCCTATTTGAAAGCTCTCGATTCACATGTAGAAGATTCACAAATGGAATTCTAAGCCAGATAATTCTTTGTTGTGGGGAGCACTGCAGTAGCATCCCTGCCCTCTACACACTAGAAGCCAATAGCACTCCCTCTCTCCCGGTAAAAACAACCAAACAAAAAATCTCCAGACACTGCTAAATGTTGCCCGGGATCAAAATCACTCTGGTTGAAACCACTGGTTTAATTTAATCTCAAACATTAAAATGAGATATTGGAGCTATAATATCTACCAATTAAGTAGCGCTAATCTACATTCTTATAAGCAATAAGGAAAAAGTTTACTGGTGTTCTCAGAGTGAATTAACTAAGAATTTCAAGTATTTCAAGAAGCTCGCCTTTTGCACAATCCCAGGAACAAAGAGTTTTTTAAAATAAGTATCTGAAAAATATAAAGTAGTTGGAGCAGGTTGGGTACAACTAAGGTACCAACACATGAAACAGAATGGGAAAGAACACTGGTGCTTATCTGCTTCTTTCTTTCTATAAATCACTTAATCAATAGAGGTTATTTATCACCATAGGTTATTTGCAGTACTGTTTTCAGCAGTAAAAGCAGATAGAACGTGTCCTTAACCAATGCCTACTGAGACTAAGGTATTGGGGGGAAAGATGAATAAGAGAGAACCAATTTCAATGTAACATAAATGCAGGAAACACTTCAAATCTTCAAGAAAAGGAAGCTAAATTTTTGGCTTATTGTTAAAGACAACAACAACAAAAGAAACACCACCCAATCCATGATGTGTCATGAAATTGGACTGAATTCAAAGAGTGAATGACTTTTGGTTATATCCAAGTTTTAAGCAAAGCTCAACTATAAATGATGTTAGATATTTTCCTGGAAACAAACAAACAAAAATCACAATGTATATATTTTGTATTATCTGTATTAGAACTCAATCCCATTTTTAACTTACTATAGGCCTGAAATCATTGATTTTTCTCTATTTCTATGAAGCTTTATCATATCCTCATTTATACTGGAAATACCTATTTCATTTTCCCCCAATGGAACACCATACCTAATCTGTATTTATTACTACTATTTTGAACATTTCCCCACATGCCTGTTTACTAATTTAACATTTTTGTGAAATGTATTTTTATATCATTTGACTAAATATTTAAAATCAATGTTTTTCTTACCAATACATGAGCTCTTTACAGAATAAAGACATTAATGATATTTAAAACTTGTGTAGTATTTCCCCAATCTTATCTTTGTTTTTATTTTTATATATGTAAATATTTTAATTTTCAATACTCAAATCTGTAAACTTTTTTTCCCCTATGCCTCCTTTACTTGATATGAAAGTGAGATATCCCATTCTAAGTTTGATAAATATTCAATTCCTTTTTTTCTCAAAATTCTCATATTTAAAACTTTTACTTTAATTGCTCTGAAATTTATCCTGGTGTCAGGTATTAAGTGGAGGTCTATGTTAATGCTCCTCTCATTGCCTATCTTGCTTTCTAAACTCCATTTCTGAAAAATGATTCCCTTTTATTTCTCATGCCTCCTTAGCCATATACCTAAAATGTACTATGGATCTGTCTACTACTGTTCAAGTGGTATATAGTTTCCATTATTGTAACTTTTTTTTCTCGCCCCTTTCCCTTATTTTTCAGACTTTTAACTTAATACTTTTGGCTACTTTTTTAAACTTTAGAAAAATCAGGTAAAAAGAATTCCAATAAAATCTTGAATAGAAAACATAATTTGGGAAGTTAAAATTATACACTGTCAGTCTTCTTTTTTCAGGAATATGATAATGGATTTTATTTCATAAAATCTTAAATACTTCATAAAAATTTTAAGTTTTATTTATATCTGGATTCATCCATTTATTAAGACAGGTATCAAAAATACCTTAATCATTTTTTCCTAATGGAAATATTAATGTATTCTTGGTTAGTTTTTATGTCCTCCTTTTGGTATCAAAAGATCTTACATGGTTTTATTTAACTATCCCTAGGCCTCTGTAGTTGCTCTATAAGCTCCTTCTGGCAGTTTAGTCCTTGGGAATGCATCTACCGTGTAGGAATAGAGAAAAGCATGTTTACTCACTGCTCAATAATAGTAACTAGTTAAATCAGTTGAACTCAAAATTATGATTCTGAAGCCACATCTGTAATCACCATTAATCTAAAGAATCATATAACCACTTCATCCCCTGAGGAATATAATATACTATAATATTCTAAGACAAAAATCACAGGTTTTCAGGAGTTAAAGAATGCACATGAAATAGACACATATGGCCCAAGAACAGACAATCAAATAAACCACAGAATTGATATACCATTAACCTCCAATTTTCTGCACCAATAAAGAGAACATTTGTAGAGCTAGTAGAAAACTGTAAATAATTTACCTATACAGATTAAGGAACAACTGGGTTGTCTTCTACACAGCAGAAAATGGATTATAACATTTGTGTATATTCTGTAAAGTACAAAAGCGAAACACAAACTTAACTGGTAGTAGCTTTCACTCACTTCTGGATCACCACTAATTTCCAATAAACTCCCAAAAGAAAAGGGTTCCCAAAGTATGTGCGACTTAAGTTTTGCTTTTTAAGTTTAGAAACCACTAAGGTCAGATTAATAATAATATTATTAATAAACTAATATTGGGACATTGCTATATGTCAGGTGTTAGGCTAAGCAAAACATATCATTTAATATACATATACACATACAACCACGAAATGAGCACTATTTTAGACCTCATATTTTAACTCTTTTTTTTTTTTTTTTAAGATTTTATTTATTTATTTGACAGAGAGATCACAAGTAGACAGGGAGGCAGGCAGAGAGAGAGGAGGGAGCAGGCTCCCTGCTGAGCAGAGAGCCTGATGCGGGACTCGATCCCAGGGCCCTGAGATCATGATCCCAGCCGAAGGCAGCGGCTTAACCCACTGAGCCACCCAGGCGCCCTAGACCTCATATTTTAGATAAGAAACCAAGGTTATACAACTAGCAGGTGGCAGAGATAAACCCAAATTTGACCCCAAATGTTTTTTTTATTTATTTTTTATTTTTTTAAAAAGACTTTATTTATTTGACAGAGAGAGAGAGAGCACAGCAGGAGGAGCAGCAGGGAGAGGGAGAAGCAGGCTCGCAGAGCAGGGAGCCCCATGTGGGGCTCGATCCCAGGACTCTGGGATCATGACCTGAGCCAAAGGCAGATGCTTAACGACTGAGCCAACCAGGCGCCTCCCCCCACAAATGCTTTTTAATAACCATACTACACTGTTTCATATGAATTTTAAAATTTATTCAACCAAAAAATACTTGTTGAGCACCTACTGTGGACATGTCTGACCTCACAGAGCTTACAGTTTTATGGTGGCTATACTTAAGTAAAAGAACAATTACAATCAATATAATGAAAGTTTAAATATAAGTTGTCCAGGAATGAAGAGCACAGCACATGGCAATTAAATGGATATATACATATGTTGTATTTTACTATTTCCATACTCTCCATAAAAGGCAACTTATGGTTTAACGTACTGGAAGAAAAACAACGGTGGGGATGGTAAATGGAATTACCACGAACAGAACAGAAATCACCAAGAATTTCTAGCTCACATAAGTTTAGAACACTACTAGGGAGCAGAATCATACAGCTTTATTCATTTACCTGTGGGAGGGGGGGAGTTAATATGTGCATAAATACACAGGTTTCTGATTATTGAGGATGTTAAAGGCATCTTGCTTTATCCATGCTGCAAGCTATCAAAGTAGTAGCAGGATACTTTACTAACCATTAAGGTTTATTTCCCCAGGTGACGGACCATAGTTGGTGACAATAAAAGCAAAAAGTAGGGTTTGAAGCAAGCTTCCATACCTCCTGAATGAGATGGTAGTTATTCCTTTGAGTCATTTATCATTTTGTACCTTCTTTTCAAGTCTTACCATGATCTACCTTATATTATGATAATTTTCATTCACTCATCTTCTTTTTTTTCCAGAGCACAAATCACTGGGGCAGAAAATTTATCTTTCATCTTGGTAACTCTACAGTATCTAGCATGGTGACTAAACAAATAAGTGCACCACAAATATTTGTTCAATTGCATGAAGCCAAAACAGATAATGGTACCCGCTAAGGGGTCATTGTACCATACTATCTAGCTCTCTGCAAATTGCCAAGTAAAATAAATGACATCACTAGCACTTATTTTTCTATCTAAAATTTCCAACTATCATATTAACCTATAATCAGATAGACTTCACTGAATTTTTTAATTTGTATACAAGATTTTAAATATACATATAATTATATCTTATATGATGGCAAGCTCATACAACAAAACACACAATTCAAATATTTGGAACAAATATCTTCAGTTTATTACTTATCTGCTCTTTTAAACTTACTGATTTCTGTTATACTTAGGTTCTCGATTCTGGCTTTCCTTAGAGCCATAGGAAGAACTCTTAAACAGACTCTCTGCTCCCAGAAAGCCTTACTTAAATAGTCTGGGGGAGGGTCTGTTAAGCTTCCTGGTTGTTCTAAGGTGCAGCCAGTGTTGAAAACCACTGTTACAAAATAAACTGTATGTAACCTTGAAACCACATACATGGAGTTTGTAAACAGGTAAAAATCTTGATCCTTCATAACATCTGAACTGTGATAAAGATTTCTGAAAATTTAGCTACTTTTGCATAACTACTATGAAACAAAATTTGAAGATTTTGCTCCTAATTAAAAAAAAAAAAAAGCTGGTCTTTAGGAAATGTTCACTGACAGAGTAATCAAAAAGTTTTGTGGGATGTTTAAAAATTATTGGATAAGATTTTATAAGGAAAACCAATAGACATAAACACTGAAGTGCATTTGTCAAAATATATAGATTAGAGATTGTTCATTGGATTGTCACCAATTTACGACCTTATCAAAAATTACTGAAACATGGAAAACTTTAACAAGGAGCTAGATTCACACTCCTTCAAGCTATTTCTAACAGTAGGCTGGGACTGAAAAATAATTCACTCAGGTGAATCACACATTCACTCAGATGTGGTCATGGCATAACCCAGGGATGATTCAAATACGGCTTTCCATTACACTATATATTTCAACTGAGGGCGCCTAGGTGGCTTAGTCTTAGTTAAGCCTTCGGCTCAGGTCGTGATCCCAGGGTCCTGGGATCAAGCCCCACATGGGGCTCCCTGCTCAGCAGGAAGCCTTCTCCCTCTCCCCCGGCCCCGCTTGTATTGCCTCTCTACCTGTCTCTCTCTCTCTGTGTCAAATAAATAAAATAAATATATATTTCAAGTGAAAGCCTAAATAGTAGATAGAAAGATGAAGAGGAAAGCAAAAGAACATGTTCAGAAAAATTTTGTAAGGGTAGTAAAAATGGCACACAGGAAAAGACCAAAGGAAGCTTTAATGAATACAAAAAGTCTCCCAAGTTGAGGAAACTATAACCTCAAGACCAAGTTCAACAAACCCCAGCAACAAAAACAGAAAGAAAACCACAATAAAGCAATCATATTCAAACTGCTGAAAACCAGGAAGACAAAAATTGTAAATGAAGCCAGAGAAAAGAACATATTGCATACAATTTGGATCTAACACAACGTAATGAAAAATAATGAAAATGTTAAATATGGGAGTAAATATAAAAGGTAATTTTTCTTACTTTTACTTTCTTTAAAACATAATTTATTGCTAAAAAGCAAGAAGAATAACAATGTGTTGTGGGATCTATAGCAACAGCTGATCCTCATCATTCAGATTCCAGATCTGTGAACATGCCTACTTGCTAAAATTTATTTGGAACCAAAAATCAATACTTTCCGTGCCTTTGCAGTCATTCACAGACAGGCACAGAAGAAAAAAAAATTAAGTCACTCTTCTGCATATTCCCAGTTGAAGTCAAACAAGGCGATGCTCTGACTTCTTGTTTCAATTTTCACAGTATAAAAACACATGTCTTTTTCATGGTCTACTTACTGTCATGTGTTCTGAACTTGGGTTATTTTTTCTTATAGTGATTTTTCTATTTAGAATGCCAGCCCCCCAAGCATCATGCTGAAGTGCTGTCAAGTGTTCCTAAGAGCAAGCAGCCTATAATATGCCTTATGGAGAGAATATGTGTGTTAGAGAAGCTTCATTCAGTTACAGTGCTGTTGGCCATGAGATCAGTGTTAATGAACCAACTACACACATATTAAATTAGGCACCTTTAAACAGAAACACATATAAAACAGAAACACATATAAAACACATATAAAAAACACACATATGCATTTACTGCTTGACAAAAATTTTGTGACCAGATGCTTATAGGAACCTAACCCTATATTTGCCCTAGGAGCAACTGTTCAATATTCAGTAATTCAAGGTTTGAGGTCACTTTACAGAATATAACTATCACAAATAATGAGAATAAACTGTTTACAGGAATAAAATGTATGACAACAGTACAAGTGACAACCGAAAGAAAACAGAAATATACTATTCTAAGGTGTAGACTACATCATTCTTAGAATAGTATGATATTGTTTGAAGACATTTCTGATGAAATAAAGATGCATATTATACAAACTAGAGCAAGAGTGGCAAAAATTTTCCATAAAAGACCAGCTACTAGTATTTTAGGATTGGTGTACCATATAGTCTCTGTCATAGCTACTTAACTCTGCTGTTGTAGCATAAAAGCAGCCACAGGCAAGATATTCATGAATGAGCATGCTTATGTCCCAATAAAACTCTATTCACAAAAAGAGGTAGTGGGTCAGATTTGGCCCACAGATATAGCCTACTGATCCTGGCACTAGCGAAACTGCGGAAAAAAAATTTTTAAAGAGTATAATAAATCAACAATGGAGATAAAATGTACTTACAGAATATACTCAATTCAAGAAGAGAAAATGACCCAAGACCAGAAGAGACAAACAGAAATCAATATATTTAAATGCATCTATATTAAACATTGTATTAAATGTAAAAGGTCTATGCACTTAAAAAGCAGAAGTTGTCAGACTGAATTGACCCAAGGATATGTAATCAACAAAAAAACCCCACTTCACATAAGACAGAGAGATTATAAGCAAAAACATGTAAAAATATACCACAATGCAAATACTAATTTTTGGTGAAAAAAAGTAAGATTGGTTAGATCAACACTACACAAAGATGACTTCAGAACAAGGTACATTCCAGAGAGAAGGGAAAAAACTTACACCGAAAAAGAAATCAATAATATATCAAATGTTGTAAAAAATCCTAAATGTGCCTGCAAATAATTTTTGCTTCATGTTTTTAAGGTCTATTAATTAAAACTAAAAGGACTAATAGACAAATCTAAAATTATACTCAGAGATTTCAATACTCCTTTCTCAATAAAGGGTAGAATAAGAAAAGAAATCTATAAAGATAAAGAAAACACTATCAACCAACTCGATCTGATCTTCATAGAAAATTTCACTCAACAAGAACAGAATATAAATTTTTTAAAAATTGCATATGTAACATTCAGAATGTGTAAGACAGAATCCTACACAATTAAAAAAAAACTCTTGAATTATACAGATTGAAATTAAAGTATATTCTTGGGCAAAAATTAAAATTAGAAATCAATATAACAGAAAAGCATCTGAAAATTTTTCAAATCCTTCCAAATTAAACAATCCATGGATCACAGATGAAATCACAAGTGAAATTAGGAGATGAGTCAAACAAAATGTAAATGAAAATCCAACATATCAAAGTTTTTGTGGCACGCAGTTAAAGTAATGACTAGAGGGAAACTTACAATGCTAGACATACATAAAAAAGACAAGACTCAAATCAATGACCCAAGCTTCCACCTTAAGAAACTGAAAATAAAGTTAAACTCAAAGAAGGTAGAAAAAAGATAATTAAAAGATAGAAAATAGACAATAATAGAAAAAGTCACTTTAAAGGGTAATGAACACAAAGCACAACTTTCACCAATGAATCTGCCCACTTAGATAAATGAAAATTTTCCTTTAAAGACACAAATTACCAAAGTGTACTCACAAAGAAATAAATTTTTTTTTACATTTTTTTTTAAAGATTTTATTTATTTGTCAGAGAGAGAGGGAGAGAGAGCGAGCACAGGCAGACAGAATGGCAGGCAGAGGGAGAAGCAGGCTCCCTGTTGAGCAAGGAGCCCGATGCAGGACTCGATCCCAGGACGCTGGGATCATGACCTGAGCCGAAGGCAGCTGCTTAACCAACTGAGCCACCCAGGAGTCCCCACAAAGAAATAATCTTAATAGCTCTATGCCCACTAAAGAAATAGAAATTGAGTTAAAAATCTCATAAAAAAAATTCCAGGCACAGATGGCTTCATTGGTGAATTCTATCATATAGGTCAGGAAGAAATAATTTGCACAAGTTTATTCAGAAAACAGGGACGACATACTTTCAAACTCATTTTGTGAAGCCAACATTTCCCTGATACCAAAACCACACAGATATAATAGAAGAAAAAAAATTAGAGACCAATACATTCATTATCTTAGAAAGAAAAATATTAAGAAAATATAGGTATACTGAATTAAGGAAAATATAAAAAGGATAATATATGATAACCAGGAGGGTTTGTTGTAAGAATGCAAGGTTGGTTTAACATTCAAAGGTATGACAACATACTTCAATCATATTAACAGACTAAAAAGATAAAAATACACAGATGCAGAAAAGTATTTAACAAATTTACAGTCATTCAAGATAAAGAGTCTAAGCCAACTAGGAACAGACAGGCATTTTCTCAACTTGATGAAGAACGTCTAAAAAAGTTTACATGAAACTTAATGGTGGAAGACCAAATGTTTTTCCTTTTAAGCCTGGTAACAAGGCACAGATGTCAACTCTTAACCACTTCTATGCAATATAGTACTGGATGTTTAGCCTCCAGTACAAAACAAGGAAAAGAAATGAAGTTTTGGAAGGCAATGCATAAAGCTATCTTTATTTACAAAAGACAAGATTATCTATATAGAGAATCCTAAAGAATTTCTTAAAATTACTAGAAGTGATAAGTGAGTTTAGCAAGGCTGCAGGACACAATATCAACGTACAAAAATCACAATATTTCTATACAATAAAATGAAAAATCAGACTGAGATTTTTAAAAATCCCAATTATAACTGCATCAAAACAATGAGACAGATAACAAATGATGTACACAATTTCAATAGGGTGTTTTTGTTTCTTGTAGAAATTGTCAAGTTGATTTTAATGGAAATGCAAAGGACACAGACTGGTCAAAACAATCTTGGAAGAAAGAACAAAGTTGGAGGACCTGACTTTATGTCTTTATAAAACTGAAGAATTCAAAATAATGTGAAATTGGTTTAAGAACACACATATATAGACCAATAAAGCAAAACAATGTTCAGAAATAGATAAAAAGATATGTGGTTAACTGATTTACAATAAAGGTCCTAAAGTAATTCAATGAGGGAAGAATAGTCTTTTCAACAAATGGTCCTAAAAAAATCTGATGTCCAATGCAAAAAAATAAAGCTCAACCTTTATCTCACAGAACACACAAAAATTATTTTGAAATGGATTGTTACGAGTTGAACTGTGTTCCTCCAAAAGGTGTTAAAATCCTAACCCCCAGTACCTGTGAATGTGACCTTTGGAAAAAAGGTTTTTGTAGATAGATGATCCAGTTAGGATGAAGTCATTAAGGAGGGTCCTAACCCAATAGGACTGTGTCCTTACAAAAAGGGGAAATTTGGGCTCCTGGGTGGCTCAGTTGGTTGAGCGAGTGCCTTCGGCTCAGGTCATGATCCTGGACTTCCAGGATCAATTCCTGCATCAGGCTCCCAGCTCCTTGGGGAGTCTGCTTCACCCTCTGACCTTCTCCTCTCTCATGCTCTCTCTCACTCATTCTCTCTCAAATAAATAGATAGCATCTTTTAAAAAAGCGGGGGGGGGGGGGGATTTGTCAACAGAGTCATTTATAGAGGGAAGTCAATATGAAGACACAGGCAGAATACTATCTGTAAGCTAAGGAATGCCTGAGGCCATTAGAAGCTGGGAGAAAGGCATGAAACAAATTCTTACTCATAGCCCTCAGAAGGAACAAACCCTACTGAGATCTCAATTATAGATGGCTAGCCTCAAAAACTGTCAGAAAAATTTCTATTGCTTAAGCCAGCCAGCTGTGGTAGTCCCGCAGAACTAACATATGGATTATAGATATAAAGGTAAAAGCTAAAATTATGAAACTTCCAGAAGAAAACAGGGGACAAAAATCTTTCATTCAGGCAAATATTTTTTAGATACAAAAGCACTATCCATAAAGGAAAAAATTAATTGTACTTCATTAAAATTAGAAATTTTGGCTCTCCAAATGATACTGTTAAAAGAATATAGTATATTATAATGAAAGGTATATTACTAACTTAGATCGGACAAAATAGACTTTAAGCCAAAGACTGTAGTAAGAGACAAGGTCATTATATAATGATAAAGGAATCAATCCAACAAGAGGATATAATATTTGTAAATCTTTATGCACTCAACACAGGGGCACCTAAATATATAAAGTATATAAAGCCAATATTAAAGGATTCGAGAAGAAACAGACAGCTACACAATAATAATAGGGAACTTTAGTAACGCACTTTCAACAATGGATAGGTCATCCAGACAGAAAATAAAAAAGGAACACTGAAGTTAAACTATACATTAGACCAGACACTTAACTGAGATCTACTGTAAAATTCCATCCAAAAGCAGCAGAATACATATATATTTTTTAAGATTTTATTTATTTGATAGAGATCACAAGTAGACAGAGAGGCAGGCAGAGAGAGAGGAGGAAGCAGGCTCCCTGCTGAGCAGAGAGCCCGATGTGGCGTTTGATCCCAGGACCTTGGGATCATGACCTGAGCCGAAGGCAGAGGCTTTAAGCCACTGAGCCACCCAGGTGCCCACAGAATACATATTCTTCTCAAGCAAACATGGAACATTCTCCAGGAGAGATCATGTTAGGCCACAAAATAAGTCTTAACTAATTTAAGAAGACTGAAATCATATTAAACATCTTTTCCCATGACAATGGTATGAAACTAGAAATCAACTACAAAAACAAATCAAAAGAAACTTGGAAAATTCACATATATGTGGACATTAAACAAAATGCAATTGTACAACTAGTCAAGGTGAGATCAAAAGAGAATAAAAAAATACTTTGAGACAAATGAAAATGAAAATACATATATCAAAACTTATGGGATGCAGCAGAAGTTCTGAGAGAGAAGTTCATAGCAGTAAACACCTACATTATAAAAAAGAACTCAGGGGGCCAGGTGGCTCAGTCATTAAGCATCTGCTTTCAGCTCAGTTCATGATCCCAGGGTCCTGGGATCAAGCCCTACATTGGGCTCCTCATCAGCAGGAAGTCTGCTTCTCCCTCTTTTACTCCCCCTGCTTGTGTTCCCTCTCTCACTGTGTCTCTCTCTGTCAAACAAAAAAATAAAATCTTAAAAGAAAAGAAAAAAGCTTTCAAATAACCTAACTTTACACCTCAAGGGACTACAAAAATAACAAACTAAGCCCAAAGTTAGCTTAATTAGGAAAGAAGTAATAAAGAAGTAACAAAGATCATAGTAAAAATAAATTAGAGACTAAAAAAACAACAGAAAAGTTCAATGAAACTAAGAGCTGGTTTTTTTAAAAAAAATAAGCAAAACAGACAAACCTTTAGTTTAAAGAAAAAAGAGAGGACTCAAATAAAATTACAAATCAAAGAGGTGACACTGTGATACCACATAAATACAAAGGAACATGAAAGACTACTATAAACAATTATACACCAACAAATTGGACACTTGGAAAAAATGGATAAATTTCTAGAACAACCTACCAAGCCTGAGTCATGAACAAGTAGTAAATATTAATAGATGAATTCATAGTAAAAAACGTTGAATTGGTAATCAAAATCCTCCCAACAAACAAACAAAAAGACCCAGATGACTTCACTGGCAAATTCTACCAAACATTTAAAGAATTAATACCAATCATTCTCAAACTCTTCCAAACCATATAAGAGGAAGGAACATTTCCAAGTTCATGAGGCCAGCATTACCCTGATACCAAAGACAGATAATGACACTATATGGAAAAAAAAATTATAGCTCAACATTCTTGATGAACTAGATGCAAATATTCTCAACAAATATTAGCAAACTGAATTCAACAACACTTTAAAAGCATCATACACCATGACCAAGTGGGATTTATTCCAGGAATGCAAGGATAATTCAACATCTGTGAATCAATAAATGTGATATACCACATTAACAAAATAAAGGATAAAAATTATATGGTCATCTCAACAGATGCATAACAAGCATTAAAAAGAAATCCTCAAACTCAACACACACAAAACAGATAATCACGTCAAAAAATGGGCAGAAGACATGAACAGACACTTCTCCAAAGAAGACATACAAATGGCTAACAGACATATGAAAAAATGTTCATCATCATTAGCCATCATGAAGATTCAAATCAAAACCACATTGAGATACCACCTTACACCAGTTAGAATGGCGAAAATCATCAAGCAAGTAAACAACAAGTGTTGGAGAGAATGTGGAGAAAGGGAAACCCTCTTACACTGCTGGTAGGAATGCAAGTTGGGGCAGCCACTTTGGAAAACAGTGCGGAGATTCCTTAAGAAATTAAAAATAGAGCTACCCTATGACCTTCTAATTGCACTACTATTTACCGCAAAGATACAGATGTAGTGAAAAGAAGGGCCGTCTGTACTCCAATGTTCATAGCAGCAATGGCTACAGTCACCAAACTGTGGAAAGAACCAACATGCCCTTCAACAGACGAATGGATAAAGATATGGTCCATATATACAATGGAGTATTACGCCTCCATCAGAAAGGATGATTACCCAACTTTTGTATCAACATGGATGGGACTGGAAGAGATTATGCTAAGTGAAATAAGTCAAGCAGAGAGAGCCAATTATCATATGGTTTCACTTACTTGTGGAATGTGAGGAATAACACAGAGGATGTGGGGAGATGGAGAGAGAAGTGAGTTGGGGGAAATTGGAAGGGGAGACAAACCATAAGAGACTGTGGACTCTGAGAAACAAACTGAGAGTTTTGGAGGGGAGGGGGAATGGGGACTGGGTAAGCCTGGTGGTGGGTAATAAGGAGGGCGAGTATTGCATGGAGCACTGGGTGTGGCGCATAAACAATGAATTCTGGAACACTGAAAAAAATAAAATTAAATTAAAATTTTTAAAAAAGCATTTGACAAAATTCAACATCAATTCATGACAAAAACTCTAAATGAAGTGAAGTATAGAGGAAACATGCCTTAACATAACAGGGGCTGTATACGACAAGCCCACAGCTAACATCATACTCAGTGGAAAAACCTAAGATCAGGAATAAGACAAAGATGTCATTCTTGCTACTTTTATTCAATATAGTACTGGAAGTCCTAGCCAGAACAATTAGGCAAGAAAAAGAAATAAAAGACATCTAAATCAGAAAGGAAGAAGTAAAATTGTCTATGTTTGTAGATGACATGAAACACTCCAACAAAAAATTTTGTTAGAATTAATGAACAAATTCAGTAAAGTTGTCAGATACAAAATCAATATACAATAATCAGTTCCCTTTTTATATACTACTAAGTTAGTATCAGAAAGAGAAATTAACAATCCCATGTATAATTGCATCAAAAAGAAGAAAATACCTATAAATAAATTTAACCAAGAAGGTGAAAGATCTACACACTAAACATTATATCTGTAAGACTTTAATGAAAGAAACTGAAGAAGATGCAAGTAAATGGAAAAATATTCTATGTTCATGGACTGGAAGGTTATTATTAAAATGTCCATACTACCCCAAATTTTCCAATGGCATTTTTCACAGAAATAGAAAAAAGAATATTAAAAATTATACAAAGCCACAAAAGATCCTGAATAGCCAAAGCAATCTTTGAGAAAGAAAAACAAAGCTGGAGGCATTTACATTTCTTGATTTCAAACTATACTTTAGAGCTATAGTAATCAAAACAGTATGGTATTGGCATAAGAATGGACATATAAAATCAATGGAACAGAACAGAGAGCCTAGAAATAGACCTATGCATATATGGCCAATGAATTTATGATAAAGAAATCAAGAATACACAATGGAAAGAATAGTCTTTTCTGTAAATGGCGCTGGGAGAACTGGGACAGCCAAATGCAAAAGAATGTAACTGAATGCCTATTTTACACCGCACACAAAAATCAACTCAAAATGGACTTAACACTTGAATGTAGGACCTGAAGCCAAAAAACTCTTAGAAAAAAACATAAAGGATAAATTCCTTGACATCATTCTTGGCAATGAGTCTTTGCATTTGACACCAAAAGCAAAGACAACAAAAGCAAAAATAAACAAGCAGGACTACATCAAACTATAAAGCTTCTCCTCAGCCAAGAAAACCATTGACAAAATGAAAAGGCAACTACAGAAGGGGGAAAAAGTATTTGCAAATCGTGTGTCTGATAAATACCCCAAAAGAACTCCTATAACTCAATGGCAACAACAACAAACAATCCCATTTAAAGATGGGCAGAACTGAATAGACATTCCCCCAAAGAAGACATACAGGTAGCCAACAGGCACATAAAAGGTCCTCAACATCACTAATCATCAGGAAAATGCAAATTAAAATCACAGTCACCTCCTGGCTGTCAGACTGGCATGAGATAAAAAGTGTTGGTGAGAATGTGGAGGAAAGGGAACTCTTATGCGCTGCTGGTGAGAGTCTAAATTTGTGCAGCCACTATAGAACACAGTATGGACCAAAAAAAAAAAAAAAAAAGAATATGGACATTCCTCAAAAAAATTAAATATAGAACTACCATATGATCCAGGATTGCCACTTCTGAAGAAAATGAAATCACTACCTCTAAGAGATATTTGCATTCCAGGTCAATGCATCATTATTTACTGTTGCCAAGACATGGAAAGAACCAAATGTCCACCTAAGGGTGAATGAATAAAGAAATTGTGGTGTATATATATATAAAATGGAGTATTATTCAGCCACAAAAAGAAGGAAATCTACCATTTGCAGCAGCACGGATGGACCCTGAAAGCATTATGTTAAGTGAAGTAAGTCAAGCAGAGCAAGACAACTACTGTATGATCTTACTTATATGTGAAAACTCCTATAACTTAACTCACAAAGACAGAAAACTGACTGGTGGTTACCAGAGGCAGAGGGCAGGAAGGTAGTGAAAGGGTACCAACCTCCAGTTATAAGATAAATAAATTCTGGCAATGTAATGTATGGCATGGTGCCTATAGTTAACAATTCTTTACTGTATACTTGAAAGCTGCTAGGGGAGTAGACCTTAGAAGTTCTCATCACGAGAAAAGAATTAACTGTGCGAGGTGATAGAAGTTAACTACATTTATTGTAGTTATCATTCTGCAAAATATACACATATCAAATCATTATGTTGTATACCTTAAACTAATACAAATTTATAAGTGTTATATCTCCATAAAACTGGAAGAAAATTAGAAACAATGTAAATGACCAAAATAAGAAACTGGTTATAAACTTTATGCATCAAGATGACTGAACAGTAGCCTTTAAAATGATTACTATTTAGATTATTATTTAGATTAATAAAAGAGTTCTCTTAAAAAAAGAGAGAACAGATGAAGAGAAACCACAGACTGGAAGAAAATATCTACATTTTATATCTGGTAAGAACCTGTATCTAAGATGTTAAAGAACTTGGCAAATAAGCTCATGGACAGATAACCAATCTCATTCATCATTAGGAAAATGCAAATTAAAACCACATGGAGATATTACTACACACCAACCAGGAACAGACAAATTAAAAAGACTGGAAATACCAAGTGTTGTTAAGGATATGGCCATCTTACTTCCACATATGTACCCCAAGGAAATGAAAACATGTATCTATAATCGAGATCTGAATGAGAATATTCAGAGCAATTCTATTTATAATGCTCCCAAATTAGAAAAAATTCTAATATCAACAGATGATTGAATAAACAAAGTACAGTATATCCATACAATGGAAAGTACTCAGCAACAAAAAACTATATACTATGACTTCATTAATAGGAAAATCTAAAAAAAAAAAAAAAAAAAAAAGTGTAACCATAGTAACAGAATGCAGAGCAGTATTGGCCCAGGACCAGGATGAGGAAAGGAGACTTCTGTTTGAGGTCTTCTACATCCTTTATCAACCTAAGGAGCACTCTTTAACTTCACTTTCTACTTAAATGTTTTACTCTGATGAATAGGTTTCCTTTAGTAGACTATAAGTTTTTTGAGGGAAGAGACACCTATTTAACCTATTTCCTAAAATTTAACCAATGCCCTTTTAGCAGGTTCAGGTAGATGTAGTTACTAAGAATAGATACAAGAAAAGCAGGTGTGGGGGCGCCTGGGTGGCTCAGTGGGTTAAATCCTCTGCCTTCGGCTCAGGTCATGATCCCAGGGTCCTGGGATCGAGCCCCATGTCAGGCTCTCTGCTCCTCAGGGAGCCTGCTTCCTCCCCTCTCTCTCTCTGCCTACTTGTGATCTCTCTCTCTGTGTCAAATAAATAAAATCTTTAAAAAAAAAAAGAAAGAAAAAGAAAAACAGGTGTGCCCGTAAGAGTCCTGACAGTAAACCTGGAGTTGTACAGGTGTAAAATGGAAGACTGGTGAGCAAGTGCCCAAGACAAGAGGGAAGGTAAAAAGCAAAAGAACTTCTGACTTGGTTTTTCCAAACACCAGATGAGTTAGCGATCCATGAAACATCTCTAGAAAATCTTAGGATCTGAGACGGTTCCCTTAAGAATTCTCTGATTCGGCCTGAAACAGGTCATCCCTTGAAACTTCTTTCTCCTTTATCTGTCTCTAGCAGTGAAGACCCAAATTCAGATTAAATTATTCAGAATCTCATTGCTGGAATTACAACCAGAAATCATCCCAACTCAATCATCTGATAGATTCGCAAACTATAATCCAAAGAAGTCAAATCACTTGTGCAAAGTTATAAAGTCAATAAATACAGCTGACATAGTTTCAAGCTTAAAACTCTTTTACACTACACTTAAACAACAGCTAGGATCCCAGCAAACATCAAAAGGAATGTGTAATACGCTTATGCCTATACAGACTATGTATTTTTGCCAAATACATCCCCATTTCACTCTAATGTTGATTTAAATTCAGTTTACTATGATACTCATTTTATGCTGGCTAGCTCTATAATCAATAATTCTATTTTACATCTATATAAAGTTTACACTGATTGATTTTTTTGGCTGTCTTATTTCCTTGGTATCACTGTATTTTTTCTGTATTTTTTCATGGATTACGATGTTTAATCCAGTCTCCTAAGAGTTTACCCATCTGACCCACATCTCACATCTACATTAAAGATGAAGTAACAAATTCTAAAATAACCCCCTTAGAAATCAGTATGCCTCTGTATGAACATAAGAACGAAATGAAATTTTAGAAGACTGAAAACAATAATACAGATTCTACCAAAACATTAGTTATAAATTTCTATGGGCTCAAATGAAAAGGAAACATTCAAGTTACAAACTGTAGTTAAGATAAATTCTTATCTTTAAATTAAATAGCTAGTTACCAATATATTTGTGAAAAACCTCTGTAACGTTTAGTGCAAGGGAAAATAAAAGCAAAAATACTTAAAGACACCCAGATGGTTCTACGATCTACAAAAGGAAACTGAATCTTTAAACCACATTTCAGTAGACAAGTTACTGTTACCACACACAAGGCATGGGCTGTTTCTACAAACCGCACAGCATTTTTAGACCATTAATTACTTCTACATCAGAAGATAATAACAAATCATATAAAGCATAAGAAATTAAAACATAAACAGTACAATGAGAAGCCTGAATACAAATGTATTAATCTCACCTGATACGATTTTTAAAATAAAAAGTACACGAATTTGTTCCAAACAAATTTGAAACATACACTCAGTCCATTAAAAACAAAATGTAACCAATTCTTACTACTTAACCATATAGTTCTATGAAAAAATAGAGAACATATCCACTTATCCAGCAAATCAAAATTTTTAAAGACATTTAGCTAAGGTTCCTTAAAAAATGGTAAAGTATAGGGCAGGAGGTATGCAGAAGGGAAACAAAATAAAACCAGCCTCAATTTCAAGTTTTTATGTATTGTCATATAGTAAAACTTGTTTACCTATTTTTTAAGCAAGAGAGAGTGGTATTCTCGTATTAAACGGTAGTATAGGTGAAATCAAGACCTAAAGGGAAGGAAGAAGGTACAAAAAAAAAAGGGTAGAATGCAGGGCACCTAGGAAAAACAGATGTGGACCTGGGACTCAGCCACAGCTGTGTTCCATCCTTTTGGTAAGCCACCTGGATGCCTTGCACCCTCTGCGTCCTGTTTTCTCTAAAACCAAATGAGATTTCTGAAGTCCTCCTGATTTTATAAGGATTTTCCTGCTCTTAAAAGAAAAACTAAATAGGCAGTATTTTAAAGTTAGGATAAAGGCTCCAGTTGTTAGAATCTGAAATTTCAGACTTTAGGCTTCTAGTCTATTAGCATTCTTCCAAAATGACCCAAATTAGGATATAAACAATTGATCCATATATGTTAACTCACTGTTGCATGTATAATTTATAGAAAAGCATTAGAGACAATATTAATTAGAAAAATTATTGACATAAATAGCATGCACAGTACCTTCTGATAAACAATGGAGCACACGAGATCCTTGACAGCAGATAAAGATAGTTCCTGGGCTTCGATGGTAACGCTCTCCCGTGTAAGGCCAATTTGCAGCAGAAATGAAATTGTATGCTCTGAGCCTCTGGAGTTGGTGAGTGATGGCGCACTGAAGCTTCCATTAGAGAGTCGGGCAGAGAGTCCTGTTTTTGGACTTGAACACGGAGAAGGAGCTGGAAGCACAGCAGGAAGTGTTGCAGGTAATACAGATTTCTGGGCTGAAGGAGGAGAATTGTTTGCAGACATCTGCCTTTCTTTAATCTTTTAAAATAGTTGTCAATTCTTTTTCAGTGGTTATGAAGAGGTTTTTAAAATCACAGCAGTAAAAAAATGACTGTACTTTTGGATTTAACTGAACACTTCTTTATTTCTTCTTTTAAGCCACTCATGCCAGTGACTGCAACTTCTACAACTGTGAGTTGAATACACAAAAGGTCTGACTTCCTTTAGTATCAGTCCCATCAAAAAAGAGTCTTGTCTTTAGGACCACAACTAGGGATTTGCAAAGGATTTAACATCACTGAATTATCCTCAGCAGAAAAGAGTTGACATTGCTTCTTTACTAACCATCTTCACTTATTTTCTTTTAAGTCTACTCTTGTCTCTCTCTCTTGATTTCAGAAAATACATATCGAATAAAAGTTGTTTTTCTATTAAGATGAAATCCTCCTGATTTAAAAAATAAGTGGTTAGGCTTAATCTATTTAACCCTTATCTTGAGGCTTACTGATTTGATGGGATACTTTTCCAAATGTCCACACCTTAAATCACCTTCTCAAATGTCTTTACTTTCATTTTTGGGGGGGCAAATTTTTCCATGATGAAGCACAAAGCTTTTTAAAACAGTACAGGCATATTTCACTTGATGAATAGGTCCACTGAGAAAAGTTGATGCTTTCTGAAATGTAGTCAGCCTGGAAGGAATTTTAAAAACACTCTTAATATTTTATACTCATTTGACATTATTTTAAAAATGCAAGAATCCCTGTATTTTTTTTAAATTATAAGTTTTGCTTGTATGTTTGTAATACACCAAGACATCCTAATGAGTAGCCATTTTAGGGGGGCCTAGTTATCAGAGACATTTTTTGAGAGAGGTATAATTTTAGGGAGAGCCTCCTGCTCACCACCACCTCCTCCACCACCACCACCACCACCAAGTCCCTGGCACTCCTCACTACTACCTGAAACCTAAAGGTCAAACACTTTTATTCCACAAATATACAACTGAGTTAGGACAAAAACAAAGAAAAATAGGAGGATCTAAAAGAAGGTTAAAATGGACACCATCATAAAAATAAAGCACACACCATTCAGCCATATGAAAGATGTATAATACTGTCCTAATAAAGACATGTCAAAAGTATTCTTTTTTTATATCAAAAAGTCTAATTCTGCCAAAATATGATTGCTGACTTGCTTTGTTGACAGATTTCTTTCAGAAGCTAAGAAAGCAGAAGGAACATTCTATGCACAGTTATAATGTGAATGACGTATGACAGGATCACAGGAGAAAGTGATCATATTATAAAGGGTTTCTAAAAGTAAAAAAAGAGAGAGCACTAGGCTCAGTTACAAATGTATCACAGTTTACAACAGGACAGTTCAAAAACAAAAGGTATGTATGACCCCTATGACCTAAGTGAAATGGCTCACAAGGGATCTAAATTTTACACAATTCCAATGATGAAAAAGAGGGAAGCACCCAATGTGGCTGCAGAATCCGCAAAGAAGAGCAAAAACATACAGATAGGGTAACAGGAATTTGAAAGCTCAGGAAAAACTGAGGCTTAGAAAAAGCTGCTTAAGGTAACAAAAGCTTTTATAACTACATTCAAATAAATATCATTCCACCTTATATGGTACAGCACTTAACATCTTATAAATATTTTACATACTTTACCTCATGCATATCTCTTTGGAGACAAATATTTCTGCAGATGAAAAAACAGAAGCACAAGCATATAAAGTAATGTGCCCAGCATCACATGGGTATTAAGAAGTGGAGTCGGGGGAGCGCCTGGGTGGCTCAGTCGATTAAGTGTCTGTCTTTGGCTCAGGTCATGGTCCGAGGTCCTGGGATGGAGTTCCACATTGAGCTCCCTGCTCAACCTCCCCCACCCCCACACCCCACCCAACTCATGGGGTCTCTCTCTCTCTCACACACAAAAATAAATAAAATTAAAAAAAAAAAAAAAAGAAGAGGCAGAGTGGGAATTAGGACCCAAGTTTCATACTTTCTTACCAAGTGCTGTCTCCACAATAACATACTATTTGTCAAAGAGAACAAGGAACTGAGAGAATCACTGCTCAGAGAAGATGTTGTTAGGGTTGAGAGAGCGCACAGAAAAGGCAAAATTGCTCAACTTGTATTTTGCTTATCTTCTCTCAGTTTTTAAACTAAAACTGTAGAAGAGCAATGAGAACTGAAACCCAAGCCTGGTGAACGAGAGACTAAAACAACTTTATATGAGTGCAAGTCTTTGGTTCCAGATGCAATTCATTCTATGCTTCTAAAGCAATCAGCAAGTGTAATCACAAAGCTGACTCTCATAATCTTGGAGAAAGAGCTCAGAAAGAAATAATCAGGGCCTGGATATTGGTCCGATGTACTTCAAATTTTACGAGCTGCAGGAGTGGAGAAGTGGATTCCAGAAATCACAGACATATAAATTTAATATTAATCTTCAGTCAAATGTGAGAATAGATTATGAAAATGAGTGGTTTCTGAAACTTAGAAAATAAAGTAATCTCTAGATGACAGCATGAATTCAAACAGAGTAAGGCCAAATCCACTGCATTTACATCTTGGAAAAGATTGATTACTAGACTTCTTAGATGCAGGAACGAAGAATAATAATAACTTACAGTCACTGAGTTCCAACTATCTGTAAGGCACTGTTCTAAACATCCCATATGTGGGATGCAACATCCCATACGCAACAACCTATTTTATAGTTGAAAAAAACAATCTTAGAAATTAAAGTACTTGCCCAAGTTCACACAATTAGCAAAGCCAGGGGAAAAAAGTGTATTCTGGCCAGAACAGTATTCAAGATGTTTTTTTATGCTATTTTTGCAAATACGTTGTTTGAGTGTGAGTTGGATATTAGTGTAGTTGGTAAGTTTACTGGTCTATATCAACCTAAATGAAAGAAATCTTTAGGGGATGTGCCTTGGAATTCTGCTTTTGACCCTATATTGATTCTGACTGTTTATAAGATAAAGACACAGAAGACATGCTTATAAAATCCCCAGAGTACACAATCCGGGAGAGACAAACCAAAGTTAAAGTGGAAAGTAGTAAGAGTGAGTGTAAAGCTTTACAACGGAGAGAAATGAAGTGCTCACCTAGAAGCTCTTTATAAATGGAGTTAGCCACCTGAGTTTAAGAAGGGCTGCTAATTGGTGGCTAGAAGAACCAATGCAAATCCACCTACCAGGACACTGAGAATGTATCAATATCAATCTGTAAACTCTGTTGCTGGTCAGCCTACATCGCCACTGTATTCATTTCTACACTCCACATTTTTAAGGGCTATACTGATTAAAAAATAGTAATTAAAAGCATGCATCTAGTTAAAGGTTAAGACAATGTCATGTGAAAATATATGCTTAACAAAGCTAAACAGAATAATAGTCTTCAAATAATGGTCTTACAAATAATATTTGAAAAGGTGGTAAGAGAATAATCGGCTTTACTCAGTATCACTGCAGAGAAGTTTAAAATGAAGGTAACAGCGGAACTTGCTCACCTCACAGGATGTGATGAGGATGGAGCTACTGCACCTGAAGTACCTACAACAGTACCTGGCTTACAATTAAGTGCTCAGTAACTTGCAACAATTTTCATAATAATTACATGAAGGAATTAATAATTAAGGTCCTACTTTATGCCAAACGCTGCAATTAAGATACGATACTTCATTACATCCTTACAAGAATCCTAGGGGATTTGTTTAACTCTGTTTTACAGAAAAGAAGCCAGGGTTTCAGAGAAGTTGCTTGCTCACATCTAATATGGCATGGAACTCGATTCAAACAAAAGCTTCCCTGACTCCAAAACCCACGTTCTTTCTACTATTTCATTCCACCTCCAAAAGCCTAACAACAGAACAGGTTTTCTTCTAAGGTAATGAGCTACTTAACATACACAAGTTGAGTAGTTTCAAAAGCTGAACTACTATCAGGGGTACCTGGGTGGCTCAGGCGTTAAGCTTCTGTCTTTGGTCCCCATAGGGCTTCCTGCTCAGCGGGAAGCCTGCTTCTCCCTCTCCCATTCTCCCTGCTTGTATTCCCTCTCTCGATGTCTCTGTCAAATCAATAAATAAAATCTTAAAAAAAACTTAGCTATCATAAAAAAGGTAGTAAAATATCTAAGAATAATACTGTATTCAGGTTAAATACCTCAAAATACAAGATGCTTCTGTGTTCAATAATGATTTATTTTCAATGGATGTCTTCCCACTAAATTTTCATTTTATTATACCTGTTATTGTTAGCCAAGTAACAGTAACTGTCTAATACAATTGGCCAATTTATCAGAACTACTTATAACTATTAATAAACTATATATTATACTTGGTATAAAAATATTTTTTAAAGATTCAGCATGAAAACAAATAGAAGAAACTAAATGAGCTGTCATATTAGCTTCTGCCCACTCATCCCATCTGTCTTCTCCTTTTATTTTATGGAACCCTGATTTGCTCTGTAAGATGCAACAAGATGAAGGATGAAAAATATTAAGATGAGTATCAAAAAATTTAATAACTGTATTTTATTTTGTCTTTATGTTTCAATTAGGAAACCGAGACAAGACAATTACTAATTTATAAACTGTATATTGATTAGATATGTTTGTTTCTAATAGCTATAAGTTGGCAAGCATTTCTGATATGTTTATTTGGAACATCTCAAATATTCTTTTGGGGAGTTATCTGTCACATATCCAATTCAAATGAGCTTATATAATCCATCACCACTGCTGAATGGAATCAAAAGATGAAATATTAAAAGAATCTTGAGCCCACCCTGCCCTATTATTACAGACAAGGTAAAACAAAGGCCCATTACTTTATGGTAACATCACAAGTTGATCCACCTTTCCTTCCCATTCTCTCACCTCCTGCCTGCAGGTACATACCTCATAATTTAGCAAAGCCTCTAATTAGAAGCTCAAATAGCAGCATTTTCATTTAACATTTACTGAGTTTCTATTATCGCCACACTGTTACTAGAGACACTGTAGTTATACAGCAGTAACCAAAACAGACACGGCTACTGGAGCTTATAGTGTGATGTGGGACACACACATTAACCAAATACCATTCACATAAATAGCAAAGTACCTACAAATTATGAAAAACGATATGACAAAGTATACTTAAAGGACCTAATTTCAACTGGGGTCTCACGCGAGGAGACCTTAAGGAAGTGGTGCTTAAGCAAAGACCTAAAGGATAAGTAGGAGTCAGGGAAGGAGAGAGAAGAGGGAAGAGGATTCCAGAAGACAAAACAAATCCAGTTCTTAAATACTTCATAAGGAAGTTCATTATTTAGTACAGCCAGTGTCCTTTCTGGTAATCAGTAAATCAGTAAAGGTTAAAGCGAAGAGTTAAAATGTTTTTTTTTGGGGATGCCTGAGTGGCTCAGTTGGTTAAGTGTCTGCCTTCGGCTCAGGTCATGATCCGCTCAGGTCATGATCCCAGGGCTCCTTGCTCAGCAGGAAGCCTGCTTCTCCCTCTGCCTCTGCCTGCCACTCTGTCTGCCTGTGCTCACTCTCTCCCACAGAAAAAAAAAAAAAAAAAAAAAAAAGTTTTTCTTATTCTGAGTAGCATAATATTTACCATAACTTCCTCCAGTAATGGGTTGTCCTGTTCAATTTAGTTTTGTGTGTCAGTATGCTAATGAATGGAGGGTCTTCCCCCCCAGCCCCCCCATCCTTGATCCCTACACGTATTCTTTTAGCATGTAAAAAAGCAAATGGCCTTTTTCAGTGCAATCCTGACTACGGTCCAGAAGTCAATGTTTTGCCCTGATCGGTCCAGAAGTCAATGTTTTGCCCTGATACAGGCTTGACCTGGCTTAATAATCCTAGTGTTGTGTTTATATTGTATATTGTATATTTATATTGTATACTGTCTTAACAATTCAAATAACTTGGTTGAGTTTTTTAAATCCTAGTCTGTTGCATTCCTGGCATCTATTTACAGATTTTCAAAAATATAACTATTCCTTAGATTAATATAATACTTTTCCTAAGAGCTCAGCATTCAACTAAATTGTTTACTGCTACAATTCTGCTCATCTGGACCAGTGATATTTGAATCTCGGCCCTTCCACTCTCAGAGAGAGTACAGAGAGCACACCATGTCTGCTCGCTGCTCAGGCACTGAAAAGTTTATCCCATAATAAGATTACAGTCTGCCAATCTGGCCAATGCTGTATGAATCTATGCTGGGCTTGACGGACCTTCATCGCCTCTCTCTGCCCCAGTGGTATCTGAGAAATCTGACTGGCTAACAGCCAATAAGCAATTTCTCACACAATGTAACTGTAAACTAACCATACAAGTGGAGAAAACTTTTCTTCTGCACTAAAATTAAAATTAAAACGTCTCCTAAGTGTATCATCTCAAATTTTTCCACTGCTCCAAAGAGGCACACATACAAGTTCAATTTAAATTACATAATCGGACACTCAAAGTAGTACCAGCACAGATGACTGTAAACCATAAAATTATTATTAAACCAAATTAAAATCTGTACTGGCAAATAATTTCCCCATGTAGCCAGTTCTGCAAAAGTAGTTTATTTTATAAATTTCAATATGGTAGTACTTTCATCAATTTTAGAAAGTCTTTTTAAAAATGAGAAAATGTCAAACCATAAGTGACTCTTAATCTCACAAAACAAACTGAGGGCTGCTGGGGGGAGGGGGGTTGGGAGAAGTGAGTGGAGTTATGGACACTAGGGAGGGTATGTGCTATGGTGAGTGCTGTGAAGTGTATAAACCTGGCGATTCACAGACCTGTACCCCTGGGGATAAAAATATATTATATGTTTATAAAAAATAAAAAATTTTAAAAAATGAGAAAATGTCCCTTAAAAGTGCATTTAAATTTTTTTTTCTTTTTTTTTTTTTTTACATTTTACTTATTTGACAGAGAGCTGGAGAGCACACACAGGGGGAGTGGCAGGAGAGGGAAAAGCAGGGTCCCCGCTGAGCAGGGAGCCCAATGTGGGACTTGATCCCACAAACGTGGGCTCATGGCTTGAGCTGAAGGCAGTTGTTTAACCGACTGAGCCACCCAGGTGCCCTGGTTTTTTCAATTCTAATGTAATTTAAAAATTTTCATGCCCAAAAGCTTGATTTATTAAAGCCCCGTTTTTTTTTCCATATGCCAGTGTTAAATGAAAAACAAGAGAGAAATTTCTCTTTTAAAGAGGTCATCTATTGAAACGAAAGCTCATAAAATTTGTGTATCTTAAAGACTCACTACTGAGATGCTTTAAAAAATCAGTCTCTAGATATGAAACAGACAACATCTTGAATGTGAGTCATCCTAAAAAGTGAAATGCTATCCACCAAATTATAGAACTTAGTATGGAAACTGGTCTGTCAAACACTCCAAGCTTATCTGATCAGATCTACCACATCTATATTACCTGCTGAAGCAAAACCTAACATGAAGGCTTCATGACATGTTTAAAATATTTTTACTAAAACGCCTAACTTCTTGGCTGAATTTTCATGCCTGCTCTCAATTCAGATCCTAACAGGGGAGGAAGAAAAGGTTCTTTCGATAAAATAAAACTCAGAAGTCTAGAGCTAGGTCAGGGACCTTTATGGATGTCCTAATACCCATTAGACGACGCATTAGAAGTTGGTAAGTAAACTTGATCTCAGCAAAATCACTGTCGCTAAAAATGCAGGAAGAACTGCTACATCAAGTACAAAGTAGAAGCAGCTGTAAGAGTAATACAATATAGCATTTTCTAGGGTACCGATCAAGGCATTTAAAAAGTTTTTGTTTCATTTGCGGCTACAGCTCATTAAAGCTGTGTAGTACCAACTAGTAGTTCAGGGTGTAACTTATCCTTCCTAATCAAAGATGACACCGATATCTTATTTCCTGTGGGGATGGGTGTGGTTGAAGAGACAGTTATGTCCAAGCCATCAATCTGTGTATGGGGAAGTCTGCGGGTCTCACACACGCTTGTCGCTTGGTTTTATATTCGTGCCTGCAGTCGGCAAGGCCTATGCTGCGATGATTTCAAATAAAATATCCAACAGGCAATCGAGTAGTCTGTGGTTATTGTTACTGCTCAGAGAAAACAGTCGCACTCCTCAGCGTTTCATAGCAAGAAAAACCTCCCGGGGGTGAGAACAACTCAGAGCAACACTGCAACTTGCAAAACTAAGCACAGTCAGGAAACTGGGGTGGGGGCTCACACAGTCTCTAAGCACCATTTACTTACTCCTTTGAGACGGCTACAACACGAAGTGATGAAATGAATAGGAGAGAAAAAAAAAAAAAAAAGGATCGTCCCAATTCGGCAGCTTGACTGTCGCTGGGCTGGCGTCGGGACCGGCCGGAGGGACCCCGAAACAGCCTGCTCCCGCAGCGGTCGCGCGCGGTGGTCGCCGGCGGAGCGCGGACCCAAGTTGGCCTCCGCGCCCACGCCGGAACTTGGCCCCGTCTGGCGGCCGCGCCGGCGCCCCCGCTCGCCGCGGCGCCCACCGCCCGCTCCGCCCGCCGCGGGCTCAGCCAACTTCCCGCCCAGCCCCGGCGGTCGCCGCCCAGCCCCGCGCGGGGCCCGAGTCCCGCCGCCGCCGCCGCCGCTGCCGCTGCCGCGTGCGGGCGGGTGAGTGGGGGAGGGGCCGCCGCCGCCTCACCCGACGGGCCGCGAGAACAAAGCGGCGGCCGCGGCGGCGCTAACTTTTTCGGTGTCTGATCCGCCCTCCCTGAGGCGACTACTTACAGAGGCGGGCTCCGCCGGTCGTGAGAAACTCCGCGGCCGCCAGCGTCTGGATCCCAGACGAGGCGCCAGCGAGGCTTCACGCGCCTCGCAGGATCCCGCCCGCCGCTGGCGCCCCTTCCTCCCTCCCTCCTCCCCGTCCCGTCCTGAGGCCCGGGGGCGGGGGGCCGGGGCGTGCGGGGCGGGGGCGCGCGGCCGGCGCGGGGCCTGCCGGGAGCTGTAGTTTCCGGGCGGGCCCGAGCGGGTGGTAGTCGCGCGGGGATGCCACGGTGCCTTTGCACTGTGCAGGCAGCGAGGGCTCTGCGTCCTCGGACGTCCCCGTGTCTCCGTGGGCGGGGGGGAGCGGGGCGCGACCGTGTATTTCAACCAGTTACATACGGTACTCGAACCCATCATTGCCTTTTTCTTTTTTATCGTCCGCTCTGACGGAGGCCACGGTGGCAAGGAATCAAGACGTGACAACTTGAATGGGGGACTCGGAAGGGGTCCACAGCAGAGAGCAGTTTCCACCCTGATTGCTCTTCTCCCTGCTCCCCACGTTCTCCTCCCTCGGGCCTGCCTCCCAGGTGGCCGCCTGGCGCCGCAGCCCCAGGCATTCTGCACCCGACACAGAGACATCCAGAGCCCTTCATCTAAGCAGAGTAAACCGAAGTGGTAACTTTGGTTTCCTATTTGTCCATCATTCAGCTCGCGGGTGTCCCCTGCCATCAAAGTGAAGTGCAGTCAAGAATCATGAACCTAGGCTTCCACGTCCAGGGAAACAGGGTAACAATGCCCGGGGAACGGGGAGGGGTGGGTGTCAGGATGAGGATCTAGAGGGAAAAGACATTATGTGGTAAATTATAACTTTAATGTGAGAAGAAAACCTGACCAGCTGACGGTGGCTGTCCCAGGAAGGACCTAGTTCTCCTTCTGTCAAGGTTTTATCTCAAAAATACTAAAGTAAAACTTATTGAGACAAGCTGGATGGGCTGCTTATCAACGATCCATCCATCCCCACGCAGGGGTCTAAGGCAGCTTCTAAGAACAGAAAGAAAAGAAAGTTAAGTGACTCCCTCTGGTTTAGGTCATCTTGTATTTAAACTTAAGAAATGAGAATTTTTAAATAACTTATATTAAAGATGGGGCAAGTAAAATTGTGTGTAACTCGGATCTACTCTGAAACTATTGTTTAGAAAAGACATTTCTGAAATACTTTCAGGAATTGGAAGCTACCAAATGTACCCATATCCTGTCTATCTAATATTTTATATTTAGTCTTATTCTGCTATTGTTTTAGTTTAAAATTGAATGTAAATCTACTCAAATTTATATTATTTTTAAAGAACCCTCTTACCTAACTTTGCCTTTTTCTTCCTTCCACTTTCCAACAGACGTTTTAGTCCAGCCCCAAATATTCTCTCTCAGCAAGATTCCCAGGACCTCATTGGAGCAATTTACAGCCAGTCCCATCTCACTACTAACTTCCATTTTCTCTCATGGTCCTTAAAGAGACAGAATTTACTCTTCCTAGAAATAACTTTTCTAAACAAATCAAGCTCATTATTTAGAGATTTAAAGATTTGTGTGTGTGAGAGGGGAAAATATATATATATATATATATATATATATATATATATATATTCATTCCACTTCCGCTGCTCTGCTTCTCTTTTAAAAAATAAAATTGTTTCCTCCACTTTAAATGAATATTTCAACAATACATTTTAGCATAGGACTATATTTGTACCTGTAATCTTTTGCTGGACATGAACTGCAATTTCCTCAAGACATTTTATTCCTATTCCAGAAGCCCTGCAGTGATTAAGATTTGGTTTGATAAGTAAACATATTCCCATATGAGATGTTTAAGCCTTGAAAGAAAATATAATCAGAGCAACCATGATGGAAAAGATTTTATTTCTTGGTGGTGGCTTATGAAAAATGGAAGCTTACAATCTTCCTCTCATGGGACTATAGTTGCAAGTCTTGTCCCACATTTACTGGCCTCCCTTGTACTCAATGAAATGCAACACAATCATTCAGACATGTACCTGCTATAAGCAAAACGAGTCAACATTAGTGATTTAAGAGAGCAGAGTTACCTGATTCAGAATCCTAAATGGAAAAAAAGATGATTTGCTAGGGTCCCTACTAGAGGAAATGCTCATTATTCTAAAACTTCGGCTGGGTTTAATTTAAAGAATGTGATTCCTGAAAAAAAAAATTATTTTGTTTTTTGTGGGTTTTTTTCCCTGAGGTTGAAACATAAGTGAAAAATGCGCCACAAAAAACCTCTCTTTTGAAATACTATAGACTGGTTATAATGTATTTTGGAAAGCCAACTGAGAAAGAAAACAAAGGTGCTGTGGACCTGGATAGGGAACCAGTATTAAAACACTGGCCAGAGCAAAGGAGTTAGGCAAGTGGGCTCCCTCACTCATAGTCTGGAAATTGCAGCTGCCCAGAAGGGCCAGTTAGAAGCAAAGGGTTGGGATGGGACTTGGAAGGCAGAATCCAATCTAGTCTCTGCCATGTCACAGGTGCATGCTGCTCAGTCTCAACTACGAATTGATGTTCTTGTACGTGAAATGCAGAAAGACGGTTCCGTACCTCCACAGGATTGTTGTGAGAAGGAAGAGATGCCCTGAGTGGACCACACATGCAGTGGGCATTGGAGGTAGTTCCCCAGGACGCATCATGATTCTGCCACTGAACAGTTGTGTGGCCACAGGCATGGCAACCTCAGTCAGCTTCTGTCTCAGCATCAGTTACATCCAAGGTCACCGGTATTATCCTTGGATGATAGCACTCCTTACCCCGGGAGTTGTGCAAGAACAAAATGACATAACACATGGATGACACCTTAAAAAAAAATTCACAAGTAAATGCTCAGTACATGTTAGCTATTATTCAGGTTAAAGAGCTTTTTGGGGCGCCACATCTCCTGGCAACACAGAGAAAGAAAAGTTAACAAGCTTCAGTCTGTGAAGGGACATTTAAGATAATATTGAAGAGTTTAAATAACCCAGGAATCCCTATGGCTGTAGGATGAATTCTTTTTTATGTCCTCAAAGGAAGGTCCGACTGCACAGGTACTCAGCTGACCAGAAGCCATCACTGTGACACTTTCTACACTGATAGCTCAGGTGTTCCCGTGCCAGATAAAAATCACTAAATGGTCTTATATTTGTTGGTTTCATTTTTAATGAAGTAATCAGACTATACTGAACATTATTATGATTAATACTCTGATCATACATCCCAAATTTCCAAATCTCCAGAAAGAATTCTGACTAACCCTAGACTTCAAACTCTCTCCTAGTTTGTTATATGATGACGGAACATGTGGCTGAAAGCTAATTGAGGTTAATTTGGCTTGCTTGACCTTTTCCCTAGATTCTCCTTAAAGTCCTTGGTGTACGGACTCAATAAACATTTTTTTTTTTTTGAAGATCTTATTTATTTGAGAGACAGAGATCACAAGCAGGCGGAAAAGTAGGCAGAGAGAGGAGGAAGCAGGCTCTCCACTGAGCAGAGAGCCCAATTCGGGGCTCGATCCCAGGATGCTGGGATCATGACCTGAGCCGAAGGCAGAGGCTTTAACCCACTGAGCCACCCAGGTGCCCCTCAATAAACATTTTTGAGAGGCTACCATGTGCAGGGCATTTGGTAGGTCTATAGGTGAAGCAATTGCTGTTCTTGGGGTCTACTGTTTATTAAACAAGGTACGTAAAGATCTGTCATATGAAGAAAAGAGTAAGAAAGTAAGTAGGAGGCAAAATAAAAGGTTAAAAGATGGCAGAGAAGTACTAGACCTACCCCAATCTGGAGAAGGCAAAATACATGGACAAAGAGGATTTTAGCTGAGCTTTGAAGGATGAGTAGGATTGGAAATATGGGGGAGGAGAATGGGGAAAAAAGGGAAAGTCCAGGTGAGCAAAAGCACATACATATAAAAACATGGGGGCATAGCTGTGGACCAGAGTTTGGTTAGGCTGAGCCATAGTATTTTTTTCCTCACAATTTTTAACAATTGAGGTGTAATTCACAAACTATAAATTTCACCTTTTTAAAGTGCACCCTTTACTGGTTTTGAGTATATTCACAAATTACGCAACATTATGACTACCTAATTTCAGAATATTTTCATCGCCCCCAAAAGAAACTCCATGTCTATGAGCAATCACTCCCTGTGATACTTGCTACACTTGGCTCCAAACACTGACTTAACAAATCTCTACCTCTAGCTTGATCCCTTTCTATAAACACTTGAATGTTCCACAGAAAGATCACAAATTCAAAGTGTCCCTAACTGAACTCATCTTTGCCTTGAAACCTGTGGTTCTTCCTATATTTCCAAGCAGATTGAGAATAACCATGCCTTTCCTTGTGCTCCAGGCAGGTTGTTTCCATAGCACACATAACGCTTTACCACACAGCTCTCTCTCTTACTAAACTGTAAGCTCCTGGAAAACAGGGGCCATATAGAACTCAATCCTATCTTCTTTGCAGAGTGCTTTACCCAGTCTTAGTGCTCAGTGCTCTGCTGAGATTTGGGAGTCCTTGCATAGGATGGAGACTGAAACGATGCAAAGGGATGAAATTATCTTCAGGAAGACCAGGAATGGAAATTGCATTTATTGAGGTCCTACTCTTGAAAAGGAAGGGGAGTCTAACACATGCTATGACATGGATGAACCTTGAGGACAGCATGCTAAATGAAATAAGTCAGTCACAAAAATATAAAAACTAGTGGTTCCACTTATGTGAGGTCCTTAGAGAGTCATGTTCGTGGAGACCGAAAGTAGAATGGTGGCTGCCAAGGGTTAGAAGGAGGAGAGAATGGAGAGTTATTATTTAACAGACTCAGAGTTTCAGTTCTGCCAGATGACAAGAGTTCTGGAGATAGATGGTGAGGACAGTTGCCCAATGGTGTGAATATATTAATGCCACTGAACTGTACTCTTAAAACTGGCTAAGAGGACAAATTGTATGTCCCATAGATTTTACCACAATGAAAAAAAACAACAACGAAGCAACACTAGCCCAGGAACTTAAACCAACTATTACATTAACTAAAAAATATGTAATATTAAACATGAAGGAAGGATATAAAAATAAATATCAAATACAATTACCTTGTTGACAAAACAAAGTTTTCTTAATTTTCTCATTTTGTAACAGACTGACTACGGATAGCCGTGGACAAGTGTTAATATGGAACTAGCCTTTGGGAACTAATGGCGTTAATTATGTTAAAAATAGAAGCTGAGGGAAGAAGGGCAATAATTAAAGAAGGTAGCAGTGCCAAAGCAAGATCATTGTCTGCCTGTTGTTATTGATTTGGCTCTGTTATTATGCACTATGACAAGTCAAATATTTCCTCAGATTTTTGGCAGGTACTACTCTGAATAATCATAAGGTATTTGTTTTCAGACGTTCAATATTTTATTGGGAATTTCATATGCTTCCAGGTCCCTGGTTTTGTAAGGATTATGTTATCCAAAAGTTTGACACTTGTAGAGTATATGCTAAGGATGCATGTGTACTATAAAATAATAGTAGTATATAACTTGCAACAGAATATAATAAACATAAACATGGGAAATACTAGCACAGAGATGTTGTGTAAGAAGGCTCTTCTGTAGCCATCATTCCAGTTTCCTTCATATTTTCAGCCTGTAAAAATCCCGAATAATAATTTTTCCTGTATCCTTGTTTAGGGCATGGTCCTGAATGTCACGTATTTCCTGTCTGAGCCATGAGCTTGTTTTCTGATCGGTGTTTATTTTCTCTAATCTAAGAGTAGAGTTGAAAGAAGGGGACCATTTTGCCTCAGACTGCAATGAAGATGCACATTTTTCTTCTTTGGTCACTTCCTCTGCTTGCAAAATTTCCTCCCCGTCTGCTTCCTAAAATTACAACTTTGTTTCTTCCTAATTTGTAATACAGGTTTAACCCTAGACCGTTGGAAAGATTTTCTTGGAACACTAAACAAACATAGTATGAAAGACGATTATTCGATCTCTTTCACTTTCTCATGGATCTCTAAATTCAAACTTTAGTGTTGCCCATAATAGGCATGTGACTCAAAGCAGTGAGAATCAGGAAAAAAAAAAAAAAATCAAAGTTTGTCCAGGGACAGAAGGGGATTAGTCTTACTAAAATTGTATCCTGAGTAATTTAAGCTTTTTTTAAAAGGGAAATTCAGGTATACTCTCGGCCTGGTGCTAATGACAGCTCTGCTGAAATGCTTTTTCAAACATTAAAATTGAAGGTGGATTAGCTCATCTAATTTATAACGGTCTGGACAACCTTGTATATATAAACCGTAGGGTTGGAAAGGATTTTTTATGACCTCAATCTGGGCTGTTTTAGAACTACTAAAACACTTGAAATACTTTGCTAATATTTTCAGATATATAAATAAAACAAACATCCTAAGTTTAAACCTAAATTTAAACAAAACTATAGGTATATATAGGAACATACGTGGTTTAAGGCAGAATATAGGTTATGGTATCATGTTGCAACTTTCTATCATTATTATTAGTAGCTATGGTGACATAGTCAACTTTTTTTTTAAACGAGTGTTGTTATTTTCTGTATATTTGTGTCATATTTATTTACTTTCTTAACATTTTATTTTGGAATTTATTTATTTATTTTAGAGCCTTCCTTCTTTTCTCATTTGAGACTGCTGGGCCTAACCCGAATCTTAAAACAAGTTTTGTTTGTTTGTTTATGAGTTGAAAATTACTCTTGGAATTATTGTCCTTTCATGAAAAGTCAGAAAGTGTCAAATTAACAACCGCAATTAATGCTGCTTCAAGATCACAAAACTGAGAGAAGGGGAGCTTTTACAGTTAACTCTGATTACAGACTGTGTAGCATGATCAGTAGAATAGCCTCACAATTTCATATCATTAGAACTAAGATAAATAGAACAGAATACCTTGGAAAATCTGTAAGCGACCCCAAAGCAAAAGACAACCAAATGCCTTAGCCTTGACTTTAGATTATATTAGTTTACATTGTGGTATTTCTTTTTTTTTTTTTTTAAGAAAAACATATTTCCCCTTCTAATAAGTATGGTGTTAGACATCTGATGAAAAGAGAGAAAAAACACAAAATGATTATTCTGCTTAACACTTGGAAATAAAATAATTTCATGTCAGGTTTTACATTCAGGAAAAGCCTACCTCAGTATATTAAAAATCAGATTTTATAACTACTTAAATTTTCTCCTTGGAAACTGGCAAAACCTGTAGGTTTCAGTAAACATGCACCGCCTGCCATTGAGTTGGCTTTGTGTGTGCCCAGGCAGGTTATTCCACATCCCTGTGCTTTTGTGTTTTTACCACTAACAATGAGGATAATAGTAATATCTTTCATCATACTAATATATAGAATTAGAGGATCTTTAGAAACATATCATTGACATACCCACCATCTTTGATCATATTTTTACCTTGAATCAAAAAATTTAATTAGTAACTTTGAATGGAAATAAGTTCTTGTGTTAACAGCTTTTTCTTTCACATATTATCATTGAAAATTGCCAGAAATTGTTGCCTTGTCACCTACTTCATCCTTAAAATGCAAAAAAAAAAAAAAGGAGACAGAATCTTTTAAGTAAAAAATCAAAATGAATCTACAAATACACAAACTGTACACTATACGTATACATACTCTTTGTAACAATTGTTTTTTTGAAACTATACAGTCAATTTTGGTATCATACAGATCAGAGCTGTCTGTTCTGTGAGCAGTAAAGAGATGAACTTTCTTGGGGGGAGGGTGTTCTTCATCTTTTGATTCTTTCTATCCTCATCTCCTTGAGTAGATTAAAATTCCTTACTCGAAGTGGGTTTTTTTTGGGGGGGGGGGGTGGATCTTGAAAGCTTTTGGTTTTTAGACCCTGCAGAGAAAAACTGACTTAAAAGCAGGTTAAATTTGTGAAAGAGTAAGAGGAATTTTGCTTGGGGACAAGATGAGTGTCAGTGACAGGAATCAGGGTTTATGGATATGTTCCCCTCCCTTTCTCTTAGAGGAGAGTGAACTGTTATTCTAAAGGGCTGGGAAGGGAGAGGGCCAGAAAACCAGAGGAAAGGAGATTTTTTTCCTAACTTTTATTGCCACCTTGACTTGACCTCTGATAAGGTGAAAGGAGCCGGGAAGATTTACAGGAAATCTGGATTCCTGAGATTTCTGAGGAACAGCAATGTCTGACTCTGTACTGCGGAAGCAAACATTTAAATTTTAATTCCATTATTGAAAACTGTGGTGGACAGATTTGGGCAGGGATATAATGTGGGCGTCTTCATAGTCTCTGTGGCAACTCAAGGAACAAAGGGCAAGGTGTTTTAGGGTGAGGCTTGTAGACTGGCAAAAAGTAAGGGGAAGGCTGAGAGTTTTGGATCTAATCTTATCTACTTCATAGTTTGTCTAGGACTGGCCCATTTTAGTAATTCCTTTTTTCTCTCTCTTTTTTTTTTCACCATTATCCTCAGGGATTTCACAAAATGATTATTAATGTTATCATTAATCTGATTATATGGTTTTTGCTCGTGTGTTTCTCAGAGTGTGGGATTAATATAATGGTTCTCAGCTCTGCTAGAATCACCTGGCAAGTTTTAAAGATATCTGATGTCCAGGCCACACACCAGATAATCATATCAAAATCTTTCACTATGTAGTTGAAACTGTAGGATAATGTATTATTTTTCCGAGGTAAAATAATTTAACCACAGCTGTCCTCAAATGCTTTGGTCTCAGGACTCCTTTACCTTACTAATCTTTTCTCTGTGATTTGGGCACTGAGCATTTGGAAAATATTGGTTCACTGAGTTACACAGATACTCCAAATGTTGAACACTTTATTATATATCATTAAAAAATTGCATTTGTTAAAATAACTGAGGAACACAAATAGCTTTTGTTTGTGTGAATTATGTCTATCAATGTCTACTGTATTGAAAATTAAAACAGGCATTTTATAAATGTTTAATATGGCTTATTTAAAAATAAAAGAAGCATTACATGTTAAATAACACATTTTTATATAAAATGTCTGTTTCTAAAAACAAAAATAATTTTGTGAAAGGGCTGACATTTTTGAATATTTAAAAATTTTCTTTAATCTCTGACTTATTAGAAAATAACTGGATTTGTTTATGTAATCAATCTGCTGAGGTATGTTATTTTGGTTGAAGTATATGAAGAAAATTTGGCCTCATGCTGACATGTAGTAGGAAGAGAAAGAAGTATTTTAATACCCTCAAAATAATTGTGGATAATTTTCTTTGTTATTCAATCAAAACATGATAGATGGTAATGTCATAAAAGTAAGTTGCAATGCAGAATCTGACACCATATAAATAAATTTTTTACTTCATTACATTAAACTCCATTGGTCTCTCTTACACTTTGAATGGATCTTATCTCTGTGACTTGGGCACTGAACATTTGGAAAATATTGGTTCACTGAGTTACACAGATGCTCCAAGTGTTGAATATTTTATTATATATTATTTAAAAATTGCATTTGTTAAAATAACTGACTTTGTCAGAAAAGTTGTTACATGTAAGGAAATTGTCAGGCTTGTGGTAGCTTATACAAGTTTCCCAAAATTCCAATTTTTACCTGAAAGATCTAGTTTTATCATTGGTATAAACACTGCCAGTTAGTTTCCTTGAATGCATAGGCATACTTTATTCATTTTCTAACAAATGTCAATACAATGACAATGAATAATCATACATTATCAGTTACTTATTATTCTATCAGTAAATTAGAATCTTAGGAAAAAAAAGCAGATTGTTCACTATATATTTCAAATGATTGTCCAAGCACTTCTCCTTGAGACAACTGTCCTTCAGTATGAAGCATGAGTACTTTATGTGTACCTCTCATTTTTTAAAAAGATTTTATTTATTTATTTGACAGAAAGAGATCACAAGTAGGCAGAGAGGCAGGTCAGGGGTGGGTGGGGGGGAAGCAGGCTCTCCGCTGAGCAGAGAGCCTGATGCTGGGCTCAGTCCCAGGACCCTGAGATCATGACCTGAGCCAAAGGCAGAGGCATAACCCACTGAGCCACCCAAGTGCCCATACCTCTCATTTTTTAAAAAGACTTTACTTTATTTAATTGAAAGAGAGCAAGAATGAGAGAGAGAGTGTAGGAGCAGTGGGGCGGGGCTGAGGGGGAGGGAGAAGCAGACTCCCCCTTGAGCATGGAGCCCAATGTGGGACTCCATCTCAGGATCCTGGGATCATGACCTGAGCTCAAGGCAGACACCTATCCGTCCAACTAACTGAGCCACCTGGATGCCCATGTACCTCCAGTTTTGTCATGCAAAATATAAAAAAATTCATGCTGTCAACTTCCACTTGTAGTCAAGATGGAGTAAGAGACTATATTTATCATCCCATCTTGAAAAAAAAATCAAACATCTATGTTCAAATATTGAGAAACAAGTATCACAAAAGAGGGATGGCAAAAGGGAAGTAAGTGACATGAGCTAGACACTTCCCCACTTGCCAGCTTGAGGAGTTTCCATGATGCAGGGGACATAGAAGAATCCCAGCAAAGTCAGGTGGTCTCTGTGAAATGAAAGAACAGAGTTGAAAACATGGGAGGGTGGCTAGAATTTGCAGGACAGAGTGGAGGAAAGAGAGATCATTTTAGATTTCTCCGTAAGTCTTCGTCTGAGTATGTAACAAAATGTGCAGGTGAGAAAATTCATCAAGGGTGGAAGAAAAAGCTAAGAAGCAGGCATAACAAGCCCCAGGGGACAGATAGGGTCAGGAATCCTTTGTATTTCTACTAGTCAAAGTGGAGGGGTGCCTGGGTGGCTCAGTTGGTTAAGAGTCTGCCTTCAGCTCAGGTCATGATCCTGGGGTCCAAGGATCAAGCCCTGCATTGAGCTCCCTGCTCAGTGGGGAGTCTGCTTCTCCTTCTCATTCTCCCTCTGTACTCACACTCTCTCTCTCTTTCTCTCTCCCAAATAAATAAATAAAATCTAAAAAAAAAAAAAAAAAAAAAAGGAAAAAGTGGAAAAATCTCAATATACAAGAAGCAAAGGGCAAAAAAAAATGCCCAGAAAGTATTGCTTTGGCTGGGTCAAATTATACCTGGATTATAAACTGCTCTGCTGCAGCCTAACAAAATTAAAAGCAAGCCTCCAAAGGATCAAACTATTTTCACCTCAACTGTGTTTCAAAGATTAAGAATCTTTAAATGAAAACAAATATGCCCAGCACCCAAAAAAGTAAAATTTGCAACATCTGATATCTAATAAAAAATTACCAGGGTAGCAAAGAAGTAGAAATATACAACCATAATGAAGTGGAAAAAATAAATTAATAGAAATGACACAGATGATAAATTAGCAGATAGAGATATTAAAAACAGTTGTCATAACTATATTCTGTATGTTCAAGAAGGTAAAGGAAAGATTGAACATATTAAGGATAGTGTAAAGAAAATCTAAATTAAACCTCTAGGGAAGCAAAACAGCAATGTCTGGGATGAAAAGTAACTGGATGGAATCAATAACAGATTAGGCACCATAAGAAAAATTAGTGAACTTGAAGACATAGAAATGGAAACTATAGATACAATAAAATAGGCAAGGAAAAAAAAAAAAAAACCAGAAAAAAAATGTCAGAGCACTGGTGAACTGTGGGAAAAACCTCTATCAACTCAATATGTGTGTAAGTGGAGCCCCCAATGGGGGAAGGCAGATAAAAATACTTGAAGACGTAATAGCTAAATATTTTCCAAATTTGATGAAAACTTAAAACCCATTGGTCCAAGACACTCTGTGAACCCCAAGCATGAGAACATAAAATTCCACCAAGGCATATCACAATCAAATTGCTTGAGAATTGTGATAAAGAGAAAATCTTAAGACAGATTGAATTGCATTACATGCAGAGGAAAAAAAATTAGGATGACAGTCGATTTCTCATCAGAAACAAAGCAAGCAAGAAGACATTGGAGAAATATCTTTAAAGTTCTGAATGAGGGGCACCTGGGTGACTCAATGGGCTTGAGCCCGGAGTCAACAGGGAGCCTGCTTCACTCTCCTTCTGCCCCCCAACCCACCCTGCACATGATCGCTCACATTCCCCCCCTCAAATAAATAAATAAATTAAAAAAAAAAAAGTACTGAAAGGAAAAAGGTGTCAACATAGAATTCTATACTCAGTGAAAATATCTTTCAAAAAAATGAAGGGAAAATAAATGTTTTTTTAGCATACAAAAATTGCTACCATACCTGTGCTACAAGAAATGTTAAAAGATGTCTTCTGGCCAGAAGGAGAATGATACCAGATGGACATACGTATCTATACAAAGGAAGGAAGAGTATCAGAAATGGTAAATATATGGGTAAATGAAAAAGACTTTTAAAAGCCTTATTTTAACAATTTCCATGAAAAGTAATTAATGCGAAGATAATAGCAAGTAAAAGATATATAAAAATATATAAGTAAAATATCACAAAGACCAAAAAGGGAAATAGAAATATGCTATTGTAAGTTTTTTTTTTTTTTTAAGACTTTACTTATTTATGTTGGGGTGGGGAGAAGGAGAGGGAGAGAAGAAAACCCTGCTGAATAAGGAGCCCAACACAGGGCTCAATCCCACAACTCTGAGATAATGACCTGAGCTGAAATCAAGAGTCAGAGCTTAACTGACTGACCTACTCAGGTGCCCCATAAGATTAATGTACTATACAATAAGTGACATAATAATTCTTAATGGTAGACAGGAACATATTAAAGCTATATATTATAAGTCCTAAAGCAGCTACTAACAATAAAACAGTATACCTGACAAACTAAAAAAGGAGATAAAATAAAATAATAAAAATAATAAGCTAATTCAAGATAAATCAGAAAAAGTAGTAAAAAATGACCAAAGAAGAGATGGAACAAATAGAAAAAAAATAGAGTGGTACATTTAAATTTGACCATGTTGATAATCACATTAAATATAAATAATCTAAACACTCCATTTAAAAGCCAGAGATTGCCTAATTAGATTTAAAAAAAAAAAAAAAGACCTCACTATATGCTGCTTACAAGAAACCCACTTTATATGTAAATAAGAAAATAGTTCAAAAGTAAAAGGAATGGGAAAGATATACCATGCTAACACTAATCAAAAGAAAGTTGGAGTGGTTACATTAATATTAGAAAAAAGTAAATTTCAGAGCAAAGAATATTATCAAGTATAAAAAGGGTTGTTTTATAATGATAAAAAGGTCAATTTGTCAAAAGGATTTTGCAGTCCTAAATATTTATGCCCTCAATTAAAAAGCTTAGAAATACATGACATAAAAATTAATAGAACTATAAGAATTAGGCACATCCACAATTATAGTCAGAGATTTCAGCCTTACTCCCTCAGTAATCAATAGACTGTATAGACAGAAAACCAGTTATTAACTGGAAGATTTGGAGAACATTATCAACTACCTTACCTAGTTGATGTTTATAGAGCATTCTACCCAATATCAGCAAAATACATTTTTTTTTTAATGTGCAGAAGGAACATTTACTAAGATAGATGATATTCTGGGCTATAAACAAATTCTCAAAAAATTTTAAAGGATTCACCCATGCCAAATCTCTTCTCTGATGACGGACAGAATTAAATATGAAATCAATAGCAAAAAGAACCAGAGAAATCCTCAGCTATTTGGAAACAAAATAACATAATTTAAATAACCCATGGGTAAAATATGGACATGTTCATTTTCTTGATGGTGGCGATCATTTCAGAGGTGTAAACATATGTTAAAACTCATCAGGTTATATACTTTAAATTTGTACGGTTTAATGTATTTTTAATCATATCTCAGTAAAACTGTTAAAAACCAGACACGTACTCGAGCAAGGGTTGAAATTGAATAATGACCACAATTTGTATTGCTTCATTGTGATATTCTTACGTGAGACTGGCTCTTTTGTTTTATTTGTCTGTTCTTTTCCCTTTCCTTTTTTTTTTTTTTTTTTACTGTGTATCAGTGAATAATACAATGACTTTTAAGTAAACAGTTTTTTTTAATAGTACAGTTTTATGTCCTGTCTTAGTAAGTGCTAAGGTACCAGCAGTTTTGCATCATCAGTATAAAATTAATGCAGCAAAATAAGCTAATTTTGCTTTAGTATCATTATAAATATTGATTCAATCTTGCAGACATTCAAAAGAGTCTAAGAGAAACCCCAGGCATCCATGGTCACATTTTGAGAACTACTATTTTTTGTTTTTTAGTTTTTTAAGATTTTGTTTATCTATTTGAGAGAGAGACAGAAAGAGAGAGAGCACAAGCAGGGGAGAGGGACAGAGGAGAGGGAGATGTAGGCTCCCCACTGAGCAGGGAGCCCAACACAGGGCTCTAATCCAGGACCCTGGGATCATGACCTGAGCAGAAGGCAGACTGTTAACTGACTGAGCCACCCAGGTGCCCCGAGAACTACTGTTTTAACAAAACTTTCTGGTTATGACTGCATTAGTCTAACGGTGGGACTAGCTGTGTGAAACTCCTTCCATGGCAACTACACGGAGATGATCTTTTATAGCAGTTGGGTCCTTAGTATGTATCACAGTATAGAATCTATATAATCACCACTCCTTTTGTGATTAGTGCTGTCACTGCATACACAACTGATTTTTTTTTTTCCATGATGAGAAATGGGCCTGCAATTCTTTAGTTAGATTTAATAGTCAGGGCTTATCTTCCATGGGAAGAGTGTGAAGAAGGGACAAGTTGCGGCAGGAGGGAAAAATAGCAGATCTAAGGGATTTCTGACAGTTTCCAGAACGAAAGAAGGGAGAAAAGTGGAATGAGTAGAGGAAAAGGGAAGAAGGATATTTATTTAGTGTATCAGGCGCAAGAAGAGATCTGAATAAAGAAGTAGTAGGGATACATAAAGGCTTGTGTTGGATTTGTAATTTTATGGAGAGTTGTCAAAAGAGCTCACGTGTAAAAACCAGTTTATTCACTAAAATCAGTTTCACTTACATGCATGCATCTGTGGTGGGTGCAGAGAGGCACCTCTCAGATGCCCCTTCAGGGAGGGACTCTGCTCCAGCTGGGGGAGTGCTTTTGGCAGGCAGGCAGACAGCCTCTAGCTGTCAGCTCCTTTGGCAACAGAGAGCTTTTTGCAGGAAGTCAGCCCACTGAGGTGGGGCTAGAAAGCCCTAGACATTTTGGCTCACCATGTGACAGCTCCCGACAGGGCTTTCAGCTCCAGGGCGCCCCACAGGATTGGGTGAGGCTGTGGAGGGGGACCCACTTCCCCGCTAACTTTCCCCTCTGCCCAGTCCCTTTCCTCCCTCTCCCTGTCTCAGGGGTTTGTCCCAAGGGCACTCCTAAGACACACCCTGAATGCTAAACTCTTGTTTCAGAATCAGCTTCCTGTAGCTTCCAAACTACAAGCATCTGTTGACTAAACTGTAACCGAAATTGAAGAAAACTGGAGAATGCGAGGTGATGAAAAAGCATCATAAAATTACATGTTAACACTTTAACTGGAGTGTTTCTTTGTTATTTCGATTTGCTTGTACTTAGTGTGATATTACCTTTAACATTTTGTTTCATATTGGTTTGGTTTGCTATTCCTACCTTCCCTTTCTTACAGGAATCCTATTGTGGAAAGATAAAAAGGTAACAGGGTAAGAAAAACAATTAGGTGGTTTCTTCCCCCGCCACTCAGGAAATCCACTACTTCAAGGTTGGCTTAAGTAGCATGAGAGGAAACATACTGGGAGATGTGGCAGTGGTTTTGTTCTAAGTATATTAATAGAAAGTTCTGAAGTGGTCTGATTATTAGAAGAACTGTCCCTGAAGGGAATAAAGAATTTAATTTTAAGCCTGAAGATTTAAATTGTCACTCAGAATTCTCAGACATGAAAAGCATTAGTAATTTTGAACATAAACAGGAAAGTAGGTACTTCCATCCTGTCCTTCCCTGTGGCTCCAGAGGAGGGCAGAACAGTGGATTCCCAGACCTGCCCCTTGTTTGAAACTCTTAAGAGTTTGGGAGACAGAGTGCGAGTGTCTTCTAGCCAACTTCATTACCTTCAGACCTTGGATCTCTGGGAAATAGGTCTGTTGGAGCGTCCTTGCTCTGATTTTTCTGGGATCCATATGTTACTAGGAGATGACTCTGGCAGACCACACCCTGATCTTTACTGTCTGGAAGAAAAAGAGGTAATTGTCCTGACGACTTAGACCATATACCTACAGACGAAATTGAGATATTGTTTTATTTTTTTCTAAGATTATTTTGATAACAGCGATCTTTGATGTTACTAAGTAAATACAATTGTATTTAGGTTTTCTTTTTGGAAAGGAAAGGAAATTGTACTGGAGAAGAGGACTACCTAAAGAGCCACTGTGAACATTTTCCATTTCGTTTATTTCAGATAATCGCTTCGACCATCCCTCTCAGTTGGGGAGTGTGATGATCTGTTGCCTACAAGACGAGGCAACTATTTGTGAGAAAAAGACAAGATATGATGGGCTGTTACAAAGGAAATACTTTGAGGTTTTCTAGTTCAGGCTTCGTGCAGGGGGAGTCTCAGTTTCCTCATCTGTCAAGTGGGTTAATTCCTATCTCCCTTGGTTACAAAGATTACAGAAGGGACATCGGAAGAGCCAGGCCACTAGGACAGTGCCTGGTATAGAAGTATTCAGTAAATGTCGATTCCCTGTCTATCCC
This sequence comes from Lontra canadensis, assembly GCF_010015895.1. Taxonomy (NCBI): domain Eukaryota; kingdom Metazoa; phylum Chordata; class Mammalia; order Carnivora; family Mustelidae; genus Lontra; species Lontra canadensis. Next base: position 5,563,041 of record NW_022631072.1, read on the forward strand.
TCCCTGAAGAGCTGTGGGAAAACACTTCATAACCACACAGGTCATCTGATGGACCCCCTCTCCTCTTTCTATTCCCATGACACGGCGGGCCCTGGAGATCATAAAAATGCCTCTTCCCTGTCTGTTCCTCCCGTTCTTCCTCTCCAGGACAAGGAAGTGGCCGGCTACGTTCCCTCGGTTCAGAATCTTCTGCCTCCCAGGACTGCCCAGCCCCCGAGGTTAAGAAGGTCGGGGGTGGGGGGAGGAGAGCTGCGTCCTCGGCCTGCGCAGCGCCGTGGGGAGGGGACCCGGAGGCGATGGGGAGGCGGGCGCAGTCGACCCAAGGGTGGAGAAGGGGGACGGCGAAGGACGCGCGTTCCCGGGCTCGTGACCGCCGGCGGCCAGGGGAGCCTTCGCCCAGACAGCCTCGGAGATGGCAGGCGGCGGGGACCGGCGGGCCATGGACACCCTCCACCTGCTGCTGCTGGTGGCCGCTCTGCCCCTGGCGGCCCGTGGGGTCAGATACCGAGGCTCGGTGGACTGGATCCAGGAGAAGGTGAGCGGCTGCCGCTGCGTGACTGTACCTGGGCGGCTGGTGCGCCGTGCGGGCACCCGGGGCCGGGAGACCCCACTTTGGCAGGGTGGGAGGCGGGTAGAGCCGCCGGCGTCCGCCCAGGCAGCGGTGCCCGCAAAGGGCACCCGGAGGAATCGGGGCTCTGCGTTCTCGTCGGGGTGCCTCACTGGCCCCGGGGCTGCTTTGGAGACGCCACGGGAGCAGAGTGATGTCACCAGCCTCCCCTCGGCTGCGGTCTGATGCGGGGACCGATAGGCACAGGAAGTGTGTCTAGCCGGCGGCGGCCGAGCTGGGAGGTGAGGGCGCTTCGCAGCGCCGCCACCCACTCGGCACCCCGGAGGCCCGCGGTCGCCGCGCGCCCCGGGGGGTGTGCCCGCCGCTTCCCCCACCGCTGCATCCGCGGACGCCCTTGGGACGTTGGAGTTTCCATGCAGTCTCTGGACAGATGTGTGTTCCCATTTGTTTCAGGTTTTTAAGCGCAGCAGCTCTAACTGGAGACCGGCTTCACTTTAAAATATTTGTTTTTTCTTAACATTGAATAAATGCAGTTGTCAGAGCTGTGTATCTAGTGGTAGGTGGAAATTCACATAAGGAACTTAGGACGCAATATCCTCTGTGTGAAATAAATAGGTTCAAAGTTATTTCTTGTTAACAGTTTTGAAATCGTAACATTGCTAGGCATTATGCATACGTTGATGGTATTGGTGTAAAATGGTATGCTTTAAAAAATAGTAAGAAAAGCAGTAAAGGCTTATAAACTTTGACAGTGTTGTGGAACAGATCTTTTAAATGCTGACGGTGTGCCTGTATTTCCTCACAAGGTAGGAAAACAGGGCACACTGGTGAATGCAGAGACCCTCTCTGGGTCACATGCAGACTCGCACGCAGCCACACGCACGTGTGTATGAATAGCCCGCTTCAGTCCCCTGTGTTATGTTTCCTTGCTTCACCGTTTAGACGCCACAACGTGCCCCCACTTACACGTGGAGACCATCAGCCACAGGGACCCTGGAGAGGATGTGGGAAGACAGCTCAAGAGTTACTGCATCAGCAGAAAAACTTTCCATGGGTGTTCAGTAGTAGTCCATTAAGGGACATGGAGTCCCATACTTAAATCCTTTCTTTCTTCATTCACCGAGAGTACCTTCCTGGTCAGAAACTGGGAAGGGGGCATTAATAACCAGAATATGGAGCCACACCAAATGTGTCTTTCTGATTCATCTAAACAGGTGAATAAATGATATGGGAAGTGTTTGAGCTGCTCTTAGGAATTATTTGTAGGCAAGATGTATTTGTAGGTGGGAGAAAGTTTCGAATGCTGGACAAGTTTTGAACTAATGAGAATTTAACTTTGAGAAAAGTATTTTTATTTAATTTAATTTACTTATTTTGACAGAGATCACAAGTAGGCAGAAAGGCAGGCAGAGAGAGAAGGGGAAGCAGGCTCCCCACTGAGCAGAGAGACGTGGGGCCGGATCCCAGGACCCCGAGACCATGACTTGTGCCGAAGGCAGAGGCTTTAAACCACTGAGCCACTCAGGTGCCCTGAGAAAAGTATTTTAAAGCATGAATCCCTTTAATATTTATGTTAAGAAGCTTCTCTAATCATTGTTCTGCTAGGAAACTGGATGCTTTCAAATGTGGTAAGCAAATGAAGCAAATGGCAAAATCAGCCATGACAATTGCCAATTTCTGGTCCCCTCCTCTCTTATTCTGTAGGCTTACATAAAGTCCTACAGGTGGCCTGTACAGTTTGCAGCCTAGGAAATAAATTGGTCCATACTAAAATACAAGCCTTCCTGCTATGTATCACATGTAACTATCTTAATCATTGAGGTCTGCCAAAAGGTGAGATTTAGTAAAGAAAACAATGATTCCAAAATCCTTTTTCTTTGTTTTAAGATAAAGGTGTTTCTCTTTCAGTGGGATCTAGTACTTAAAAACTACCTGATGGTTGAGTTCAAAGGTTATTGGAAACCTACAGACATTTTCCCAAAGAAACAGTATTATAAACGGTTAGATTCTCAGGTGGGCCTATAAGTGTATGTTTAGAGGTATTGGCATCTGGGCGCCAGGACGCTTATATATAAGCATCTCACTTGAACCTCACAGTGCCCCTGGGGAGAGGAGAGATTCATTCCCAATTTAGAGGTGAGGTCACCTGACCATTCCTATACCAGTGAACTGAAGAGTTGTCCTCTGTCTTCTTCCACTCTCTTTTCCAAGGTAAATGAGTCCTGGCTGATGATGTAGGTAGGGGACAGTGTCCAGGTAGTGAAGGAGGGTGGGGCAGGTGGGAGGGTTGGGGGGCCAGAGGAAGAGCTTATTTCCCTTTTTCCGGGTTAGAGTGGACCTTAAATAGAATTCCAAAATAGGTAATTTGTATCTGGAACCTTCTCTCCTGTTTCCCCCCTTTCCTGACCTCCCTCTTGGAGCTTAAAGGTTATTATTCTGGGGGTTGAGTGTATTCCCAAACTACTTCTCTAGAATCCTGTCCCATCCTTCATCCCCAACCCTGTTTCTTTGGTACAGATGTATTCCTTTGGTACAACCTTATCAACTTGCTATTAAAAGGAATCTCATTAGTCCTTTCTTAGGTGTGAAAGACTGGTGACTGTTAGGAAGCTTGCATATTTCTTTTAAAGGGAATCTATTCATTTAAAAGTATGGCTTCTATTGAAATCTCTCAATTATGAAGTTAAAATGCATATTTTGAAAACATGGAAAATACAGAAAAGTAAAAGAAAACTATTGTCACCCATAATCCCACATTCAGAGATAATTGCTGTTAGCCATTTTAATATTTTTATTCCTAGTCTCTCTCTCTCCCTCCCTCTTTCTTTCTGTACATGTATATGTCATATTTATATGCACATGCATAGACATGTGTATATATGGTGTGTTTTTATTTATAGAAATGGATAATTATATCAATCTTGTAGGTTTTTATGAGAATTGAACTATCCATGTAAAGCGCTTAGCACCATGCTGCCCTATAATAAGTGTTCGATTAAGACTAATTGTTTATTTTTAAAATAACACACAAGAATACTTATTTCATACTAGAGTTTATGCTGCATATATGGTTTTATATTTTACTATGTCACTTAAAAGCATATTGTGAGTACTTCCATGAGCCAATAAATTCATTGAAAGCATCACTTGATGATTGCAAAATCATTCATATTCTGTAATTTTACTCTCCTTTTATTGTTGGGTATTTAGCTTGTTTCCAAACTTGCTCTCTCATAAACTTGGGAACCAATGTATTTTAATTAGTAGAATTTTCCTTTATTATAACAAAGGTGAACATTTCAAGTCATATTGGATGTGGAGGGGCAGATTTTTTTGAACAGAGGAACCATATACGGGAGGATTGGCTTTCCCTAGGGGTCGTTCTCCGGGGTCATCTCTGGCATGCTGTTGCTGCTGTCTTCAGCACTTTACATTGTTCTGCTTTCAATTCTGAAAGTTTTTAGGGTTCTCCTCATCCATAGTTATAAAAGTCCTTAACCAGGGGCACCTGGGTGGCTCAGTGGGTTAAGCCTCTGCCTTCGGCTCAGGTCATGACCCCAGGGTCCTGGGATAAAGCCCGGAATCAGGCTCTCTGCTCAGCAGGGAGCCTGCTTCCCCTTCTCTCTCTGCCTGCCTCTCTGCCTACTCCTGATCTCTGTTTCTCAAATAAATAAATAAAATCTTAAAAAAAAAAAAAGTCCTTAACCATTCATTCATCCCTTCACCCACCACGATTCTTAGGGAAACAACAATGGAGACTCCAATGGAGGCACAGGGAGGTCAGTGGTAGGCTGTGTATTGGTAAGGGGAGAAAGAGAAAATGTACCCTTGTTGAGCTTCTACTACCTGGCAAGTTAAGTGCTATGACATCCTTACAGATCATTAAGCCTTTCCTACTCCCAGCTAGGAAGTCAGGGACCTGGGATTTGACTCTGAATTGTCGGTTCAAAGCCGACATTGCTTTTCTTTCAGGTAGAGGACTCCTTGCGTTGAAAGAAGGCAGAACTTTATCTTACTCAGTTCTCAACTTTCCCACAACTGCATTTGTCATATCAGAGGCATTGAACACACTGGAAGGATTTCTGTAAATGCTGGCTGGGTTGAATCTACCTGTAGACATGGGAGTTAATCTGAGTGCTGTGTGGGAGACACTCATACGGGATGAGAACTGGAATTGAAATCACTGGGCTTCTGTAATGATCTCCCTTTAATTCAATGGCTTGGGACCTCAAATCCCCCTGCAAGTGGGGCCAACTCTACAAATTATGTAATTAAAACCCTCGTTGGCCTGGCACCGGGTGATTAGCCCAGAGGAGATGTTTCAGGATATCTGGTTCACACTTTTTTAGCTGAAAGATTCTTGTCACCCAAAGCAGACTTATTGTCCTTTCTGCCTGGCTGAAAAGACAAGACAACGGCTGTAATAGAGACTCATTCCTCTGAGAATGCCCATACCAAAGAAACTTGTCTATGTGCTTTTTAACTGACGAGGACTGGACTAACTCGGATTTTGCATTTAACACTGGGCTCAACACTGTTTTTGCCTCAGTTACTTTCCTCATATCCAGCCCACACTTTCTTTCCAGGTTTCTCCCCTCAATCTTTCCTCTGGTCTCCACATAGATTTTTTGTATTTATTGGGTTCTGAGAGTGAGGCTCCTTGAAAGCTGAGTGGACACCATTTTGGTTGGAAGAGTCCAATGTGCAACACTTTAATGACCAGGAAGGCTTAAATAATTTAACGGAGTGTGGTCGTTTCCCCTTCTCTGTCCTTCCCTGACTGGGAAGCTTTTATTTGCATGGTTTCACCAGCCTCTTTCTTTCCAGGGAGGCAGGGAGAGGAGGGTTCTTTACAGAAGCATGTTAATTAGATGGTTGAGCCCAGGAGATTGAGGAACAACTCATGTCACTCTGGGTTTTGAGGAGCGTCAATCAATGGGCCTGTCTGTTACACTTACCCTTCATTCATCCACCGAGCATTTTTTGGTGCTATTTCTCAACTATATTTCATCTGTGGTATCTGTTACAGCTAGCAATGCTGGAGGGTTATTTATCTTGTTCCTGCTTTTTCTTAAATCTCTTCAGAACTCTTCCATACGCTGCTATAAATTGCCCTTTAAAACATGAGCTTGGTTTACTCCCGCTGTGGACACTCAGTGAAGGACCTGGTCCACAGTAACCAGGTAGGCTCTAGGATGGAGAAATGGACGCTACACAGGAAAGGAGTCACTGGTCAGATAGCTTTCCTGACACAAAAGGTCTCGGTTGTCACAGAGACTGCCCTGGGCCAAACCAACCCTAAGGCATCATGGGAATTGAGATGAGACATTAAAAGACAGCAATGACACTAAAATCACAGCCCTCTCTAGCACTTTGCAGCTGGTATCTTCTCGTTTCTCCTCTCCTCATAATTGCTTGTACATTTAACTGATTGGATATTTTTAATGCTCATTTTACTTTATTATTATGTAGACACAGGCTTAGTGAAGACAATTTCAGAGAGACCGGTCTGTCAATTCCTTATTTGATGACCACACCCAGTATTGACTGAGTACTCAGCACGCCCGGGGCGCCTGGTGGCTGCAGGAGGGACTGGGATATAAGGACAGTCGTTGCTCTCGTGGAGCGGGTATGAAATCAGATGTTAAACAAATCAACACACAGGAAAGTGATCTCCAAGTCATAACCTGAGTCAGCAGGAGAGTCAGGTGAAGAGGGAGGAAAAGGCCTTAAAGCTGGAAGTCACCGCAGGTGCAAACGCTGTGACAAGGCAGAGTCTCCCACTGCTTTGGGACCTGTAAAGAGGCCAGGGAGAGTGAAGCATGGTGTGCTGGGGCGAGTGGCCCTGTCTGGGGGTTGGCGAGACGGCAGGAGAGACCAGACAGGCTCCCGTCGGCCTGCTTAAGTAGTAATTAACCATAGACGTCATCCCACTTCTTGCCTCCAGTTCCTTCTTTGTGCTTTTCACAGTTCTGTTGTTTTGTCTGTTAGCGTCAGCTTTCTTCTCAAAGTGCTGTCTGAGGGCTAACTTAAGGACTGAGAACCTAACCTGAAAGTAGTAAGGAATTTAAAGGCTGCAGGGACAAATTTATGCAGGAAGTATATTTTAAAATATATTATCAGTAAACAAAGACAAACCTTAATTGGTTTAGGCACAGGGAGTCTGGATGGTGCATTTGGTTAGGAACCTCCTTCAGCTCAGGTCATGGTCCTGATCCTTCCGTCGCAGGATCGAGTCCTGTGTGGGGCTCCCCGCTCAGCTGGGAGTCTGCTTCTCCCTCTGATCTCTCTCCTCTCATGCTCTCTCTCTCTCTCTCTCTCTCATTCTCTCTCTCAAATAAATAAATAAAATCTTGGAAAAAAAAAAAAAAAAGAAGTTCAGGCACGATTGAGATTACCTCCAGGATCATGAGGCAGGGACGCAGAGCAGAAGGGCATGGGACTGGGAATCCATAGAACCCAGATATTTTCATAGATTTGCCTGGAGCTCTCCTACAACCTTGGGAAAATCATCTGGTCTCTATGAAACCTCAATTTCCAGTGACAGAAATCCAAGAGGGTGGACTAGATCATCTCTAAGTTGTCTTTCCAGCTCTAAATTCTATACCTCTTTTGTGTTTGATAGAAGGTAACAGAATGACAACTTGTTTAATGTTTACTATGACGCTTACATATATTAGCTCACTTAATTATAATTACTCTAAGAAGTAGGTGTTAATGCCTCCATTTTACAGATGAGGAAATTGAGCCTTAATGAGGTTAATCAACCCGCCAGAGTTACAGCTAGGGAGTGATGGGGGGCTGAGTTGAGAGTGTGTCTGAACCCAGAGCCCATGCTCTTTGCATGATCACCCCAGAGAGTAACGTTGAGGCATAGCAAAGTGTAGATGAGTGTAAGTCATTTGGCAATGAGCATTCTTTAATTCCACAGTTTCTCACTAGCCACACGGAGTGAAAATAGCTCTGTGATTACTGAGATACAGTCAGCCAACACTGGTGCTGGGAAAAGCTGTGAGTAGACAAGGCTCCTCCAGCTTCTGTTTTGCATTCCAAAGAACTTACTATCCTTACATTACCTTCATCATTCCCCTTAGGGAAGAAAGCAGCTAATCAATCTCGCACTTTCCTGTGAGAAGAGTAACACCTTTCAGCACTGAGTGTCTGATAAACATGCAATGAATGAATGATTCATCGCAAGAAAATACAGCATGTATAAAGTCATATCCACAACAGAAATTTGATTTTTATGTTTATTGGGCTCTTTAAGTTAAGGTTAATTCCGCTAATAGGTAAATGCTCCTAAGAGTGTGAGTGCTAATAGAATTTTAAAATAACTTTAAATGGAGATAAGGAGCATACTATTTAGTGGGTTATAGAATCATCAAACTCTGGCTGAAAGGAATTTCAATGACCATCTAGTTTAGAGCTGTCCCATAAAAATATATGATGAGAAGTATATATGTAATGTTAGGTTTTCTAGTAGCTACATTAAAAAAGGAAAAAGCTATAGGTGAAATTAATTTTAATAATATGTTTTATGCAACTCAATATATGAAATTTCAATATGTAATCACCATAAAACTTATTAATGGCATACTTCTCATTTTTTTATTAGTCAAAGTCTGAAATCTAATGTGAATATTATACTTAAAGCCCATCTCAGTTTAAATTACTACATTTCAAGAGCTTAATAGTCATATGTGGCTAATGGCTACCATAGTGGACAGTGAAGATGTAACTCAAATTCCTTTATTAGTTTTTTTGAGGGAAATGAGAGTTAAGGGACCTGCCCGAAGTCGTACAACCTATGAATGGCAGCCAGAAGCTTTGACTCCAACTTCTCTGACTCTAAGACGGCGCTTCTTCTATAATGCCACATTGTTTTTTATAAAGCCATTGTGCTAACAAAGTATAATTGTTCTGTTGGCTCCAGTTTTGTAAATGTTGGGTTTTCTTAAGAATAGGAGGTCAATAACTGATCTCTTAAATCATAGTTTTACAAAGCACTTGTACTAAAATAATTAAAAGTTGCACAGGAAGTGCCAAATATTAATTCTCAGGTTCGATGCATTGCATTCACTTTGTTTTTAAAATAAGCCGCCTAAACAGTGTAACTTTCTAGATCTGAGGGGCAAGTTTTAGAGTTGAGTTGTTTGATTTGCTTTATGACGTAAGAGCTATCTCTTTAGTTTGAGGTTCAAAGGAAAGAGTTCTCTATTGCAAATGTCTCTGTGTTAAATTGTGACCCTTCTATGAAATGATAGCCCGTTCAATAACGTCATTCAATCCTCAGTATGATCACCAACCAGCCATTTTGAATTCATCGTCTCTTCGACAAGTTGCAGAAGGCACCAATATTTCTGAGATGTGGGAAAACGACTTACGACCATTGCTGATAGAGCGATATCCGGGATCCCCTGGAAGCTATGCTGCCCGCCAGGTGAGGATACGCCCATACCCCTGAAGGTTGTTGAACACTTCCCTTTCATGTGAGAGATATTACCATGTCCCAAGTTCTGAGTTGTCTAATATTCAGATCTGTCATTTCATCTTACTATACACCAAAGGAAGCAACCCAGACAACCAAACAATGGGGAGTGAATGTCTGTTCTAAGTTGAGTGTTACACGTTCATCTAAATCAATTTCTGTGTGCAATCCCTGTCAGGATAGAATAGGAGAGAGTGTCCTAAGTATTCAACTCCTGGTCATTTCTATAACACACCCCCCAGGCACCCAAACATGTTTTCTTGGACCCTATACTCCCCAAGGTCAACAGCCCTAGGTGGTCCTTGCCTGACCTTTTTGGGCCAAGGGTGAGTTACTGTCCTTTCAGGCCTTTATTTCTCATGGGAAATTGTGTTGTCCTTGGAGGGAAAGTCAAGATCAGTGATAAGCTACTTGCACCAGTGTGGTGCTTCTGAAACTTCTAACTGACTCATGTTAAAAAAAAAAAAAAAATTACAAAAATTTTTTAAAAAATTACATTTTATACACACAAACATAAAAATAGATTTAAATGACACAAAAGTCTCAAGAAAGAAATTCACGCTCTTCTTACTTGCATTACCTGCAATTTACTCTGATATCATTAATTCCGTTTTACTAGTTGTTGTGTTTTATTTTGTTTTTTAATGCTGGTCATGACTCAATAAATGGATTTCAAGATCCACTGATTTTACCATTGCAGTTGGAGAGACACTGCTGTAGAGGGTAAATTAAACCATAGCTGGGGTAGACCTTGTATGTCTCTGCCTTCTTAGTGCCAGTCTTCCTAAGTGATCAGATATTCCACCTCTGAATGACTGCTTTCTTCAGAATAGCCCCATTTCAAGGGGCAGCTCAAGAAAGAATGGGGAGAGACTGGCCCCTCAAACCCTCCTCTGAGAGTACGCCACTTGCCTAACCCTAAAGGCAAAAGACCTTGGCACTCCACTTCTGTGCTAGAGTGACACCTGCCAGGTCCAGCAACACAGCTGTTGGGCTCATCCATTGTGCCCTGTATATGGCTCTGGCCTCTCGAGTCTAGCCCAGATAGCCATTGTCTGTTGCTCCATTAGGCTCTTATCTCCCAACCACACAGCACCAGTTTCTCCTAAGGAATTAAACAGTGGAGACCCAAAGAGCACCTTTGTTCTTCCTAACCTTTAGGCAGAGAGAGGAATATTAATGATCATGGCTGACTTTCATGGAACACTGTTGTTTGGTTTTGTTTTTTGTTTTTTTTTGTCAAGCACTTTATGGAGTTCTTTGCATGGATTTTCTCATTCAGTCCTCACAACAATGCTGTCATGTGGGTACTATTATTATCCTAGTGCTACAGATTGAAAAAGCATGAGTTAGGTATTTGAGTCAACTTGTTTGGGGACATACACACAGTAGTGATAAGACCAGAATTTGGGCCCAAATCTGCTTGACTTCTTGATCCTATTTCTAAAGAGAAGTGGCTAGGAGGAACCGAATCTGGAGTGTGTGTTCAGAGTCCTCAGCTCTGGATCTTCTCTTGCCTCATTTGGAGAATGAGACCCATACCATTCATTTCAGTGATATTCCCTGGGCCTCATCTCCCAAGCATTCTCTTAAAGGAAGCTCAGGATGCTTACCAGGGCTTTCCAAAATCCTCAGTTCCTCATTAGAAAAAAATTAGGTCTATAGATTCACTCATTCAATTCAACTTTTTTCATTTCCCCATCCCAGTTGATCAGAAGGCTGTGTAGACCCACAACCATTTATGAATACTTCAGACCTGAGGGTCCTTGCCTGCAGGCTTTAGAAATCCATAAACTCAACAAATCCTGCTATTTGGTTCTGTATGTAGCTTTTAACAGAATATACAGCATAAATAATACACATAGACATGGTTGTGGTTAAAAATTACATTAAAATGACTAAACCTTTGACACTTTCCATGCCATGTGGGGTAGAGGCAAATGAGAAGTTTATTGACAGTATTTTGGAATGTGCTGGGACCTGTTTGCTGGGCTGCTTATGCATGTTATAGCTCATGTGGTGGTAATCTGAACTGCGTAGTTATGATAGAAATGTCACTTAAGAGATTCAATTTTATAATTTTATAATTTTAATAAAATCACCATGATGTTTTGGAGAGCTGTCCCCTAAGCTGTGGAAGATAAAATGTTTCTGCTTTAGAAGATGAAGTCCTTGACACTTAGGCTATGATGAGGGAGTTACAGTAACAGACTCAATTTGACCAGGATTAGGACCTGTCACTCAGAACTAAGTTCACACAAGAATGGTGGAAAATCAACATTTTCCCGAGATCTTTTTGAGCACTGGATTAGATGTTTTATCATTTATAGAGTTTCAGGGTTATAACTAGAGAAGACTTTCAAATCTAAAGATGAGTGGACTTGGTATAAAATTGGTTATTGAATTGATCTTTGCAATTATCAATAAAGATAGGCTTTGATATAGATTCTTTTCCAGAGAATAATATCGGAACAATGTGCCATAGTCTCTGTTGTTTTTAAGGAAGGGTTGCAAAGGAAGAGGAAAGAGAGAGAATCCCAAGCAGATTCCACTCTGAGTGCAGAGCCCAATGCCGGGCTGCATCTCACAACCCTGAGATTATGACCTGAGCAGAAATCAAGACTCAGATGCTTAACCAACTGGAGGCCACCCAGGTATCCTCCATAGTCTCTATTTTTACTTCCTCTGTTCAATGAGCCTATAGATGTCTACTGGATTTTTAGAATATATTTTTTAGGAGAGATTTTATTTATAAAATAAATAGTTGGAAGCTGTGACATCTTGGGGTTATCTCAGTGACTTCTCTCTGAGATGTGAATAAAAAATGGTTAAAAAGTTAAGATGATAAAATCTCACTAAGGAGCAAGCCAGAAACTTTGCCTGAAAGAGGCAAGCTAGAACCCTCAGGGTTAAAATCCCCTATAGATGAACAGTACATCTGAGAAGCTGGAGCTGCGCTTCTTTAGCTGAAAGTATGGATATCCCTGGGTGAAGGATCCTGGGAGGAGAGTGCTCAGCATGGAGCCCAAGAGACTAATATGTGGACTGTCCAAGAAGGAATAGTTACCTTGAAGTCCCAGGTGGCAGGATTCAGCATCCTGACAATGATCTGTTTGTAGACTCGGTGCAAACACTGTAGAATCTGCTTCCTCCAAACAAAAAAACCTGGTCTACTGCCATCATTATTTCCTGGAAACTGGAAGTGAGAATTTAAGTGAAATTAAATTAGACCCAGGATCATTCACTAATGCTAAACTAAAATTCCCAGATTCCCCTTCATCTCCCCCAGAAGTAGAATGTCCTATTTATGTCTATCTTTCTCTCTCTCCCTCTCTTACTCTCTGTCTCTCTCCTTGTCTCTACCTTTACCTTTGTATCCTTTTTGGCTCTAACGCAATGTTTGTCTATCTCTTTCTCCATCTCTCTCTGTCCTTATCTATCTATCTCTTTCTCTCTCTTCGTCTTTCTTTTTCTCCCTTCCCCACTCCAAAAAATAAATCAAGAATAATCCAAAATACAATCTATATCTTAAACTGAATTTTGCACTCCTGGTGGGCCTGAGTTCTTGCTACCTGGCTTCAGGAAGCATTCCCTGCTTAAGGCATTCTAGTGAACAGAATAGTAATTTTGGGAGCCTACTCTAGAGAATTGTGATGGGAACTTGCAGATTAAGCCTGAAGGCCAAAGTGCAGAAAGGGATATTGGTGACCTAATTAGATTATGGAGCCAATTCAATTGTTTATAAAGAAATTCGTTGCTAAGATCATTAATAAATATTTATACTAAATAAAGAAAGGTTGCTTCAGGGAGAACTCTTGGGGACATTTGTTGATGCCTTTGTGGATTTTAGTGTCAACAAAGGGTATCAGAAATTATGTCCACAACCTATTTAGGAGTTGAGAAATGAGTTTGTGTGTGAGACCTTTGCTGAACAGAGCTAACAGACATCTATATTTTTAAAATCCCAATTCATTTTTGTAAGCATACAGGCTGCTATTGGTTTTGGAATAGTTCATCATCTGGATACCAGATGTTCTGGACTATATGCTTTTTTTTTTTTAAAGATGACCCCTTTTGTGGAAAAAATTTCTTTTCCTCAAAGTCTGGGAATAACTTCTTTTCAGATTCTGTGGAAAGCTTATCTGAGGTGCACAATGATTTCTCTCTATTCAAACTACCAATGTTTGATATCATCTAATTTTATGTATTCTCACTGAGACTAACATATTAGTTATAATCAGCCCATATTCAAAGATTTTTTAAATTTTTTAATTTATTTGACAGAGAGAGAGCTCACAAGTAGGCAGAGAGGCAGGCAGAGAGAGAGAGAGAGGGAAGCCAGGCTCCCTGCTGAGCAGAGAGCCCGATGTGGGGCTCAATCCCAGGACCCCGAGACCATGACCTGAGCCAAAGGCAGAGGCTTAACCCACTGAGCCACTCAGGAGCACCATTATCAGCCCATATTTAGTGATAGCCTATTGCAAGCAAAGCCCAGTATTAAGAATTGTGGATGAAGGGGTGCCTGGGTGGCTCAGTGGGTTAAAGCCTCTGCCTTCGGCTCAGGTCATGATCCCAGGGTCCTGGGATGGAGCCCCCCATCTGACTCTCTGCTCAGCCGGGAGCCTGCTTCCCCTTCTTTCTCTGCCTGCCTCTCTGCCTACTTGTGATCTCTATCAAATAAATAAATAAAATCTTAAAAAAAAAAAGAATTGTGGATGAAAACAAAGCAAATGAGATACAAACAATGGTTTCAAGAAGGTTAGAAACATCTTCCTTTTATCCTTGAGAAAAGAATTTATAATCTTGAAATGGAAAAGATAAGGGACTGCAGGCACATCTAATTGTGGCCAAAGTCCACCACATTAAAGAAAGCAGGGAGTGAAAGCCGGGGACTGTTTGTTTATTTGGCTTTTGCAAGACTGAGTGGAGAATCCCTGTCCTCTCTCTGGTTTAGTTATTTTCCTGGAAGCTTCCTGCCACAGTGTTTCCAAAGCCTTTGCCCATGTGTCATGTCACATAGTTACGACAGGCCACACAAGAGTTGGTTAGGCTAGAAAATCTTGTATTTCCTTGAGGGGGAAAACCTCCAAAACCAAAAAAAAAAAAAAAAAAAAAAAAAAAGAGACAAAATCCTTCCATTCTTTTCCAGTTATTATGAGTTATTTGTTTATCATCTCAAAGGCCATGCCTACTGGATGTTAATTGTGGAACAAACGGCCAGTTCTGGCAATGGTTAGTTTGTCATTTGATGTTTTAAAGCCATCCTTTAAGGCAAACTTACAAAGACGTATACAATATTTCAACATAAAATAAAATAAATGAAAGCTACTGAGAAAAATGAGGTGAGGGGAAAATGGAGGCGGGAAGGGACAAAGAGAACAGCCATAAGCTCACCATAGCTCCTCACACCACACTTCCTAGACTCTTAAGGAAGACTCTGCCAGTCTCAGAAACAGTGTTTCTTTTCCATCTGCAACCTATCAGTCACTGTGCTGTTCGTAAGTTCCCAGGTGACCAGGAGAAATGTGAAAATAGATTCCTTTTTATTTTTACCATTGGTGGTGGGGTTTGAGTCTACTTTAGGTGCAAAAGGAAAACAACTTGATCTGTCATTATGGTTCAGAGTTGCTTACTGTTTCTTAAAGAAGGCTCCATATCAATAAAGAAGGCATCCAATATCCCCCAGCCATCCTCTTGCTATGGGACTTCATTGTACCATCAGTATCTTTCGTTAGTGTCTACTACATTTTAAAGTATTTGGTGAACTTGGAGCGCATGCTGTGTTCTCAGGACAAAAAGAGCTATCATTTGCTGTTCTTGCCCTCAAAGAGCTGAGGGTAGGGGTTGAGACCTGTAGGATCTTGGTATATCTGACTTCTCAAAATGCCTTCTTAACCTCCTAAAAATGTTGAAAGTGGACTTTAATGTGTACTGAACTGAGTCTCTGTCTCCTGACATGCAGAAATGACCCTGCTGCATCGTTAAATGATAACAGTAAGGGGCAGAATAATGTACAGCATAGGTTCTAGTCCCATAAAGGCATGTACCTCTTCACCAATTATGTGTTTGTTATATAAACAATAAAAATGGTGTGGAAGGATATACATCAGACTAATGGGACACCTGGGTGGTTCAATTGGTTAAGTGTCTGCGTTAGGCTCAGGTCATGGTCTCAGGGTCCTGGGATCCAGTCCCATGTCTGACTCCCTGCTCAGTGGGGAGCCTGCTTCTCCCTCTCCCTCTGCTCCTTCTCACTCTCTTTCTCTCAGATAACCAGACAAAATCTTTTTTAAAAAAGGAAGGATTATATCAGACTATCAACATTAGTTACACTAACAATTGATTGGGATTGCTTTGCAGGGCAACGATTAGGAGAGAGGGAGAGGGATAGTTTTTCCTTTAATCGTCCCTGCTATTAATTCCATAATCATGTATTGCACTTTTAACTTGAAAGACATCACATAACATTTTTAAAAAATGTATATTCACAAAGTTAATCAATGGAAACTGTCCAGATCTGAAATTTTGGTTTTTCTTTTATCAGCACATCATGCAGAGAATTCAGAGACTTCAAGCCAACTGGGTCTTGGAAGTAGACACTTTCTTGAGTCAGACACCCTATGGGTACCGGTCTTTCTCAAATATCATCAGTACTCTCAATCCCAATGCTAAACGACACTTGGTCCTTGCCTGTCACTACGACTCCAAGTATTTTCACCCTTGGGACAACAGAGTGTTTGTGGGAGCCACCGATTCAGCTGTGCCATGCGCCATGATGTTGGAACTCGCCCGTGCCTTGGATAAGCAGCTCCTTTCCTTGGAGGTATTTGTTTCCGTCTCGTAGATTCTTGTGATAAAACCCATTAGAAGAACTCAGAGTGAATTCTAGAATCCTTGGGGGGAGTAAGAAGGCCATTTAGAAATGTAGACTTTCTGGACATTTTGTACTTATTTGTTGCAAAAGCATGTGAGTTAATTAATTGAATAATTAATTAACTAATAATTAATTAAATGAATATTAGTTAGAAGTTCACACTATGATATGCGGTGGTGAATTTATTCATTGGTACTTGGTTGCTTCATTTTGCATACATATTATATGAAATGCAACACTTCTTTGCAAAAAATGAAGCAGGTGATGGTTGGTATGTGCATATATATGAGAAGTATGTTTTTTTATTCTTGTTTATGTCACCATGAAGCATCACAACCTTCTAATCTGAGAGATGTGGCTCTTGAGTTGGGGGAGGGGGACGCTGTAAAGTGGTGCGGGGAGTGGGTAATTCAGATGTATCAAGATGAAAAGCATTGAGCAGAAATGCATTATTGTTATTATCTGTGAATCTCGGCTCAATTTTATGTAGCATAGCAGAGCTTTTGTTACGGTCTCAGCTCAAAATACTTCTGGGACTCTCAGATGTTATTTCAGTCTCTTTTCTTAAGGGTATATTGGAAAAAAGTGCTAAGCTCGATGAAGACATTTTGTTAAGATATCACTCATAACCAAGTAAACACAACAAAGCAAAACAATAAACTTGGTTTGCAGGCAACAAATACTTTTTTATTCCCCCTCAGAGCTTTATGAAGGGGCCAACCTTTGCTACAATGGGGGTAAAGAAGTAAAAGTTTTATCTTGTAATGGAAGTAATAGAGATATTTGACCTAGTTTTGCTGGATATGCTAAACTTGGAGAAAGCAAGAATTGTTTGTAACCTCTCCATATCCTTTTCACTGTTTTTTGGTTTGTTTTGTTTTCTTTCTTGAACCTTCTATAATGTCTTTGTCCAATCTTCTGCTCTGCTTTTAATGAGTACCTTTCCCCAGCGATTGGGTGAGAGAGTTCAGAAGCTGATATAAAAGTTTAATTTTTCATGTTTGCATTCTAGTATAAGGACATTAAGTGAAAGACATAGTCTGTCTAGTGGGTGTGTTTTCTCTGGGTGAGCTCCTTTGCCTTTTTCTATGTAGTTCATACATGTTTTTAGTGACTAGAAACAGAAATGGCTGAATGAGTTGTTGGTTGGACATCCCCATTTAAAAAATACACACACATTCTTCTCTTAATATCCTTTTTCATAGAAGTAGCACTGATATGGACAATGTAAAAAAAGGACTAGTTTTGATTGAAATGTGAAGAGTATCTGATTCATGTTTCCAGTCATACTTTAAACTTGTATTAAGGAGTGGTTTCAAGTTCTTCAGCTTTCATGGATTGGGTAGGTGGTAGTGGAATGGGATGTGGGAGAGGACAGGAGAGTAGACTGGATTATTGCTCCAACTCTGTGCAACCCTCCAGTGGTAAGATTACAGTTAGACATTCCCATCTTTTGTCTTCCCAGGGTAGCAGGTTGTAGGTTCTCATTCCTTTGCTCTGGACTTGGTTGTTTAATTGTCTTGGCCAATGGGTTGCTAGTAGATATGACACAAGCAGAGACTGGAGATGTGCTTGTGTAATGGGGCTTCCCATAAGGGCATGCACTGGCTGGCCCATCAGTCCCTGGGGGAGGATAAAACATGTAGAGCAGAGCCAAACTTAATGACAGCACGGTGAGGCAGAGCTCCTCCAACCAAACCCAGCCTAGATCAGTTGTCCCCTAGCTGATCTATAGATCCAGGAGGACACATGAGTGTTGCTTTAAGCCCCTGAGTTTCGGGTGGGTTTTTACACCTTATTACTGAGGAATTAGCTGATACAGCCTTGGGTGGGGACTGACTGCAGATAATTCACCTACTATGTTGACACTGGCAACTAGACATTTATCAATGTACCATGAAGAACAGAAAGACCTTCACAAATCAGCCTAACATATTTTCCCAGCTCCAAGACTGAGTTACCAGAAATTGAGGGCCACAGTTATTTTCCTGCTAATCCTGAAAAGAAACAAAAAGGGCAAGGTGCCTTATGGGACTCCACACAGTTTACTCTTGCCGTAATGATGGAACAGAAAGTAAACCCTTGCACTGAACACTGGAGTCACTCAGCTGTTGAAATTTCAGTGAGGCACCTGAAAATTTAAGCCTATAAATTATGAAAGCTACCTGCTTTTGCTTCTGCCCTGGGCATGAGCATAATGTCTCTGGTCCCAGGCAATCTTATTTTGCTCTGGTGTTTCATTATTATGCTGTTTGATTTGGAGCTAGGACTTTGGAAACAGTCAAGGCCCTTTAAACAACTGGAAACTTAGGATGTCTCCGCAGAAATATTTACTTTATACCTTTTGTTGATGAGAAAATCTGTTTAATTACTTAGTACTTATTAAGCCCTAAATACATATGTACCATACAGACAAATATATCCTGTGCTTAATACTGTCAGGACCTATGGAAAGACTCAAAGTGTAATAAATTATCTTTGTGGTCTAATTAAATAGTGGATATTAAAACTGTGGCAATGACTAGCCTACAAAGATAACTTAGTTTTCAGATGATAAAGACATTTTTTTCCATCTTAGGAAATCACCCTAAAACAATCAGGAGAATTCCATCTTTGAGAAAACTAGGGAACATGTGTTAATGGGAACCACAATATGAGGACAGAAGGTAAATGGAGAAATGGCAAATGACATATCTGAGTAGAGAGAAGTCATATTCCCCAGAGCATGGAGGAAATGGAGAAGTCAGTGGTCCCCTGACAAAATCCTGGAGTGGCTCAGGGATTGGTGGAGATAGTGAGGGAGGTTCAAGTGAGGCTGGGAGGGGAGCATTTGTAAGTCCACCCAAGGAGCCTTGGGATATGTAGGTGAAAACACCAACTGGGCACCAGATTGCCCTGCAGTGAAGCCAACTGATCTGTGTCTCTAATCAGTGTTTTAGAAGCTTATTCTTTATTATTTTTTTTAAAGATTTATTTACTTATTTTCAGAAAGTGGTGGGGAGAGGGGCAGCGGGAGAGAATCTCAAGCAGACTCACCAGTGAGCACAGAGCCTAACATGGGGCTCAATCCCACGGCCTTGAGATCATGACCTTGAGCTGAATCAAGAGTTGGATGCTCCAACTGAGCCCCCCAGGCGCCCCTAGTACCTTACTCTTTAATATGAATGAACACAAGGGAAAACCAGATATTTGAGGACAGTCTCCAGCATGAAAGAAAAGGAGTAAAACAATATGAATTGAAAAATGAATTCAAAGGAAATAAAGCACAAGGAGGAGGAGATAACTTAAGGGACACTGTTTTAAATAGCCTTAGAGATTAGAGAGATTCTTAGAGAGATGAAACGAGACATGACCTCCATAACAGATTAGGGAGATCTCAGATTCAGTCCAGTCTGATGGGAGCATATCCCCAGTATTGTGCTGAGGTGGCGAGAGCGAGTGGTTGCATACTTTTCTTCAGGCAGGTTCGGTTGCCTGCAGGCACAAGATAGGCAGAGAGTTGGTCTAAAGGTTCTATTTTTGCCTCTTGAGTTTGGCCAAGGCAGAGAGAGGCCAGAGAGCTGAGCATGTATGCAAGGGAGTGGTTAGAATAATTGTGGAATTTAAGCTGAATATGAAGTGAAGGACTTCATGGGGTTGAAGGACTGTGAGCAGGTGAATCATTCAATGGATCAGGGGTTCCGGTGGGGCTGAAGGACTGTGGAGGGTAGGTTACCAGAAGGACTCATCTGAAAAGTGCGATGTGACAGTGAAAAGTATAAAATTTATCAGAATCCTACTAGCCCTTCCAAGTTCTGCTCAAATACTGACTCATAAGGTCTACCTTGACAACCCAAGGATTTGACCTCTCATTCTATCCAATTCCCAGAAAAGTTTTATGTTGCATCTGTGACCCTTGGCATACTTTGTCCTGCTCACATATTTGTTTTATCTCTCCTAACCCAACTGCCATGTAGCCTCCTTCAAAGGAGAGGCTGTAATTATTATTCTTTGAATCCTTATTGTACTCCCAAGGCAGGTCCTTGAACCTAGACTCAGTGAAAAAAATTACAGACTCAAATAAGGTGGTAAGCCAGGAAGATTTGCAGTTGTTTCAAGTTGCGTTCCCTGGGATGCACACTGACGTGGAGTTTAGCATTTAGGTCCTTTCTAAGGGAGTGGCCCTGGTTTAACAGCTGCAGCAGGGAGGGGAGAGAAATGGGATTAGACAGAGGGAGACGTCAATCATGCAGGTTCAACAATAGGCTCAGCCAACGCTGGGGAGCTCTGGAGGTGGAAAGGCCCTATAGAGCCTGCAGGACCTGCTTAGCTCAGTCATTGGATATAGGACACCCCCACGGCTGAGGCAGTCCCTAAAAGGACTAGCAGCTGAAGACCTGAGGACAGCTTTCCAGGTGGCAGGGGCAGCACACCCTTCTGGCGGGAAACTGGGTGTGTGTCACTTGGTCCACCACGACAGTTTCAGAGTTTCAAATTTGTCTAAGGATAAAGAAAAATGTACAGGACTTCTGTATTCAGAGGGAGCGGGGGAAAGTGAAATGGGTGAAGACTGGGGGAAGTGGGCTGAGTTTTGGAAGCAAAGTGGTACAAAATCCATGTTGGCATTTTTCACTTGCTTTGGTTATCGTCCTTTTCTTCACGGTCTTTTTGCCAAGTTAATAGGAAACCATGGTTTTTTAAAAATCCTCACAGTGTTTTTGCTATCTTTTTACTATTCTTTTTACCAGAATATTCCAGACTCCAAGCCCGATCTCTCACTGCAGCTGATTTTCTTTGATGGGGAAGAGGCTTTACTTCATTGGTCTCTTCGCGATTCCCTGTATGGGTCTCGGCACTTAGCTCCCAAGATGGTATCGACTCCACACCCACCT
This sequence comes from Lontra canadensis, assembly GCF_010015895.1. Taxonomy (NCBI): domain Eukaryota; kingdom Metazoa; phylum Chordata; class Mammalia; order Carnivora; family Mustelidae; genus Lontra; species Lontra canadensis. Next base: position 5,583,842 of record NW_022631072.1, read on the forward strand.
GGAGCCAAAGACACCAACCAACTGCAAGGCATGGTTAGTCTGGGGAATTCTCATGGTGCTACAGCTGCAGGCTCTGCCTCAAAGGAAGCCAAAGCTCAGGCCAATTAAAGACCTAAAAATGCCACGGCATTCTTGGAGCACAGTGTTTATTCTAGAACATTCCTTGGCAGGCATTGGGCTTTTGAGGAATCCCAGAGCTAAAAAGAATGATTCCGGGTTAGAAGTTATGTTTGACGGAGCTTAATTAAAATGATGTAAAAAAATCAGATTAAGAAAACATCAGATTCAGTCCAGCCCAACGGGAGCACATTCCCTAGTTCTGTATAGGGATGGTGAGAGCACATCCCTTCTCTGAGGCCTCTATAAACCGGAGGCTGGGGTCTTGGGAACTGGAGTGCCATGAGACATGGTATAGGGGATGGGAGTGAAGAGTTTCCTTGGTGGCCTCCAAGTGTTATAATGACTCCGAGCGTGTATGTGACATTGTGTCGGTTGTGTTTTGGTCTAATATTGTTGCCGGGATGGAAACCTTTTTGATGCTGCCTTAAAAACCCTGCTCTTATTATCAAGTAATGTGTGCAACCCATGACTCCATTTTAATTCTCATTTCTGGGCCCACGCTCCATCCTTAGTCCCTCACGTCACCTTTGAATTCCCTCCCTACTCTGTTAATCTTCCCATATTTGACCTTCACGAAGTCTTACATCCTCCCTAACCCCAGCTTGGAACCTCATGCTACCCTCAAGACTTCACTCTTCCCTGTGCCCTCATCCACCCCTGCCTTCACCCTACCTGTGAACTGAAAGCCCATTTCTAACCCCCTCCACACATCCCTTTCCTTTGCTATATCATTGACCTTCACCCTGTGAGTCCAAGTGGCCACATTAAGTGTCCTCTGTGGCTCTAACACGTCATGCCGGCCTTCTTGCCACCCTGTTGTCTGTTGGCAGCTCATAAGGGGCCGGGGAATATGGCTGGCACCTCTTCCAATCCTTTGCCCAAGTGGCTCAAAAGCATTCAGAGGAGGAGGAGAGACCAGACTGATCAGGCAGAGGAACAAAGTGATTTATCGGTCCAAAGATATGGATCCATAGTGACGGTTAAGGCTGTTTTATCCCCAGAAAAAAACTCTTAGTAGCTGATCCAACCTTGTAAATATAGTTTTATTTCAAACAAACTTATTTTCCCCCAGTGAATACATTTACTCATCATTCATGAGTTAATAGGTATTATGTCTTTAGAATCATGGACTCTGTGGATATTTATTGACTATGTGTCAGGATCTATGCTACATATCTACCCACGTGTTATTTCATTTATATAAATAAGGAGTTCTTAAAGCTGGGGGGTGTAGTCTTCAGGGAGTCCTCAAGCCTGCTTATGTGTTATGGCTCGAATGAGGAACACTGGAGCAATTATGGAGACTTGTCACTAGAAGGGGCCTTTAAAACCCAGCAAGTCTGAGCTTCTGGTTTGATGGAAAAGGAAATGGAGATCCAGAGATAGTAGGTCACAGAGCTCATAGACCAGAAATTGTTCCTATATGCTGCTTTGAGGAGTAAATAGTTACTATCCAAGTGCTTTCCTGTAGGTAGCTGTAACATTTACAGACTAAGGATAAAATGACTAATTAGAATGGAATAGACTATAAGAGAGGCTTGGAATCCCATCTGAAAATAAAAGTAAATGTATTCTTTTTTAATCTATAAAATATTATCTAAGTGTCCTCTTTCTAATTTACCCTTAGTGTCTGTGACCCCCTAAAACTCTATACCTTGCCATTTGTCCACATTGCATAAGCAAGATTTTTAAAAGTTCTTCAAAATAATCAGCTTATAATGTTATTAAAACTTTTGTCCATTTATAGAGCTCCCTGGATTATTTGTAATTTTTAAAATGAGGTTAGTTTTCACTGATTGTTTTTTTCTATTGAATATGTGTTTTGGTGACAGGGATTAAATAATCTTTTTTCCTCTCTTAGGATTTATTGGTGTTACTGGATTTAATTGGAGCTCCCAACCCAACATTTCCCAATTTTTTCCCCAAAACTGCCAGATGGTTTGATAGACTTGAAGCAATTGGTAAGCACCACTGTCACTAAAGAGTCAACTTAGTTCCTTCCTACAGACAAATACCACACTTTAAAATTCAACATTTGTAACAACAACAAAAAAGAAAAAAAGAAAATTCAAAATTTATGATTTAAATACATTATTTGTAAATATAATATAGTTTGCTGGCTTTTTTTCTTGCTTTACTGATTAGTTTAAAGTTCCTATTTATTGTTTTCAGTAGGCCTACTTTATTTCCTGACATGAGACTGCATTTGGAACTGGAAACATGCAATGCTACATTTAATATTTGCATATCACTAGCAATGGTTTGAAAATATTTTCTCAGAGTCCTGTTTGCAGTGTATGGAATGCATGTCCAGAGAAAACTCCACTCGAAAAGCATGCTGGCTAATAATGACTGTTATGATCCTCATGATACCAAAAAGTGTTCTCTAATTTTTCATTATTTTTTTAATCTCTGTCTTTGTCATCTTCCATTTCTTACCTTATTTAGACAGGATTTTCCTTTAAATCTAGGATTTTCTAAGGAAGTTAAGAGATTGGAATGCAGGAATAAGCCAAGATGCTTCAAAAGTAATTTAAGGGACAGTGTCATGTCAGTTAAATGACAGTAGATGAGTCTGGACCAGGTCAAGCCAGGCCAGGCAAAGAAATAAAATATCTATGGCTCAAGAGAGAGACTTGGGGCTTGGTAAAGGAAAAGGGAAATAACTTCTTTCCTTCATACTTCCACTCCTCCTCCCTACCCTGCAAAACACACATACAAAGCCAATTGGCATTAGGTGGAGATGAAAATGTGATAGATCGTTAATGGTAAATGATAAAAATCCAGGCCAGGAGGCCTGCTTTTGAGGCAAGAACTTCAGGCTAGGAATTCCTTAGTAGCTACACAAAATTCTCTTTTTCTAAGCAGTGGGAAAAAAACTCTACTATCTCAATTCATACTTTTGCAGTGAGTTCAGAATTTGCCAATATCCAAATCTAGAATATTATAAGAGAAATTTTTACTTGAGTCTCAAGCAAACTTTTGTTATCACCCCCCCCCACCCTTTTTCTGTGGTTTTCTCATTCTCCACCTCTCCATTGTCCTACTTAGTATCAACCTCTAGGGAGGTTCTCACCTGTAAAGCTAGAACCATACCTGGTTCTTCTCTTCTCGGAACTACTCCAAAATGTACATACTCAAGTACAGCCCAGATGCTTATTGTCGGGGGTGTAGTTGGGCTCACTGCTGCATATCGTTTAAAAAGTGATGGTCACATGTGCCGAGATTTCAAATTCCTTCTGCATTCTGAGGATTGTTCAGATAAGAATCGATAATCATCTACTGTCTAATTGTCATTTGCAGAACACGAACTCCACAAATTAGGTTTGCTCAAGGATCACTCTTCGGAGAGGTGGTATTTCCAGAATTATGGTTATGGAGGTGTGATTCAGGATGACCACATTCCATTTTTAAGAAGAGGTAATGTGTGTGTATGTGTAGATGTACATGTGTGGGTATATATGCATTTTGAACTTACTGTATATTTATTGTATTTTGTGTATTTACAACAATCTAGAAGGGTGAGGAGCCATTATATTTAATTACTTGATAGATTAAATCATACACTAATCATCTCACGACTTCTATTTTTTCCTGGAAGTCATTCCCGATCCTTAAGCCCCCACCCTCATTCCAGAATATTCATAAAAGCTCACATTCCACTGACCTTTGCCTTCTCATTAATAGATTAAGATTATATTCTTACACTTTGTGTAACTCTGGTGTATTTTGATTAACAGGAAAGCAATACCCTTGATGTCCACGGTGGAAGTCTAAACCAGCTCAAGGGCTCTTGTAGTAGACTCCCAATTGGTCTCTAGCTTTTGCTGTTGCTTCCCTATTCTTTACATAAGAGCTAGAGTTATCTTTTAACAATGTAAATCAACTTATGTTTCTTCTGGACGCCTGAGTGGCTCAGTCCTTTAAGCGTCTGCCTTTGGCTCAGGTCATGATCTCAGGGTCCAGGGTTTGAGTCCCACATTGTGTTCCTTGCCCATTGGGAAACCTGATTCTCCCTCTGCCTGCCTCTTCCCCTGCTGTGCTCTCTCTCTCACCCTCTCTGACAAATAAAGAAATAAAATCTTAAAAAATTTATGTTTCTTCCCTGTTTTAAAGCTCTGCCATCATGTAGAGTAAGACCCCAAGTCTTTACCATGATATACAAAGACCTCCTTTCTCTGACTCTGTTCTTCTCCAACATCTCCTCCTGCCTTTCTCTCCAACTACTGCTCTGATCCAGCTACATTGTCCTCCTGCTGTTACTTGAGCAGGCCAAGCACACTTCTACCTCAGGACCTTTGCACTTACTAATGCTGTTGTCTGGAATGCTCATCTCCAGATCTTTGCACAACCTGTTTATCCTTTTGTTGCATGTCTCTAACTAAGTGTGAGATTCTCAGAGAGGCCTTTCTTGACTTTAAATATATCTTTCTTGGTCCAGCTGTCTGCCCTTCATTCTCTATGCTCCTACCTTGTTTTATTATTCTTTAGAACTCGTATCATTTTCTAAAATTACTTTGTTTACTTGTTTCTTTCTTTCCTGGAATGGAAGCTCTGTATGAGCAGGGCTTTGCCTTTTCACTGATGAAAATGACTGGTACATAGTAGGCACTTTATAATTATTTACTGAATTAATTGACATTTGTTTAATGAATGAATGACCTTAGAGTAAAAGGGTAAGACACAAGGAAGTACCCAGAAAATGATGAATTATCAGCTGTCTTTGTATGGTATAGAGCTCCCACTCAGACTTGTGTTTGAAGAATGATATTTTCTAATTTACTCACTGGAAACAAGCACTTAATTACAAGTTGGTTCTTTCTTTTAGGTGTTCCAGTTTTGCATCTGATCCCATATCCTTTCCCTGAAGTCTGGCACACCATGGATGACAATGAAGAAAATTTGGATGAAACAACCATTGACAATCTAAACAAAATCCTACAAGTCTTTGTGTTAGAATATCTTCATTTGTAATATTCTGTCTTAGTTTATTGTAATTGTGTCTAGTTTCACATTCAGAAGTCAAGAAACAACTTAAAATAATCTCATTCCAGACAAATGCCATGTGGAACTTCCATCCTATAGATTCATTCTGTAGGTGTCTTTGAATATGTGATCAATAAATCCTAGATTTACTTCATGTCCTAAATTGTTCATTAATTTTCATCTAAAGATAAAGATAAATGTTAGGAAAGCAGAAAATAAATATTTTCAGATAAGAAACTATGAAACTAAATCAGATTCATACATTCAGTATCATGGTCTTCCAAATAGTCCTTTAAATATGATGGTGATGTGCAATGTGTAGCCTTGGTTTTATGATTTTTTTTTATATTTGAGAGTCTCTTATAATATGGAACAGATGCAGTCTGAGGACTTTCAAATTTCTTTTTTTTTTTTTAATATTTTATTTATTTATTTGACAGACAGAGATCACAAGTAGGCAGAGAGGCAGGCAGAGAGAGAGGGGGAAGCAGCTCTCTGCCGAGCCGAGAGCCCAATGTGGGGCTCGATCCCAGGACCCTGGGACCATGACCTGAGCCGAAGGCAGAGGCTTTAAACCACTGAGCCACCCAGGTGCCCCTGACTTTCAAATTTCTTTGAGAAATCTTTGTAGGGTTTATTTCATAAAAATTATCAGAATTAAATGCCATGTAAACTTCTTTTTCATACACAAATGAAAAATTGTATAATTTATAGTTCATTTTGTCAAGATTTTATTTTGGGGGTACCTGGGTGGCTCAGTCGGTTAACCACCCACCTTTGGCTCAGGTCATGACCTCAGCATCCCGGGAAGGAGCCCCATGTTGGGCTCCTTGCTCAACAGCGAGTCTGCTTCTCTCTCTCTCTTGCTCTTGCTCTCACTCTCTCAGTAAATAAATACAATCTTTCAAAAAAGTAAAAGATTTTATTTTTAAGTAATGTCTACACCCGAAGTAGGCCTCAAACTTACAACACCAAGATCAAGAGTTGCATGTTGTACTGACTGAGCCAGACAGGCACCCCTTTAGTCTGATTTTGATAGAATCTTACAAAAATAACATCTTGATTGTAAAAATAATATAGTCACTAACAAAAAACTATGGAGAAAACTATAATGTCATTATACGAATAGGATTGCCATTCACTCTTTAGCTTCACCTCACATATTTTCAATGCAGGTTAAAAAAAAACAGAATTATAATCAAACTGTATTTATAATATCCTAGCCTTTTTTTCTGTTATATAATTATCAGATATTTATTTGCTGTTCTGATCTTGAGTTGAGATGACTACAAAGACTTTTGAGTGTGGCCTCCAGCGTAACTATTAAGGCAACCAGTAGTAATGCAGTAGTTTATGATAATTTCTTTGTGTAATTAAGTTATATGATATTCACATTTGGTTAATTATAGTATATCTCTTTCCAGAGATTCATGGAAGCAAAATTGTTTGGACTGGGAACCATAGGAATTCATAGGTTTTTTCTTTAGCTATAGGAAACAATTATCAGGAAAACAAACTTAACCAACTGAACATTTAGGAAATTGATTCTGCCATTTTAGATGTAATTAGTTGGGGCTGCTGTTCCTCATGGTGCTCACTGTTCTGAGCAGACATTTACTACCTCCTCACTGAACTAACATTCTGGGGCCAGGTCAGAGGTGAGAGAGACAGGCAGAGTGGGGAAGCAATGACAGATTTAGTTCAGTGACAAAGGAAGTCATAGAGAAAGGAATTGACTTATTAAAACCTCTTTTTCCATGTGGGAAAAAAAAGGATAGTTTTATCTATTGACTATATAAAATTATAGCCAGAACTTTATTAAACCATGTATATAACATGTCTGTAATTTCATGTTGGTAAATTTTATCAAATTGCATTTTTCTAGGATTTCTTTTTATTTTACGAATCTGCTTCTAAAACTCTGTAAAGGGTTGTTGTGCCTTGTGAGTTGAATAATATGATGAGTTAACACTTCCTGGGTACTAACTCTGTGTCAGATGGTGTACTAAGTGCTTTCTATGTTTTTACCAGCCTAAACTTCACAACAGTCCTAAAGGGCTGGTGATATTATTAGCCCCATTTTATGATGCTTGGGGTGGTTGAGTGTCTTCTTCAAGACCACACAGCTAGTTAAGTGGCAACCATGGGATCTGAACCCAAGCAGCCTGGCTCTAAAGCTTATGCTGTGAACCACTGTAGGGTACTGCTTCTGCCCATGAAAAGAACGTTGTAGAATATTCTTTTTTTTTTTTTTAAAGATTTTATTTATTTATTTGACAGACAGAGATCACAAGTAGGCAGAGAGGCAGGCAGAGAGAGAGGAAGGGAAGCAGGCTCCCTGTTGAGCAGAGAGCCCGATGCGGGACTCGATCCCAGGACCCTGAGATCATGACCTGAGCCGAAGGCAGCGGCTTAACCCACTGAGCCACCCAGGCGCCCCGTTGTAGAATATTCTTAATGCCAAATGCAAATCAACAATTATATCTTGGAATTTTTATAGGTCATTCACTCAGTCCGGAGACGCATTCTTAAATCACACTTGCCGTAATTCACCTGACAGTGTAGGCTTCAGAGGAACACCATCTGCATGCAGAATGATTTCTCTGCCATAGCAGAGGTTTTACATCAGCGTGGATATAACAGAAATCAGCACAGATGCTTACAGGGCTGGAGAATCTAACCCACAAAGCAGGATTAAAGGAGGCTCTTTTCTGGATTAACTTCTGGAGGAGATAAAACTTTTGAAAGGGACTTAGGGAAACACACACACTCTCTCTCTCTCTCTGTCTATATATATATATATATATATATATATATATATATATAAACATCAGAAAAGAAATGATTTCACTGATTATATTAACATAGAATGAAAAGAAATTTTAATAAGGAACCCACACCTTAGTTGATAGTACTCCGCATATAACTATAAGCCTCAATAATAACTTCCTTTTGAGGCAGAGTGAAACGAATAAATCTGCTATAATCTGTTATGCTGGCATTAGTTGAATTATTTTTAGAGGAGGAAGTTGGAGGATATGTTGAAATGAGATAAAAGGAAAAATAAAACATAAGCAGCTTAATCCAATGAAGGTTTCCTTCCTTCCAAATGGCACATCCTAAAATGTTATTCGCTAAGCATTTGCCGTGATCTGGAAAAAGCCAGCATGATGCCGTGAAGGGAGACATTCTAAGGTATTAATCTTGATACCAATCTCTGAAATATGTTCTATATAATACATGCCAGTCAGAAATATTACTTTTTAAAAATTATAGCTGCAAAGGCAGTGCTCCATAAACATTATGTTGTATTTGGAATTTTCCCATGTGCATTTTGGAGCATTTTGTTGCCCCTAAGAGAACAATTTGTATGTTTTGTCTATTACTGTCAGCCCTGCAATACACACGGCTATTTTTCTTCCTCAAGAAAAATGAGTTCAAAGGAAAATGTTCATAAAAGCGTATTCATAACCTTGGCATCAAAAAAAAAAATCATGAGTCTGTTATTGTAGCTTGAGGGTTGTGGCTGGAAGAGAAAAGACAAAGCCTTCAAAATGGGAGAATGTTTTAGATGGTGAAGCAGTTGTCATAAGAACAAAGCAGCCCATGTTTTCAGCTCCAGCTCCCATCCCTCGAACTGTTTATTTCACGGACCTTCTTTCTCTCATCAAAGAGGTACATTCATTATGGTGCTGCAGCAAAGTCATGTGAAAATTGAGTATTTGCTCAATCAACTTGGCCCAGCTGGAGGTAATTAGTTCTTATAAAGGAGGGATGGACAGGACACAAGACACTTCCATTTCTCTAATGTACAGAGGGCCACGCATGAGGTTTGCTCACGGAATATTCTGCTGAAAATGAAATCTCAGTTTCTTTGCAAGCCCTCCATGTGAGGAAGGGAGGACAGAGAGAGAAGATGAGGGACGCAGTATTTATAGCAGCCGTAGTAATCTAAAGCAATACTGACATAGGGAATTTGGGGGAAATTGCTTAAATTTTCTGTTCGTGAAGGTATGGGGCTGTGTTTTCATAACCAGCCTGCCCACCAGCTTTCGGCTTCAAAGAAGAATATGCAAAAGATGGAGGTTTTGTTCTGAGCTTCAGGACCACTTTCCATGCAGTCTGAGAGTCACAAAGTCGTTTTGAAGTGGTTTAACCGCCTCCCCTTACTTCTCCTTCTGTCTCACTTCTCTGACTTCTGTGAGACATCTCTCTCAGTCTTCAGAGAGCTAAACCCCTGCTTTGTCTCCAGGGACAGGGACCATGGCATCAAGCCACCGCCATGTTTCATGGAAGGGCTGAGGTGGAGAGGAAATGTCATTAGCTAGCTGGGCCAGCGGGGTGATACAGGAAACCCCTCAAACCCTCCTCAACTCGAAAATTGGCCCCAGGATCCTGGCACTGCTTTCAGCAGCAATAATTTCTGGCAGTTTTGAAGAGAGCAGAGATGAAAGCGCTTTGTGTCGTGGCTGCAACCCTCAGCCTGGATTTGGTTGGCTGTGCTCACGCAATGTGAAGTCATCTTATTGTGCTCAGATTTCAAAGGCAGCACATGGAACGGAGCCCACTCTCCCGACATATCCAAATTTGCCAGTGGAGACTTTAGAACATTTGTTTGAGGATAAATATTAAGAGTGCAAAATTGCCAAGAAGAGAGAGAGAGAGAGATTACAAGGGTATCATAGGAAAAAAAAAAGTCAATTTACAAACTTGAAGACTTATCAAAGGCACTGAAAATGTCATTCTGTATTCTCTTGCATTTTCAGAGCACTGCGGGGTACAAGCAGTCCTTGGCATTCAAGGGTTTAACGTTTGTGGTTTTGACTAAGAATGACATGCAGTAAATTATCGAGCTAAGAGATGGGTGGGAGAAGTGAATGAGTTTAGCGGACTGCCAGCCATCAACTTCACTGTTCTTCTATAGCGATCCTTGGAGGAACACCCGGGAAGTAATGAAACCCATTTGTTTAATAGAAATGACCCCTCCCCACCTCCTAAGCCAATCTCTTTTGCTAGAGATGCAGTTAAAAAGGTCTAGGAAAATGATGGTGACACAGGGTAGCTGGGATTTTAACTCTTTATTTTATTTTATTCTTTAAAAAGATTTTATTTATTTATTTCTTTGACTGACAGAGATCACAAGTAGGCAGAGAGGCAGGAAGAGAGAGAGAGGAGGAAGCAGGCTCCCTGCCAAGCAGAAAGCTCGAAGCGGGGCTCGATCCCTGGACTCTGGGATCATGACCTGAGCTGAAGACAGAGGCTTTCACCCACTGAGCCACCTAGGCGCCCCTTAACTCTTTATTGATAGATGAATTAGGAGTATCAAAAGATCACTGTAAAATTTAAGGGTCTAAAAAAATTATCTTTTTGTGGGACAAATGATAAACTACAACGGTGTTCAAAAGCAGGTAGACCCCTTGGTATTTACCTAAAGGGGTTAAATGCTTGTGTCCACATGAAAACCTACACATAAACCTTATAGCAGCTTTACTCATAATTGCCCAAACTTGGAAGCAACCAAAATGTCCTTCAGAAAGTGAATGGATAGATCAACTGTATATAGACTGGGGAAAAATGTGTTTGGGTTCTTTCCCTTGGGAATGCTATGGTTCCGTTTAGGCATGTTAGGGTCACTTCATCTGAGTAATTTATCACAATGATCCTTTGATGGCTTTACCCACATAGCTGTGTATTAATTAGTGTTCTCATTTTTCAAATAAGAGAACATGGAAACTAAATTATTTTCGGTTGGTGCTAAGACTAGACTCTAGTGAACCTGATTTCTGGCACATGACATGGCTAATTTCGGTTGAGGGGGGCCTTAGAGATGTTCTAGTTTATTTGTTCTCAACTTGGGAAACACTTGCCCATTTGGAAATGTGTGCATGTATGTATGTGTGTGTGTGTGTGTGTTTCTAGTAGGCTAGGTGGTGGGGTTTTGGTTGTCATAATAACTGAAGGGTGCTTCTGGCATTTTGTAGGCAGGGGCAAAAATGAATGTTCAGAATTGTTTGCATAATAAAGAATGGTCCCACCAAATGCTAGTAGTGCCTCCACTGAGAAACATGGACTAGTTTTAAACATTCTCATTCTAAAGCCTCAGATATCAAGATCTAGAGAAGATGAATAATCTATGATTCTTTTGGTTACAAGTGACAGAAAACACTTTTAAAACTTACCTAACCAAAAAAGGAAATTTATTTCATGCCTCTGTTCAGACATAGCTGAATCCACAATCCTCTATCTTCTTATCCCCTGCTCTATCCTTCTCTGAATATGCTCCAGACTTAGGTTAGCTTTTCATCCTAGGGTAAGATAGATGCTAGTCATCCCAGGCTCATATCCCCTTAACTTTACTTTTTAATGGCAGAAGTCTCCATATGCTTTCTCATTTTTGCTTTTTTTTTTAAAAAAAAAGAGATATACTCATTTGTTTATATATATTTTTTAAGATTTTTAAAATTATTTTTAAGTAATCTCTACACCCAACATGGGGTTTGGACACAACTCTGAGATCAAGAGTTGCACACACCACCAACTAAGCCAGCCAGGACCCACCCCTCAATTTGCCTTTTGATGAAAGAAGAGTATTCATCTCCTGTCTGACACTACAACAAAGTCATAGCCTTAACTGCCTTTGGCCTAAGTTGGGTCCTGGGTCCATTCCTAACTTAGTCTCTGGGTTGGGGAATGGAATGCATGATTGAATTTGTCCTGTGGCTCAACCCCCCTCCTACAGATTAAAAGCAGGGTTAGCCTCACCAAACCACGGGGATAAAGGTGAGGCAGGAATGGTTCCCCAAAGGAAAAGTCTAGAGAAAAGATGCTGTACAGGCAAGACCAATAAATAAACGTTCACCACAGTAAGTGATGGGGGAAACAAAGGCAGAGAAAATTAATTTCCTCACTATCCATAGCCCACTGACAAATCCCTGAAACAGAGTGATATTGCTCTAGGAACTCAGCTGCTTCAATGTTTATACATTGCTAAGGGCAAAAGGCAATCTTAGCCCAACATCCAGGATCCTGTAAGTCTACTTTAACATATAAAAATTCCCTTGGAAACTTCCTTTATCTCTACTCCCACTCCCACCAGGATACATGTTGGCAATCACCGCCCCCCACCCCCAAGCATATGACCCACTGATATACGTCTGAAGGGTCTCATGACTCAGGTTCTATTAGATAGTAATAAATGATCTTTTCCCAACAATAGCTAGCCCCCTCAAGGTCCTGGAAACCTTGCTTCCAAAATTCCTTAGAGACTTATGCTATCCCTAATCCCCATATATATATATATATAATGGGCCATTCTTCATGACCCCATTGCAGCTCTTTCTGCACATGGGTCTTGTTCCTGAGCTTTAATAAAATCACCTTTTTGTACCAAAGACATCTCAAGAATTCTTTCTTGGCTGCTGGCTCCAGACCTCACCTACATTCAAAATTCCATCAGTAAGTAAGTGAGTTAGGTGGCTTATGCACAATCCTAAAGCATGGTACCACGCTGCCATTGTTCTTATCTTGCATAGGATGTGGCATTATATAATCTTTTAGGATAAAGACATACTTAATCCTTTATCAAAGTTCTTAAGATATAGGGTTAAAATCTTGGAAGAGGGGGCACCTGGGTAGCTCAGTCCACTAAGCATCCCACTCTTAATTTCAGCTCAGGTCGTGATCCAGAATCACGAGATGGAATCCAGCATTCGACTCTGTGCTCAGAAGGGAATCTGCTGGAGATTCTCTCTCTCCTTCTGCCCCTCCCCCCCTCACACGCACAAGCACTTTCTCTCTCTCTCTCAAATAAATAAATTAAAACAAATCTTGAAAAAGGGACACAGGACTTATAAGTGTAGATTATGTCTCAGGCTTTAGGTCTGGATTAGAAGATTGCTAAATTCAGCTTCATTTCCTTTTAGTTGGATCCTGGTGTTGGAAATGAGAGTTTGTCTATGGAAAGCCAATTTGTTTCCCCTAAGCTTAGATTTTCTTCAGGATTGTTGCATTTCTTCCCAAGATCTATAATGCAAGTTGATAGAGTTAGAAAATTACATCTAAGGGAAGGGCATCTTTGGATACCTGAACCTTGTTAGCATTTCATTTTCGCAGAAAACACAGAAGCTACAGTATCTGAGAAACAGTATCAGAGAGAAATAGATAATACTTAAAAATTGACCAGGAAAGGTAGAATACTTTTAATACTTAAAAATTGACCAGCCAGCCTCCTCTGCTCTAGGAGGCTGGCAGTTGTGGGTGAGACCTTGTCTAGACACTGCCTGATTCCAAACAGACGGTGAGGCTGATTAAGATCAGGGAGGCAGGAGGAGGCGGGGTGTTTAGTCCAGGAGTGCTCCTGAAAATCAGAGTTCAAAGTAACACTTGGATCAAATAAATGTTTCTTATACTGCTCCTCAAAGGCCCCCGTGTGTTATCAAGCCCATGTAGGAGGGCCAGTCAGATCCTATGTCTTCATCAAGGTCATTATTAGACCAGAGCACAGGTGAAGTCTTAAGTGAGGTTGTTATCCAGGGGCTGGTACCAAGAAGTGGGACTCATGTGTTTTAGAGTTGAAAAAGACTTTAGAAGTCATCAGCTCTATGGTTTTCACCCCCAGTTTTAGATTTTTTGCCCTGGGGTGGCAGTACAGAGAAAGTCCCTCTCCACATTCTTGCCCCTTTCTCAAGGGTAGAAGGTGCTCCAACAGTTTCCAAAGTTTTGTGTTTTAAGTGCTAGAATCCTTTCTTCAGAGGTAATCTCACATAGAACCCCAAAGCCAGCAGAGGAGCAGACGTGGTTGGAACAGGGAGAAAGACCTTGAACCCTGTTGGGTAAGCCCCCACAGAGGCTACATGAAACCCAAGGGTCCCAGAGCATATTTGGGGGCTCTGATTTCATTCTCAGCCATTTCTTTACTCAGTTCTCAGGGAAAATGACTTGGCTGGTCACTGTCTCACTCCTGTCTTCTGGGTCACCACTTTATCTTGATTCTCCTACCTCATCAATCTCTTTGTTCCATCTCCTTTGTTGCATGGTCTTTGTTTTCCTGACTCTTAAACGTTGGAATATTCTGGAATGAAGTTTTTGGGCCTCTTTTCCTGCTGTATTTACTCCCCAGGAGATCTCATCCAGCGCCCACCAACTCTAATGTTATGTGTAAATGACTCTTAAATTTATATCTCCAGTCCCAATCTCTCCACTAACTCCAGACATCTCCATTGGGATGGCCTAAGAGCACCTCAAGTGAAGATATGTGAAACTGAACTCATGGTTCCACGCAATCCCCCAAATCTTTTCCTTCCTATCTCAGTTAATGGAAATTTTTGACCTAGTTGATGATTCCTCTCTCAGTTCAGAACACTAAAAAATCCTGTTTGCTTTTGTACTATGTCCTGAATCTGTCCACTTTTGAGCACTGCTTCCATTCTGGGTCAAGACCATCATCTCTCACTGGGCTCCCCTACTCTATCCTTGCTTCCTTAGATTCCTGTCCACACAGACTCCAGAGCCTTTTACATTAAAATCACGTCATATTACTGCTTGATCAAAACCCTCCAAAGGCCCCTTATTTCACTTGAAATAGAATCCAGTGCCTCCACCGTGGCTGGTCAGGCTCCATGTGATCTGGCCTCTGTACCTGTCTGATCTCACCTCCCACAGCTCTTTCTCTCATTCATTTCACCCTGGTCACACTGACCTCCTGGCTTTTTCCAAACAAGTTGAGCATGTTCCTGAGTCACCCAGGGAGCAGGTGTAGCAATAAATCACAACTCGTGAACCAGGAACCTGATGCTGGGTTAGGAGCTGTCTGTGCCTGGTCTCCTTTCCCAGGGTCAGCTAGAGGCAGGCTCTGGGCTCAAAGCTGACACCTAGCTATCAGTTTCCAGCAGGTTCTGAGACCACTGCCTCAGAGAACTGGCTGATTCAGAACCAGAAAAGCAACAAGCTTCAATGAGTCCAGAGAATTCCGTACCCTTTCGAAAGAAGGATGTTTTAGGAGAGCTCAGGGAAGGGAGATGAGAAGTAAAGGATATGAGATAAAGTGGAATGAAGAATCACAATGTGGGTATTTTCCAGCACTGGGTGGAGCTCTAGGGTGAGATATAGACTTGGGGGAAAGGCAAAAGGCCAGAAGAAGTTGACAGAGGAGGGAAGAGCAGCGACAAGAGTTGAGGTTCCTTAGGCTTTGAGCAAGAAGCCTGCCTTCAGCTCCTCAGAATAGTCACACACAAGATTTCTTGTGTGCCAGCAAGGCCTTTGGGTTTAGGGTGTTTACTCTGTGGTAGCAAAGAAGGCCCAAGAAGATTTGCATAGGCAGTTCTATAGCATCAACTAAAGAGTTTCTGACTCATCCCTGTGACCCTGTGACTGAATCACCCCTGTGACTCCCTCCCACATCTGTCAACAGGGGAAATGCCAGATGGTGAGGTTTCTCCATTTTCTGCCTCCCTGTTCTGGACCATTTTCCTTCCTGGGAGGTGGTGGAAGAGGAGGTAGTGGGCGGGTGTGTGTGGCCTGGGGGAGGTTCTGCATCCTCCTGGTACCCTCACCCCTTCCTCCTTCCTATTCCTCTCTATTAAACTCTATGTTTCCACTTTGACCCGAAAGTGTGGATAGCAGGGCTTATGAAATGATAGCAGGGATTTTTGTTGTTGTTGTTAGTTTTGTTTTTTGAGAGAGAGAGAGAGAGAGAGAGAGAGAGATCACCAGCAGGCAGAGAGGCAGGCAGAGAGAGAGGGGGGAAGCAGGCTCCCCATTGAGCAGAGAGCCTGATGCGGGGCCTGATCCCAGGACCCTGAGACCACAACCTGAGCCAAAGGCAGAGGCTCAACCCACTGAGTCCCTGAAAAACATTTTTTAATCAAGAGATTCAATTCTGGTAATGGTGGAATTTCAAACATGGATCTGTATAAATCAGGTTGTAGAGTTGAAGCTTTGAAGTTATTTCTGTGTTTTCAGAAATGCAGAAATTAATTTCTGGACACTGATTCCTCCTTGGGGCCACTTCAGCATGTTGTCTTCAAGGACTTAGGGCAAGAGCCTTGTGGGGGGCTATTGGCTTTGAACCTCAAGTTGTAGGGTGCTCCAGGTCCCCGAGTCTGTCCTTTTCCCCCGTGTTCAGTGCACCATCTTCTACATGCTGCTGAGCTCCCACAAGCTGCACAATACCTTGACAGTTTTCCCAGACAGCTGGCTTGAGCTTTCTCTTGTTCTGTGTTTTGGTAGCGTTGGGTAGGGCACAATCTGTGGGATCTGTTTGGATTGGCAGTTCTCCCTCTGGACATGGAGCGTATCAAAGCAGCAGACAGGCTGCCTGTCTGAGCCATTTTCCTGACATCAGTGCTACTGCTCTGGCTGCTACCAGGCCTACCCAGTAATCATGCGAAGAGGGCTGGGAATGGTTGGGCATTAAGTACAAAGGAACAAAGCACTCAGAGGTGTAGAATTTTTTCACGTTGATTCAGGGAACTAAATAAAGTTGCTGGAGAATAGAATATTCCTGGCTTGTGGGCCCATTGAAATTGGAATCTGTTTTATTGCACTTATCTGTTCTCTTCCAGTTCACTGGTGGCTCTTTCTCAGGCTCTTCTGCTGAGATTTTGTCTCTTTGTCTCCCGACTGGGTAAGATTAAAGTCATGGTGCAATCCTTGGTCCTCTCGTCTTCTCTGTCTCACTGAATCCATTGTGGACCTCATCCAGCTTCAGGTTTTTAAGTACCTCAGGTATGTTGATGACTCCCAGAGCTCTCAGCTGCCCTCCAGTCTCATATCTAACTGCCTACTGAATAGTGCCACTGGGAGGTCACACTCAACATCCCTCCGTTAATTCCAGATCTTCTCCTCACATACCTGTTCCACTTGATCTTCTCTGTCTCAGTGTACGATATCTTCATTCTTCCCATAGCTCAACCAAAAACACTGGAGTCATTACTGACTCCTCAATTTTTTTTGTAGTCCATATCCAGTTAGTCAGGAAATAGCTAGACCAGGTCTATATTCAAACTGCATCCAAAATCCAGTCACGTCTCACCACCTCCATTGTTACCACACTTATCCAAGTCATCATTATCCCTGCCTTGAAGAGGGTAAAACCTTCTTACCCTCTTATCAAGTCTTACCTGCTTCTACCTTAGCTCCTTCAATCTATTCTTAATGGAGAAGCAAGAATAATCCTTTAAGAGAATAGGTCAGATTGTGTCCCTCAAACCCCTACAATGGTTTCTTATTTCACTCAGAGTAAATACCAAGATCTTTCCAGTGGCCCGTTTGTCCCCCCTGTGATCTGTCTCCTAACACCATTCTGATCTCATCTCTGACCAGGCTCCCCCCTTTGTGCACTCTGCTCCAGCAACATTAGCCTCTTTGCTGCTTCTGGAACACGTCAGACTTGATCCTACCTCTGAACTTGCACACAGGTTGTTCCCTCTTCCTGGAGTACTTCCCCCAAACTAAATTTGTGAGTCAGTGGGGTTCAACTCCAAATATTAGATGTGTATATTTGTAGGGATTTTGTGGGAGTCCCCTTTCCCCAGAAGTTTAAAGTTTCACTCAGTTTATAATATGTAATTTGGCTGTTGGATAATAGGGTGGATCCAAGAGTTTCTGGTTTCCAGCAATAGAGAAGTGAGAGAACAGGAACCCCAGCCTACTCCCTGGGCTTGAGTAACTAGAAACCACATTGGCTGGCAGATTATGCAGAGGCTCTTAGTGTTCCATGAAGTGAAATTTGTGGCATTTCTTATTGGTTGTATGGGCAGGTTATGTTGCTTCTCCGGATCTTGGTGTCCTCACCTTCAAACTACAGGGATTCAACTTAATGATCTGTTGGGTCTCTTTGTGCACTAAGAGTCTATGCAGTCATAAAGCCTAATATTCAAGAACCTGGCCTTTGGAGATCAAACCCAGTTCAAATCCTGGCTCTACAATGGAAAAGATAATCAACTGCAAGCAGGTTATACACTCAGTTTTCTCATTTCTACTCACTTGCAGACTTTTTATGATGATAAAATGAAATAATATGTAAGAAACAGCCTTGTGCCTGGCATGCAATCATTCAGTGAAGGATGTTGGCTTCCATGACCTTGCATAAGATTCGCTTGGCATTGTTTTCAAAGCACATTTTCTCATGCAAATCTCACAACTGTGGTAGGTCAGCTGGGTGGCTGTTGTCACCATTATTTTACCAATGAGAAGAGGGAAGCTCAGAGAAGTCAAGTGATTCACAGAGCTGTTGTGTGATAGAGCTGCAGCCTTGCCAGATATGGTGGAGGTGCATCAGTCAGACATTAAGTGAGGAGGTTCTACATGAACTCACTTGCCCAGAAGGACAGACCGTGACTCACAATCACTATGTGAGAAAATTCTCTAGAAATAAGACAAAAGGAAAAGCCAATTGCAAGAGGGATGATTTGTCTGAGCAAGAGAAAATACTTTCTTCTTCTTGGCCAATGAAATGACCTCCTCCCTTCGTTCTGTTGTTCTGTGGTCCTGTGACATTGCAGTATCAGATGCTGTTAATGTCACCATGGGACTCTCATTATCCCATCAGTTTCTGTTTTGGGGCTCCTGTTCTCCCACAGAATGTTATTTTTTTTGAGAAATTATTTTTTAGGAGAGTTTATCTTTAATGTTCTTAAAACACACACATGTATTATTATTTTGTGAGGAGATGAAAGTGTTAACTAATCTTATTGTGGTAATCATGTCACAATGTATATATGCATCTAATCATCAGGTTGTATATCTTAACTTTACACAATGTTGTGTACCAATTACATCTCAATGAAGCTGGGAAACAGTTAAAAATATAAAAAATTATTCCTTTGTTTTCTATTCAATAAAGTAATACATGCTTATTGCAGAAATATTGAAAAATACAGAACTGTACAAAGAAGAAAACACTAATCTCAGAAATTATCACTATTACCATTTCCTACATTTCATTCCAGATTTCTTTCTAGGGGTATAGATAGACATCAATTTTATTTAATCATTATCCTAAAATGTTTTGTTTTATAGTCCTCATTTTGCACTTAAAAATCTTTGTATGAGGGGCACCTGGGTGGCTCAGTGGGTTAAGTGTCTGCTTTCAGCTCAGGTCCTAATCCTGGAGGCCCAGGATTGAGCCCTGAGTCAGGCTCTCTGCTCACCCAAGAGTCTGCTTCTTGCTTTGCCCCTCGCCTTGCTTTCTCTCTCTCTCGCTCACTCTCTCTGTTAAATAAATAAATAAATAAATAAATAAATAAAATCTTTTAAAAATCTTTATATGAGCATTTCTTTGTGTCATTAAAATGGTTGGAAAACATTATAGCTTAAAATGGATGATTGATGGTTCATTATACACAAATACCAAAACCCATGTCACAGTGTTGGACATGAAATCTTTCCAATATTTCACTTCCATAAATGATACTTGATGAAAATTTTCACATGTAACCTTTGTCCACATCTTGTATCTCCTCGACACAGTGTTTCCCATTTAAGAAGGCAGCAAGGATTAATCCACCTTGGCAGCCGCCAAGCAACAGCCCTTTGCAAGGACCTGGTGCTGCCAGTAGGTGTCAGCTTGGCCTTGTGTTTTCTCCTCTTAACTGCTTTTCCTCAGGAGTGTTTTTGTAGGCCAGGGATGGAATAAATGTGTGAGTCAATGGAGTTCAAATTTAGATATTAAAATCTCCCACAAGAGACACAAATCAGCAGTGCCTGAGGGCTGCAGACCTGGCTATTTTGCTCTCTGCCGGTTTGATTTCATCCAACCCAGCAGCATCTTTGCTGCTGACCTGACTCTGAAAAAGTGTTTATTTAGATCACTGGCAAAACTCCATCCTTCAGACTCTCTAGGAAAAAAACCACACATAAATGTAAAACAAAACAACAACAAAAAACTACTGCTTATTGAATGCTTTCTCAAAGCATAGAGTAATGAAAAATTCACAACAATTTCAGGAAATAAGTGTCATTTCCTTATCTAGATAAGGAAACTGAGGCTCAGAGATCCTAAGTTGGCCAAGGTGCCACAACTAGTTAATGGCTTATAGCAGCATCTGGCCCAGGTGTATTTATCTCTGAAGCCTGGAATTTTGACAATTTTCCTATACTTTTTAAGAATATAGCTTCTGAGGCCCTGCCCTAAACCTATTGGACCAGAACATCTGGGAACAGGGCCCTAGAATTTTCATGTAAACACCTTGTTGGAAGATTTATATGTGCATTTGAGAGACACCCATTTCATCTGTCCTATGACTAGCTGAACCAACTGGAGGTCATGACTAAGAGAGTCTGTTGACCTTGGTGGTCTGAGTCTGGAGTCACTAGTCTGATCCCCACTTTATGTCAGCTGCAAAGGTCTTGAAATACTCTAAGGTTCACTTGGCCCACAACATATAATATGTTTTGAGAGCTTTGTTGCTTCAGCAACCACTTTCTTTCTTTTGCCAAAAAAAGATTCTCTGAAACTCTTCATTCCTTAGCAGACCAGCAGTGTGGCTTATGGACCGGGCCTGTGCTTCCAAGCCAGACAGGCCTGGCTTTGCATTAGCTGCACTACTGACAATCTCTTTGATCCTGGCCAGATGATCTAAGCTCAAAGTCTCAGTATCTTCCTCCCCAAAATGGGTATAGTCACACCCACATCATAGAGTTGACATAAATACTAAAGTTATTAATGGTAAAAGTGAGACATTCAGCACTTGTCTCATAATAGATGATTAGGAAATGATAGGAAAAAAATGCATTTGAGTAAATAATAGGGAGAGAGAAAAAGTTATTTTAAACATAGAAAACTTTTTTTTCTAGCTACTTAAAAGCAAATTTACTGAGATACATTTACATATTTATCATAAAGTTCATCCATTGTAAGCATACAGTTTGATGATTTTTAGTCAATTTATTGAGTTGAGCACCACTGCCACAATCCAGTTTTAGAATATTTCCATCACCCCAAAGTGTTCCCCCCTGCCTGTTCATATTCATTCATCATTTACCCCCAGACCCAGGCAGCCACTGATCTACTGTCTGTCTCCTTAGATTTTCCATGTCTTGATATTTCATATAAATGGGATCCTACCATATGCAGAAATACCTTAGTGCCTTGCACACTGTTGGTGGGATGTAAATTTGGGCAACCATTATAGAAAAGGGTATGGAGTTTCCTTAAAATATTAAAAATAGAGTTACAGTGTGATCCAGTGATTTCACCTTTGGACGTGTGTCGAAATGGTATCTGCCCCACCCTCTCATATTAATTGCGTCATTATTAACAATAACCAAGACATGGAAACAAATTAAGTATCTATCAGTGGCTGAATGGATAAAGAAAATGTGATATACAGTTGATCCTTGAGCACCATAGGGTTGAACATGGATTTTTGGGGGGGGGCATGGTACTATAAATGTATTTTCTCTTATGATTTTCTTAGTAACATTTTCTTTTCTCTAGCTTACTTAATTATAAGAATACAGTATGTGGTACATCGAACATGTAATATATGTGTTAATCAACTGTTTGCATTGTTGGTAG
This sequence comes from Lontra canadensis, assembly GCF_010015895.1. Lineage (NCBI taxonomy): Eukaryota > Metazoa > Chordata > Mammalia > Carnivora > Mustelidae > Lontra > Lontra canadensis. Next base: position 5,605,467 of record NW_022631072.1, read on the forward strand.
GTCTTCTAGTCAAACTAAGCTATTAGCAGTTATATTTTGGGGGACCCAAAAGTTACATACTGATTTTTGACTATGCAGGGATCGGGTGCCCCTAACCCCCACCCACGTTGTTCAAGAGTCGACTGTATAACCTTCATTCTATGAGTTTGGCTTTTTCAATTCCACATATAGTGAAATAATAGGGTACTTGGCTTTCTCTTCTGACTTATTTCACTTAGTATAATGCTCTCAAAGTCCACCCCATGTTGTTGCAAATGGTAATATCTCTCTCTTTAATGGCTGAATAATATTCATATATATGGATATATATATAATATATGAATATATATATCCCACACCTTCCTTATCCATTCATCAGTCAGTGGACAATTAGAGGGGATATAGCTCAGTGGTAGAACCTTTGACTGCATCAGTCAGTGGATACTGAGATTGTTTTCATGTTTTGGCTATGGTGAATAATGTTGCAATGAACTTGGGAGTGCAGATATATTTTGATATCCAGTTTTCATGTCCTTGGATAGATATCTAGCTGTAAGATTCCTGGGTCACATAGTAATTCTATGTTAATTTTTTGAGGAATCTCCTTGCCATTTCCCATATTAGCTATACCAATTTACATTCCCACTGGCAAGAAAAGGGTTCCCTTTTCTCTTCTTACTTGTCCACCTTAGTTATCTCTTATCTTTTAGATAATGGCCACTTTATTTTCAAGCCTGATTAAACTTATTTTTACTTCACCATAACTTCAGAATTGTTCATTAAATATATTTAACATAATTCATATTTTATATTTGATAATTCGAATGCCCACATTAATTGTGGATAAGAATTAGTGTTTTTTTCTATCAACTCTCAATTATATTGGTTTGTTTTCATGTTTTTTAAAAAATTTTATATTTGTTGGTGATTTTTAAGTTATGAGCTCATGTCCCTGAGAACTTTTAGTTGTACAAATTCTTTGAGGACCAGATTATGTTGCATTCCTTCAGGGAGGATTTATACCTGGTTCTTCTGTGTGACTAAGTGGCACTACCAGTTTGGGATGACTTTAAATTTGCAACTTGGATGTGTTTTGACCAAGTGCATACTACAAATTCCAGTCCAAACCCAACTGGGAATCAGTTTATAGATATAAATTATCAGCAAATATACTTTTTTCCCCTTTAGGTCCATAACTAAGAGTCAAGGTTTTTTATGGTCTATCTTTGTGAGTTACTGCTTTTCTTTCTCTGAGAATATCATCTCATAAGGGCTCATCCTTTATCAGGAGTCCTTTATCTGGCATCTCATTTTGGTCAGGGCATAAGCTTCATTGCTGCTGGCTCATTGAAACTCAAGTTCTAGGTTACCAGAGATCAGTAGATCCCAGGGGGCCGTTGTTGGCTTCAATGTCTAGTTATGTTGCTGGATTTGTAATTTTTTTTAAAAGCAACTTTGACCATGAAGAATTTCCACACTTTCTTGCCAGCTCAGCTGTTAAGCATTTCAAGAAATGCTTTGTATATTTTCTTAGCATTATTAAGTGCCTTTTATTAGGGGAAATTTTCATGATACCCAGTCCTATATTGCCAGAAAGAGAGGTTTTGGAGGGTTCGTCTTTTCAATATACAGAAGAAAGTGAGTTTGATTTTAGAATTGAATCCTTTTGGAATTTTCCTTTTTTAAGACTTAAATTTATAAAGGAGTTTAATTTGAGGATTTTAATTTCCCTCTAGAAATCTTATAGTAAGCAGACTTAAATTTATACATAGGGCATTTAGCATACAATCATTGGAGTGTTTTTATGATGTTATTTTTATGTTTTTGCAGAACTGCTGATAAGATATTTTGGACAGTGTGAATGGACGAATTTGAAATGGAAAATAGAACAAGGAGTGAATGTTCAACCTAGGATGAAGAGTGGCATTGGGATCAATTTCATTGATGGAACCTCTAAGGCCTATTTTAGAGTCTTCTGGGGCAAAGCTGTCACTGTTGAATGCAGCCTCTATTAATAATAGAGGTGCTAACTTGCTCTCCATCTGCTTTACTCCTTTGTCACTCTCCATAAATTCGCAACTCCAGGAGAGGAGAGAGTGTGGTTTATTGGAGCCTTTCAAGCCCCAGCAATTTTTTCTTTTTTTCTTAAATTAAAAGATTTTATTTATTTATTTATATAATTATTTATTTAACAGAGACAGAGAGAGCACAAGCAGGGGGAGGCGGCAAGCAGAGGGAAAGGTAGAAACAGGCTTCCCGTTGAGCAGGGAACCTGTTGTGGGACTCAATTCCAGGACCCTGGGACCATGACCTGAGCCTAAGACAGACGCTTAACTGACTGAGCCACCCAGATGTCCCCAATAATTTTTTTTTTATATGTATATCGCCCACCAATATAATAACATTGGATAAGAATAAGTCCCCTTTTATTATTCAGTTAGTACCCAATGCCCTGGATGTTGGAAATGGCTTCCTCTTCATCTCACCCCCCCATTTCCAAGTCTCAGATTTAAATCTTTTTTTTTTTTAAATTTAATTTTATTTTCATACAACTAACATAAAGTATATTATTAGTTTCAGAGGTAGAGTTCAGTGATTCATTAGTTGTGTATAAGACCCAGTGCTCATTACATCATGTGCCCACCTTAATGCCTGTCACCCAGTTACTCCATTTCCCTCCAGCACCCCTCAGTTTATTTCTTATGGTTAGGAGTCTCTTATGGTTTGTCTCCCTCTCTGATTTCATCGTGTTTCATTTTCCCTCTCTTCTCCTATGTTCCTCTGTTTTGTTTCTTAAATTCTCCATAGGACTGAGATCATATGATAATTGTCTTTCTCCGATTGACTTATTTTGCTCAGCGTAATACCCTCTAGCTCCATCCATGTCATTGCAAATGGCAAGATTTCGGTTTTTGATGGCTCAATAATATTCCATTTGTGTGTGTGTGTGTGTGTGTGTGTGTGTGTGTGTGTGTGTTTGTGTGTGTATGTGTGTATACCATATCTTCTTTATCCATTCATCTGTTGATGGACATCTGGGCTCTTTCCATAGTTTGGCTGTTGTGGACATTGCTGCTATGAACATTGGGGTACAGGTGCCCCTTTGGATCACTACATTTGTATCTTTAGGGTAAATACTCAGTATAGTGCGATTGCTGGGTCATAGGGTAGCTCTATTTTCAACTCTTTGAGGAACCTCCGTGATGTTTTCCAGAGTGGCGGCACCAGCTTGCACTCCCACCAACAGTGTAGGAGGGTTCCACTTTCTCCGCATCCTCGCCAACATCCGTTTCCTGACTTGTTAATTTTAGCCATTATTACTGGTGTGAGGTGGATCTCATTGTGGTTTTGATTTGTATTTCCCTGATACCGAGTGATGTTGAGCACTTTTTCATGTGCCTTTCGGCTGTTTGGAGGTCTTTTTTTTTTTTTTTAATAATTTTATTTTTTATAAACATATATATATATATATAACATATATATATATATATTTTTCCCCCCCCCAGGGGTACTCAGATTTAAATCTTTAAACTGAGAGGAAACCTTTAGCACCCCAAGTCAATGGCTTATTCCTGCCAGAAACTGTCTAGTAGTATCCTTTCAATAAAATAAGATCCAAATATAATCAGCTTGAAGAGTGATGTAAGCAATGACCAGGTCAGTCTTGAACTTAGAGCAAAGGAGTTGAAATATGTCTCTTTTGATAGCAGGTAAAGATTCTGGATGCCCCTCTCCTCATAAAGTCTCCTTAAATACTCCTTCCGGCAAGCACTTCCTTGTCTGAGGCTCATAAGGATAAAAACAACAATGGGTAACACATTGCTTAACGATTTTTTGCTCTATCTGACTTACCAAGAAGGAAAGAAGATTTAATGGAGTAATTAGGATTGCTGGGAAGACGGTTTGATGTCTTCACTGTGACCAAGTGGAATGAAGCAGTCTTTCTTCCTGAGAGTATAGCAGTGGTGAAGCCCATTGGCATTCACCTGCCTTGGCCTAGAATCCTGTCCTTGAGACCTAATTGCTCTATGAAAATGCTGGAGGAGCTACTTGTGTGGATGGCTATTACTGTTTGTAGATGAGAAAACAGACCCTGAGAAATTGGGTGGGATAAAATCTGTAAGATACTTATCAAACACTCAATAAATTGGAGCTGCAAGGAAACTTTTTTCACTCCAGAATGTAATCTCTCATCAAGTAAGTCCATTACCAACAGTCTTACTGCTATCTGGAAAAGACCCATACCAAATCCAGAAAGAGGTACAAAAAAGACATTTACATAGGGTTTTGTTGTCCTGTTCCAAGTCACATGAATTCACTGTTTGTGGGCTTATTAAGAAATTAAAATTAAGAATGACTTAGCATTTTTTAATTTATTTGTTTATTTATTTATTTGACAGAGAGAGATCACAAGCAGGCAGAGAGGCAGGCAGAGAGAGAGGGGGAAGCAGGCTCCCTGCTGGGAGAGATCCTGATGTGGGGCTCAATCCCAGGACCCTGAGATCATGACCTGAGCCAAAGGCAGAGGCTTTAACCCACTGAGCCACCCAGGCACCGCCGACTTAGCATTCTTGACTCATCTCTTCATTTCTACCTGGTCTAACACCAGAGCCTTAAATATTATTTATTTAACGCGTGGCTATTTTACTATTATTTCAGTTGGTGCACACCCATATCATTCTGAAATTTAAGGTTTGCTCTTCTTTAGTTTGTCATTGGCTGCAAATATGTATTATCTGTTGGCAAAGCATCTATTCTGACCATCTCTATACTTTGCTAACCTGCTAACCTTTGCTATGAAGGGTTGGGAAGGGTTTTGTGTTAAGTGAGAGAAGAGTAATAGGGCCTGAAAAGGATTCTGCATAGCCCAGGGCTATGATACCTCTTGAATATCTCCAGGCTTCCTTATATTACTGCTGAAGTAACTCAAGGTTTTATAGTTTACTGATACCGTATACACTATTATGTAAGCCAGTCATGTTCAAAGTGAGGATCTCAAGATGTTTTATGTGAAAACAAACAACCCCCCCTATTATTTATATTTAGCTATTAATTTTATCCTTTAAAAATTCCAAGTTTAATATGCTTAAATGTACAGTATACATGTTTATGATTTATAAGTAACATACATATACAGTGAGTACCTACAAAAGTTTTTTTTTCCTTAATTGAAACAATTTGGAGACCATTGGTATTGATCATATTTGCAAATTTAATATTTATCAGCTCTAATATACTGTTTTTCATTTATTATTTATTTATTTATATTTTTAAATATTTTATTTATTTATTTAACAGAGAGATCACAAGTAGGCAGAGAGGCAGGCAGAGAGAGGGGGGAAGCAGGCTCCCCGCTGAGCAGAGAGCCCGATGTGGGACTCGATCCCAGGACCCTGAGATCTTGATCCAAACTGAAGGCAGAGGTTTAACCCACTGAGCCACCCAGGTGCCCCAGATCTAATATACTGTTGATAAAAGCAAAACTAACCTTTAGTAAAAAGGTTCTCAGAGTTTAAGCATCATTTATATTCACTAATAGCCGAATTTCTTCTACTTAAATTTGTAAATTTTGTTTTTTTGTAAAATCACGTCCAGAATATGTCTAAATTATTTGGTGGGAATACTGAATGAAACATAAGTAGAAATGAGCTAGGATAAGATCCCTTGAGAAATATAGGCTAATTTTCTAGGGCAGAAGTACATTTGGCTTCTTTCCGCAAATAAAGTACCCCAGGGTGGGATGAAATGTATTTCTAAGAAATTCACAAAAAACTTTCAAATTTGTCACCTCCTAGTTCAAAAATAAACATTCACTTCAATGTCTACCTTCGTTTTTAAGATGCAAAAGGGGGGCTCCTGGGTGGCTCATTCTCTGTCAAATAAACAAACAAAATCTTAAAAAAATTGCAGAAGAGGGATTCTCTCAGATAGCTTTTGGGTGGGAAAGGGAAGCCCCAAGTGAGACTAAAGGTGATTTCCTTCAGAGAGAAAAAAATAATAGGATTCACAGGAAGAAGCCAGCCACAAAAAGGAAGCAGAAGAACTGAGGTGTGATCCTTCTTGTGAAATTTTAAAGTGCTCTGCAAGTAGTCTGACCTGTGAGAGAGAATTCAAGATGGCTGCTGAATTCAAGATGGTTGCTGAATCTGAGAGATTCATTCTCTTAGAGTTCTGGAGGCTTGGAAGTCTGAAATCAAAGTTCTGGCAGAGTCATGATCCCTCCGAACCTTCCGGGGAGAGATCCTTTGTTGGTTCTTTTGCTTTTTAAAAAAAATTTTGTTTGTTTGTTTATTTATTTATTTTAAAATTTATTTATGTTGGGGGAGGGCAGTGGGAGAAGGAGAGAGAGAATCTCAGGCAGACTCCCCACTAAATGTGGAGGCAGATTTCAGGAGCCTGAGACCACCACCTACTGAGCCCCCCAGCTGCCCCCTTTGTTGCTTCCTGAAGCTTCTGGTAGCTCCAAATGTTCCTTGGTTTATGGTGGTGTCACTCCAATCTGTCTCTGTTGCTGTCTTCCCTCAGGGTCTCTGTTCAAATGTCACTCCTCTTACAAAGATGGCCATTGTAGTGGATTAAGGGGCCACTCTGCTCCACTATGACTTCATTTTAACTAGTTCTATCTACAGTGACCCTATTTCTAAGTAAAGTCATTCTGAGGTACTGGGGATTAAGACTTCAACATATCTTTTTTGGGGGGAGGGGTGGGGCACAATTCAACACATAATAGCTGTTAAAGTTTCTAAAGTTTCTTAGGAGGAAAGAAGGATACATCACCCATGATACCTGATTTCCAGGCTGTGGGTGGGAGGTGGGCTACAAAGGATGAGAATGGAGTGGGGTAACTATCTTAGATATTCCGAGTCAGGACATAAACTTGAAGATCTGGAAAAATTAGACCTGTGAGGAATTAGGGAAGAGTGCCCACATCTGACAGTAACTATTACATTGACATTAAATTGAGTATTTTTGTGAATTAAACTTGTAGAGTCCTTGAAGTTTTGTTTGCAAGTGGGTGAGTGGGTGTTGCTGGTTATGGGAACTCACCCTCCCCACCACCACCAGAGCCACACTGGGTATCCAGTCTGTTTGATGTGTGCTCCGTTCTGACAGAGACCATTTCAGTTGTTAAATCTTTTAAATACCACCCCTAAGAATCTTTATTTAAATAAACCATTACTCTAAGCAGTGAGGAAGAGTCAGCATAGACATATTTTTGAAAACATTAGTGGTAAGAGGAAGGTTACAATAGCTTGATGGGAGAGAAAGGTAAATTTATTTTATTTGTAAAGTTTATTAACTTTTTAATTTAACTTGTAAATGATGTCATTTGAATGTATTGTCCATCTGGAGGGCTTGAGGCATTGCTGTTGGAAGGAGAGTTTGGGATCAGGCACACCCATACTGGGTTAACACCAAAAGGGAGCTAAGTGTTCCTGTTCAGAAAATTATTTTACCCCAGGACTGACCTTTCCTAGAGTGTCCTCCAGGCTCGAGTCAGGGTGGCTGGGATGAGTGTCCTAGTTCATGGATGCTCTCTGAATTTGGAATCCATCCTGGCCATCTGGCAGGCAAGGATATGGCTGTTTTCTCCTCATGGGGACTCTGGCAATTGGGCAGGCACATACATCCCATCGCCAGAGGCGAGCAACTTGGGAGAGGCCAGGGCCATTCTTAATTTCCTTCCTTTTCTTCTATTCTCTAATGGCCAAATGACCTATTTTCCAATGAGAATAATGATCCATTGACTTGCTTAAATAATACTTTTACCAGTGTAACTTCATCTAAGAGCTTTATGCTTCCGGGTTATTTAAAACTTATTTTAAAATTACACCTACTACATCTTTTCCTAACTTTTAAAAAAAAGATTTTATTTATTTATTTGACAGACAGAGATCACAAGTAGGCAGAGAGGCAGGCAGAGAAAGAAAGGAAGGGAAGCAGGCTCCCTGCTGAGCAGAGAGCCCAATGTAGCACTCCATCCCAGGACCCTGAGACCATGACCTGAGTCGAAGGCAGAGGCTTAACCCACTGAGCCACCCAGGAGCCCCCATCTTTTCCTAACTTTGAGCTTAGCTTGTTCTGAGTTTGTTCTCTGGTTCTTTGAGATGTAAAGTTTGGCTGTTTATTTGAGACCTTTCTTTCTTTCTTTCTTTCTTTCTTTCTTTCTTTCTTTCTTTCTTTCTTAATATAGGAATATATTGCTATAAAATTCACTCAGAATGTTTCTGCTACATCTTGTAAGTTTTGGTGTGCTGTGCTTTCATTTTCATTTGAATCAAGATATATTTATTTTAAGTAAGCTCCATGCCCAGCGTGGAGCCTAAGGCAGAGATTGAATTTATGACCCTGAGACTGAGACTTGAGCTGAGGTCAAGAGTCAAATGCTTAACCAACTGAGCCACCCAGGTGTCCCAGAATCAAGATAATTTTTATATCCTTGTTAATTTCTTTTTTTGACCCATTGATTGTTCAGGAATATGTTGTCTAATCCCTACATATTTGTGAATTTTCCCGTTTTCTTCTTAGAAATAACTTCTGGTTTCATACTATTGCTCTTTCTGAACTTCTCTTAGAGGGAATCACTGCACATATCACTGTCCATTTGGTGTGTCTGTGGGAGGAGGGAAGTTCAGGAGCTTCTAATGCTGTCATCTTGCTTCCTGTTAACTTCTAAATCTATCTTATTTTTTTTAATTGTGAAATGAATACATTGCAATTACGAAAAAAGTTGGAGATTAAAAAATAGAAAACAGTTACCTGAAGTATTACTACCCACAGAAAACTTTGATTAATAGTTTAGTGTATTTCTTGCCAGATTCCTCTCTTTGCATTGTTAACATAGTTGTGAACATAGTGCATATACAGACGTTCTTCCTGCCCCACAAACTTTGTTATAGTATAAACACTTCCCATGTTATAGCAAGTTCTTTATAAACACTTAAATGGCTGCATAATATTCCATTGTGGGAGTGTATGGAGGTTTATGTATTTTTGCTCTCAGTTGGGAACAACATCTTTGTGCAGTGTGGATGAGATAGAGAACTTGAAAGCAACATATACATCTGTATTGTGAGGCAATATTCTCTAAGGGACATACCAATTTGGGGATGGAGCCCACATGTGGAAGTCTAGTTCCTTAGCTCCTTTTCAGTTAATGTCTCACAGGGTTCTGATCAGGCCTGGGAAGGATCTGGGGATGAATTAAGGTGGGAGACAGTAAAGGGATACTAAAGACTGTTAGCTAGTTTCCCTTGGGGCCACACAAACACTGTGTCTTGTGACTCTTGCTCCCATAAGGCTGGAGGTGAGATTTCATTAGTCCCCGATTTCCTTGATGCCTCTTTATAGAGAAGCTTGACTTGATATTTGGCCCCTTAACAGTGAAATATTTTGGATTGATAAAAGAAATTGAAGAAGACACAAATAAATGGAAAGGTGTGCCATATTTAGGGATCAAGTTAATATTGTTAAGATGTCCATACTACCCAGTGCCATCTACAGATTCAATGCAATCCCTATCAAAATTCCAGTGGCATTTTTTAATAGAAATAGAAAAAAACCCTAAAGTTTGTATGGAACTAGAAAAGACCTAGAATTGCTAAACCAATTTTGAGAAGGAAATAAAAAGCTAGAGGCATCACACTTCCCGATTTCAAACTGTATTACAAAGCTACAGTAATCAGAAAAGTATGGTACTGGCATAAAGACAGACGCACAGAACAGTGTAACATAATAGAGAGGCCAGAAATAAACCCGTGCATATATGGTTAACTAATGTTTGACAGAGGAGCCAAGAATATTCAGTGGGGAAAGCATAATCTTCAATAAATGGTGCTGGGAAAACTGGATAGTCTCATACAAAAGGATGAAACTGGACTGCTACATTACACCACACACACACAGAAAATCAATTCAAAATGGATTAAAGAGTTGATAAGAGACCTGAAACCATGAAACTCCTATAACAAAATATAGGGAAGAAGCTCCTTAACTTTGCAGTGTTATTTACAATACCAGGATATGGAAACAACCTAAGTGCTCATTGATGGATGATAAAAAAGATACATGTCATGGAATATTATTCAGTCATCAAAAAAGGAAATCTTGGGGCGCCTGGGTGGCTCAGTGGGTTAAAGCCTCTGCCTTCGGCTCAAGTCATGATCCCGGGGTCCTGGGATGGAGCCCCGCATCGGGCTTTCTGCTCAGCGGGGAGCCTGCTTCCCTTCCTCTCTCTGCCTGCCTCTCTGCCTACTTGTGATCTGTCAAATAAATAAAATCTTAAAAAAAAAAAAAAAAGAAATCTTGACATTTGTGATAACATCATGGACCTTGAAGGCATTATGTTAAGTGAAATAAGCCAGGCAGAAAAAGCAAATAATGTAGGATCTCATTTACATATGGAATCTAAAACACTGGACTCACCAAAACAGAGAGTAGAATGGTGGTTGCGTGGTGCTGAGAGGTGGAGGAAATGGGGCGATGTTTGGTCAGGGTGTAGAAACTTTCAGTTATGAGATGACTAAGTTCTAGGGATCTGATGGACAGCATGGCGACTCTAGTTAATGACACTGTATTAGATACTTGAGAGTTGCTATGAGACTAGAGTTTTAATGTCACCATAACAACAACCACAACAAAATGGTAGTTACATGAGATGAAGGATGTGTAAACTAACCTTACTGTGGTCAACATTTTGGAATCCATAGGTACATCAAATTGTTACACTGTACATCTTAAATGTACACAATGTTATATGTTAATTTTGTCTCAATAAAGCTGGGGAAAAAAACCCGACAACCTGTGAAATGTCTGGATGGATTGCCCAGACCACCCTCAAAGTCTGAATATCTCCTGTAGTTTCTTTACTCTGACTGAAGGAAGAGCTTGCAGAGTTATTCTAAGAGATCACCACTAGGAGATGCACAAGATTCAGAGAAGTTAGAAAGCTGAGCTCCGTGATTTGTGTTCCACATTTATCAGAGCTTTGTGGGTTTCTTTTGTTCTAAATCCAGAGAATTCAGGGCAAAATGTCCTTTCCTCAGATCCCCATTGACTCCCCAAAGAGGAAAAAAAAAGAATTTTGCCCTTCGTTTTACCTGGTAAAATAAACTGAAGGAGCTGGCAATCCAAACTCCCTGTGTTAGGTTAATAATAATATGTGTAGCTTTGGGTTTCTTTCAGGGAGACCTGAACCTGCATTCACCATTCTGTTTCCCTAGAGTATGGGCATGATGGCCATGCCAATGGTTAACGTTTATTGTGTTTCTACTTCCCACCACGTTAACAACTTTATACTTTTTTTTCAAATGGAATTCCCAGGCACATTGTTTCAACTCATTAACACAACAATGTGATTATCCCAGTTGTGCCAGTAAGGCAATGCAAACGTAGAGAGGTCACAGGAGGTCACCTGTCTGGGAAGTGGCCGAGCTGAGATTTAGACTCAAAGTGTCCAACCCCAGAGCTTCACGTCTGACCCCTTTGCTCAAATGGGTTAAACTGTAAACTTGACAGCTTGACAGATTGGGATCCATCTGACAGAGGTCAGACCAGTGAAAAGGACTTGTCCAGGTGCTAGCTGGCTCAGGAAGAAGTCTAAACTAGGTGTTCCTTATCCTGGTCCAAGAGTGTCTCCTTACTCTATCTGGCAGCTTAAGCGTCTGCAAAAGGCCCTGAGGAGGAAGGAGGAAGAGGACTTTGCTGGAAATGAGCAGAGGGGATCTTAACATAGGAAACAGTGGAAGGCTGCTAGGTGGCAGACTCTTTTCACCCCAGGCCCTCATAGGCTGTGGCCACCTTGACCACGGCTTGGCTCATGGGGGTGAGTGGAGATTGCCTGTGTTCCGGGTGCTGGGTAGAGCAAGCTGGGATGGATCAGGCAGATGAAATAAAAGTACTAAGCCACCCTCTCTGAGTCCCCGGGGTTTGGAACTGTCTGGTCAGCTCTGTTGACGGTGGGAGGCAGCACTTCCTGAAAGGAACAGGTATCTGGGGCTTCTTCTGCCACTCTTGCTTTGTTTGGTCCATAGCACTGTTGAGATACGAAGCCAAAGGATCTTACGATCATATTTCTGTGTATGACTTTGTTTTTGCTCTGTTCAGGCTTCTATCCCTTAGCCACTTGTCTTTGAGAGAGAGGCTCATAGCTCTCACTCAGGCAACCTCTCCACTTTTCCACCCCTAGCCCATCTTTGTCATTATCAGCAGCTGCCTTTGCATGGAAGCTTTGCTCTACAGTGATCCAGGACTTCAGAACTTGGTAGGGCTGTGGAGGCCTTCTCCTGCTGTGGGTTAAATCATTGTCCCCAGGAGTCTCTTTCTGCAACATATAGCGCCAAACCACAGGGAGATATGGCACAGCTACCTCCCTGGGAGGGGCCGAGGGGCCAGACCAGCTAGTTGAAATTTTTGGAAATGGGATGAATGGATACTTTCTGACAGATAGGAGTGGGTTCTCAGAGAACAAGGATGTGTGTCTGTGTGGGGCGGGGGACGCGGGGGAAGCTCCAAGTACTTCTATCCCAAAGACATGCTATAAATGATAAATGAGAAATCCAGGCTTTAAATCTTCCTTCCTTCCTTCCTTCCTTCCTTCCTTCCTTCCTTCCTTCCTTCCTTCCTTCCTTTTTTTTTTCTTCTTCCCCTAATAGCCCCGTAGTTACGCAGCCATGTCTGGCAATCATGTCCATGGTTTTGGTGGCCCCCTTCAGTAACCTAGGCTAAAAGAATATTGGACCATGAGTTGGTAGTAAAGCTAAAATTAGAATAGAGCTGGCTCCACTGGTGTAGGAGCCCTCTGGTCATCAGTGTCCTTTTCTGAAATTAGAGGTTTGGACAAGAGGAGCTTTTGGAAGTTTTGACTCCCATTAATTCTATTATATTCTATTTGGGGGGGAAAAGTTGGAATTTCAATGGACACTTTGGACACAATGATAATTTTTTTTAAGATAATTCATTTTAGAGAGAGAGAGAGAGTGTGTGTGTATGCAAGCTGGGGCAGGGAGGGGCAGAGGGAGAGAATCTTCAGGCTGACTCCCCCATGAGCATGGAGCCAGACCTGGGACATGGGGCTCGATCTCACGACCCTAAGATCATGACTTGAGCTGAAACCAAAAATGGATGCTCAACTGACTGATCCACCCAGGTACCCCAATGATAACAATCTTTAAAAACACAATGTGAGGAAAAGTGCTGGGGTGGGTCCTTAATCTCCTGGGTTGTCATGGATGCAAATAGTGAGACTCTTGTCAAGGCCACCTATGTGGTGTGACCCACTGTAGGGTTTTTAAGCTGAATCCACATAGAATATTCTTCAGACTTGTGTGGTAATTGCACAAAGCTGGCCATTTATAACCTGTTGGGGCTTGCTTGTGTGTCTTAAACACTCTTAAGACAAATAAATTGTCCCAGTGGTCTCCATTTGGTGCCCCTCCCCCCTTTTTTCATCCCTGTGTACAGAGCTGAACTGAGCTGGCTGCTGGCTTTTGGTGCAAACATAATGGTCTAATTGTCCCCTCATGCCAGGGACAGGCTATGGAGCACACCCAGAGCCCTGTGGGAACCCACAGAAGAGAGGTGTCTATTTCGACATTAAGTCTATAGTGGAGACAAGTTAACGACCCTGCCTGGGGCATTCCAGAGTTTATTTAATGATAAAATTGGTCCTGAATTCTCCACCGGGGCTTGTAAGTTCTGTGCAGTGCACGATGGGGTGAGAATGTAGTTAAACACACATCCTAAAGGCATCTGAGCTTGTGAGGAAATGGCAAATCCCCTCCGTGATTTGAAAATACCATTTACGAAATTGTGCCAAAAGATTTTTTTTCCTAATCCAGCTCCCATAAAACAGGAAAACAAAATGGTAGCTTCATCTATGACTACACTTGTCAAAACAACTGATTAGAGAGTGACAAATTCACTGCTGGTGTCATGTGGATAAAGAAAATGCAGTTACCCAATCGAATCTCACACACACACACACACACACACACACAAACACACACGCACGTTTTACTGAATTCAGTCAAACTGATTCATTACTGATGTAGCCTAAATGTTCCATTGGCTTGAAACCCAGTCAGTAAATGGGATGTGAAAAGTCTTTCATAAAGCAATACGCAGTCCTCAACCATCAGCTTCCTAACACTATGACTCTGGCAGCTGTTGTGTTCCTAGTGTTGTTGGAGTTGGTGACAAACACAAGTCAGGTGTTGCCAAGGGGATGGGGCTGTTGCTAGGAGGACATCTCTAAGCCCAAGGACAGACTCCTGGGGTGTTAATAAGCTCAGATGACGACGGGGAAATTGAGAAGAATGGCGATGTCAGCATCAGGGCTAACACCTTGTATTGATGGGCCTTTCCTTCCAGGCCTGGCATTTGGCAGATGTTCTCTCATTAACTAATTAGTTAAGTTAATTAAGGTGCTTTGGGAAGAAAGGAAGGTGGGGGCCAGAGGCTGTTGGTATTCATTTCATTTTCTGTTCCTTTGGTTTGATAAGGACAGGAGGTATGATGAATAAGTGGGCGGGGGGAGCACATATCAGAGTGGGAAAGCCTGTGTCTTTCGCCCTCCCTTGTGGATGTTTCCCTTGGTTAGACTTGTGCATAAAGCAAGTGTGGGTGGTTGACTCTGGAATCCCAGGGTGCGCTCTGCAGAGGAAACGTTCACTCTGAGAGTGGTAAGAGCATTGGTGGGGACAAGGAAGTCTTGAAAAAGAAGTGTGAAACGTGTATGTGAGGACCCAACTATTTTGAAATGTGGAAAGACACTACTTTGAAAACCTAGATCATTCTATGAAGCTAGCAGTGATTGGGCAAAGGCGTTAGGGATCGGAGGTAGTTTGGGCAAGTGATGGAGCAGGGCAGGCCTACAGAGAAAAGGGAAACTAGGACAGGAAGCAGAAAGATCGCTGAAAGGGTGGGGAAACAAGAAGTGAGAGAAGAATGTATGCACCAGGAGTGAACCCCATTGTAAACCATGGGCTTTAGCTAATAATAACGTAGCGATATTGGCTTATCAGTTGTCACAAACAGGCCACACTAATGCAAAATGTCGGTAACTGGAAACCGGGGAGACGGGTGTATGGGGATTTTTTGTACTTTCCTCCGTTTTTCTATAAACCTAAGACTTTCCCCCAAAATAAAGTCTATTGATTTAAAAAAAGAAAGAGAGAGAGAGAGAGAAGAATGTCATTGGAAAGCTGAGCAAAGGGCCCCAATGCGAGAGCTAACAAGTTAAGTCTTTAGTTGAGGTAAAGGTAGAAAAAGGAAGAGAAATTTCAGAATGCACTGGAAAGAGAGTGAGACCTACCCAGAGAGTCAGGAGAGGAAACGTAAGAGTTAGTCAGGATCTCCTCAGGATCCAGGAAGCGGAGGTGCCCTCAGAGCACTTGGATATGGCATGGAATTCTCTGAGCCTGAATGGGAGCTAGACCTAAGGAGAAGGAGAAGGGGCAGGGGTGGGGAGGTTCAGTTAATAACAATAATGACCCTAGTGACCATCGCTTACTAAGTATTTTCTACACTGTGCTAAGCGTTATCTTCCCTTCATAATAACCCACCACAGTGGGAACCGTTTTAAAAACATCTCCACTTCTAGAATAGAGAAGCTGAGGCTCAGGGAGGAACTTGTCTAGGGTCACACAGCTCACAAGTGTCAGGGCCAGGATTTGGAACCAAGACAATTAACACCACAGGCTGGCTCTTAACCATTGGGGTTTATTTCCTGAGATTGGTTCTCTGAATAGTTTCCTGCTTCAAGAGCAGTACTTTAAAACACCTAGTTAAGATGGTTAACTATCATGAAACAGTACTTTTTTGGAGTGTGTGCATATACAAGCAGGGCAGGGGGAGGGGCAGAGAGGGAGAATCTCAAGGAGACCCCCCGCTGAGCAGAGCCCAACTTGGGGCTCAGCCTCACCACCCTGAGATCATGACCTGAGCAGAAACCAAGAGTCTCACACTTAACCGAGTGCGCCACCCAGGCCCCCCATGAAGTAGTATTCTTAATATTTTGCCTCCGTGACTAGTTTCTGCTATACCACACACTCCCTTACTCTACAAAAAACTTTGTTTGTCTGATAACATGTGTTGACTGTGCTGGAGAGAAACACAAGCTGAGCCATGCTGTCGGGGGAAAAGGCAAGGGCAGCAACCTTCTTTTTTTCCTTAATACAAAAATCCATCTCTGTTTGTTATAACTAATTTAGAAATGATAAGCACAAAAAATAGATGCATGGGCGTTATTTCTCACTTCAAAGGGACAATAGGGATCCTTCCAGAACTATGGGCCATTGAGTGTAGTGCAACAGATTTTCTGAACCATGCCATGTGCTAAATACAGGTGCAGGTGCTAAGGAAGGAACAATAAACCCGACCTGGGCCCTGTTTTAAAGGAGGTCATGGTCAGGGCACGTGGGTGGTACAGTCAGTTAAGTGTCCCACTCTTGCTCTCGGTTCAGGTCTCGATCTCAGGGTTGCAAGATGGAGCCCTGTGTTGTGCTCAGCAGGGAGTCCGCTTGAGATTCCCTCTCCCTCTCCTTCTGTCCTTCCTGCTTGTGTTCTCTCACTCTCTCTCAAATAAGTGAAAAAAAAAAATCTTTTTAAAAAAGTAAAGGAGGTCATGACCATGACAGCTCTGTGAAATCAAAGAGCTCTACCCTGTGTGAGAAATAAACTTGAAACTGTCGAATACCCATAACCATCCAGTTCATACCACCCTCGGCTCCAAGTAGTTCCTAGGGCTGGAGGCACCACCTCTCCTAGAAGACACTGTGATACTGAGTCTCAGCGGCTGAGTCTTCCCCCTGAGCCAATATCCTGTTGGTGTTTACACTGTGTGAAAATGGCCCAGATGAGGAAATCAAAGCTGCGTGCAAAACCAAACCCACACGCGCTCTCAGAATCACGCAAACCTCACACTACATTCTTGGCTGCCTCCAGGCTTTGAGAAATGTCAGGAAGAAAGATACTCAAGCACTGATGGATTCAACCTCAAATAACTCTGGATCCAGAGTCACTGTTCTGTGCCAGATATGAGGATGACAGGCTGGGGCCTTGGGGAGCCAGCAGGGCTTGGCTCACCCAGCTATGGAGCTCCTAGGTGGGCGGGGCTCAGCTTAGCTCCCCGCTTTCCGTAGAGGCCCAAATGAATGATCATAAACCCAAGGTGACTCAAGGAGTAGCATCCTTCAAAGACTTAGTGATGTGAATGTAATCTTTCCTTCAGAGTTCACAGGGACCACGAACTGGACAGGACTGACAGGTGTGATCGGCAGCCCCACACCCAGCTGCCAGGCACAGGGGCGTGCAAACAAGATGATTTGTAAGTACACACTGCACACGCATAGTGTTATCCGAGGCTGGGACGGTTGCTAACTTCTCCCGAGTCTTCACCTGCAGTTGAAAAGTACGTTGCACATCTCAGGTAATCCATTTAGCAAATGTTATGCACCTGCGATGTGTCAGACACAGTTCTAGGTACTGGAGATACAATGCACTAAAGTGTAAGCCATTGTCTATGTCAATCGTATTTCAGTAAAATGATTTTTTTTAAATGTAAGTCATTGAGGAGCTTACATTTATGTGTGTGTGTGAGAGAGAGAGAGACAGAGAGAGAGGAGTGGGATGGAGAAAATTAAAGAAAGGCAAGAGGGAAAGAGGACTGCTGTGCGTAGGTAGGGATGAGGTCGCAATTTTCAACAGGGAGGGACTGATGGAGGGATGGAGTCAGTCATGGGATTCCTTGTGAAGGAGCATTCTGGGCAGAGGGAAGAGTAAAGGGCAAAGACTAGGAAGCAGGATACTTTCAGCAAATTCAAGAAATGCCCAGGAGGGCATTGTGTGGGGGCAGAATGAGGAAGGGGCAGATGGAGGGAGATGAGCTCAGAGAGGCCACGCAAAGCCAATGCAATGAGGGAGACGGGGAGCGACTGCAAGGTTTGGGTGGGGAACAACACAGTCTGACTTCTGTTTTTGGAGGGTGATTCTGGATGCTCTGCTGAGAAAAGACTCTAGGCGGCCAAGTGTAGAAGTAAGGAGATCAGACAGAGGCTATTTCAACCACCCAAATGCAGATGATGATGGTTTGGATGAAGATGGTGAGAGCAGAGGTGGTAACAATTAGTCGGACTCTGGATAGGTTCTGTAAGTTGTGTCAAAATGATTTCACAGAAGAGCGCATGTAGGACATTAGAGAAAGAGAGGAGTCAAGCATCTGTGCTCCAGGAAGGGTGAAATTGCCATGGACTGAGATGGGGAAGAATGGGGAAGAGCAAATCCCAGAAGCATAGTTCAGGACATATGCGTTTGAGTTGTTTATTAGAGCCGGGAGGGGAGATGGTTACTTTATACAAGCATGGTGTTCAGAGGACAGGTCTGGGCTAGAACTAAGCTGTCCTTTGCCAGAGACAGTGGGTATTTATAGCCTCAGGCCTGGGTGAGGTCACCGCAGTGGTGAGTGTAAATAGAGAGAAGAAGGCAGAGTGGCATTCTGGGGCTCACTCCTCATTCCAGCCAGTCAGGGGTGTGTGTGGGGGGTAAGGCTGTCATACAGCTGTGGAGTTAGTTGTTCCATAGGAATAAGAATGTTCAGCTTTTATCATCTTGAAAAAATGGTTATTTCAGCCCAGAATGTCAGAATCAGCTGAGGCATTAAAAGGTCATTTCAAGTGGAACTACTTTGTTTTGGAGATGAAGAAGCAGCCCTAGAGCAGAGAAGTGAAATGCTCCCTGTAGATAAATAAGGTCTTCTGTGGCTCCTAGCTGTAGAGGTTGTGTGTGTGTGTGTGTGTGTGTGTGTGTGTGTGTGTGTGTGTGTGATGGAAAAGATGGAGGTGTTCCTCGTGTGTTGGGTGCCTTCTCCCAATTGCCGAGCCAGTAAGTGAGCCTGCCTTTCCCGAGATGTGGATGTGGACCCCTCCAAGAGCCATGGGATCTGTGAAATGGAGGCTAGGCTATGGAGGAGCTAAGATGGGATAACCTCCCCCCACTCCTTTTCTTTGCCTTTTCTTTCCATGTCTGTGTGTGTGTGTGTGTGCGTGTATGTGTTTAAACCTAAGTAGGCAGGTTCTGAGAAGTTAGCATGAGCACCATCACCCTTTCTCAGAGACCAGAGGGCCAGCCTGGTGGCAGGTAAGAGTGGAAGTTACCATTGTGTCCTGGGACCATAGTGGTGGGGGATGGGGCTGGGAAGCAGGCAGGGACGACAAGACAGACAGGTCACCAGCTTACTTTCATCCCTTCCTCTCTTTCTTTGGAAGGACTTGTGCTCTTAGATCTTATAACAAGTTCCCTTTAGAAGATGATTAGGTCTCCTATCTTAAATACTCATGTGGGGTTATTATATTCCTGTGTTGGTTCTTCCAGAACCAGAAGTCTTAAGTCTGTGCACTTGAGACTTTATGTCCTCCAGGCCAGAATGAAAGTCTTTGTAATGGTGTGGGTGTGGGGGAAGAGGGTGGTTGGTAGGGTCAGATACTGTGGAGATTAATAAGACCATGGGCTATGGACACAAAACAGTTAGTTTTAGATTTTGGCTCTGCCATTTATTAGCTGTGAGATCTTGGGCAAGTCATGTACCCTTGAGCCTGGCTTTCCTGTGAAGGGTTGCTGGGAAGATGAAATGAGATCATGTATGTTTAAGACATAGCATGGTGCCTGGTACATTACATGTAATGAATTAATGATGGAAGTAATGAGGCTTCTGGCTGCCTAGGTGCTGGGGTTGTAGCCTGATCTTCAGCTAGCATGTACGCTGGGTATTGAGTGCTGGACCCTGTATGGACAGGTTGTTGCTCATGGTCTGGAGGATTCAGGAGAAACATGAATCTTATCTAGGGCCTTCAAAGATGGGTAGAATGGTCTTTTTCAGCCAGAATACAGAAACCCACTAAAACAATTCTAAATCATTAATTTTTTTTAGCAATCAATTCATTTTGAAAAATGCATATAAGCAAGAAATTACACATTCCTTGCTTGAACTAGTTAGCTATCTATTTTGAAGAATCTTTAAATAGAAAATATTTGGATCACATTTTTAACAGAATCCCTCAAAGTGTAAGCTATTAATTTAGTTCTGACTTTCACTGCCTGAGAGATTCAGGAAAAGAGAAGATTTATTGTTTTGAATATTTTAGTCAGGACAAAAAAAATGGGCTTTTGATATTTTTAGTGGTCTCTTTAGAATTTCTAAGGCAGAAGATTTTCATGAGGAATTTATTTCCCCAATTTTATCAATCAGTTGTAAAACAAAAATCCTTAAACAGTGAAAGCGTTCCTGAACTCAGTAAACCCCATCAGCTGCTAGAACAGTGACAATGACATTGGAGTTAAATATATCAAAACCGTTGCAACACAAAGTGAATTTTGCCCCCTGGGGAGCTTGCAGCTGGTTTATTTCGAGTATACTGAGATTTGAAACATTCCATAGAAATCAGTTTAAATCGCTCTTGTTCATTTTTCTAAGTGCACATGTTTGCACGTTTGTCTCTGTGGTTGCTGTTAGTGTTAAGATTCATAGATAATTCCTCTGCCAGCATCAGGGGAGGCCTGAGCTCTGTGTCTTTGAGCTTGCATTTGTGATGTTAATGGACTAAACACCCCAATTAAGAGGCAGGGATTGCAGAATGGATCAAAGGGCGAGCCCCAACTCCATGACTAGGAGAGATGAACTTGACATATTATGGTACAGATGATGAAAAGAAATGGATGGAACAAGGCATGCCTTAACATCAGCACGTGAATGTTGAGGTGGCTGAATTAACATCAGATAGACTAGACTTCAAAGGAAAAAAAAAGAGTATTGCCAGAGATAAAAAATTAATAATAAGGAAAACAAAACAAACATAAATGTGTATGTGCATAAAAACAGAGCCACAAAATACAAGAAGCAATTAAAGAGAGATAATTCCAGAATTTTGGTGGGAGATTCCTGTCTCTCAAGAAATGATAAAGACAACTAGCCAAAAATCAGTAAAGATATAGAGGGTCAGAACACATTATCAACTGTCTTAACCTAATTAACAATTATGAGACCTCCTCACTCAACAACTGCAAAATAAACATTCATTTTAGTCTAGATTACACATTTGTTTTATTGTATATGGTATATCCACCACTATATACCGCACTGGGGCCATACAAGAAGCCTTGATACATTTACAAGGATCGAAATAGTACATTCTCTGACCCCGATGAAGTTAATTAGAAGTCAAGAACATTAATGTCTTTTGGGTGAATCCCAAGTATTTTGCAACTAAAAAACATATTCTAAGATATTGTTGGGTCAAAGAAGAAGTCGCAAAATAAATCAGAATATATTTTTAACTCACTGATAAGGAAAGTACAATATATTAAAATTTGTGGGGTGCAACTAAAGAAGTTTGTACAGGGACATGTGCAGCTTTAAATGCTTACAGTAGAAAAGGAAAAAGAACCAGGTTCTAAGGTACCACCTGAAGATGCTAGAAAAAGAAGAGCAAAGTAAATCTAAAGTAGATGAAAGAAAGAAAATAATTATGGCCAGAACAAGTATCAATGAAACAGAGAAAAATGTTCCCAAAGTAGGTTCTCTGAGAAGATCAACAAAATGAATAAACTCTTGGTTAAACGGATGAAGGAAAAACCATAAATTACCAGTATTGAGAGTACAAGAGAGTTATCACTGTAGATCTTTACAGATATTAAAAAGATAATATGAGAAGATTGTGAACAAATGTATGCCAAAAATGAGAAAATCTGGGTGAAATAGACAAAGTCCTTAAGATATACAACCAAAATTGATATAAGATGAAACAGAAAATCTGGATAGCCTATCTAATGAAATTGAATTCATTATCAAAAACCTCCATACAATGGAAACTTCAGGCTCAGATGGTTTTACTTGGTAAATTCTGTAGAATATTCAAACGGAATAATAGCCCAAACTCTTTCAAAGTAGAGGAGAAGAGTACATTTTTCAGCCCATTTTTTGGAGCTGGCATAAGCCTGATACCAAACCTGACAAAAAGAATTAAAAATAAAATCCAGACCATTATCCCTCATAAGTCTACTTGCAAGATTCTTTAGAAAGACTTAGTAAGGGGTGCTTGGGTGGCTCAGTGGGTTAGACCTCTGCTTTTGGCTGGCTCAGGTCATGATCTCAGGGTCCTGGGATGGAGCCCCTGCACCAAGCTCTCTGCTCAGCAGGGGTCCTGCTCCCACCCCCCTCCGCCTGCCTGTCGACTTGTGATCTCTCTCTCTGTCAAATAAATAAGTAAAAAAAAAAAATCTTAGAAAAAAAAGACTTAGTAAATTGAATCCAGTGTTATATAAAAAGAATAATACAACATTTTTTTTTTGTAGAAATTGAAATGCTGATTCTAAAATGTAGGTAGAAATGCAAATGACTTAAAAAAGCTAAAAGAATTAAAAAAACCCAAAGTTCAAGGACTCGTACTACCTAATTTTAAAACTTACTACAAAGGTAGAGTAATTAACGCAATGATATTTGTGAAAAGATAGTCATTAAGATCAATAGAAGCAAAATAGATTGAGAAGGGAACAGAGTCTAGAAATAGTCTCCCACATGGATGTTCAGTTGATTTTTGACAAATGATGCTGGAGTAACTGATTTCCATATGAAAAGAGAAAACATCAGCCCTTATCTTTCTCCATACACAAAATTAATTCAAAATTAATCAAAGACCTAACTGTAAAAGCTAATACTATAAAAACTTTAAAAGAAAATGTGGGAGAAAAAAATTTTTGACTTTGGATAGGCAAGAATTTCTTAGATACAACACATGAGGCACAAACAACAAAAGAAAAAAAAAGCTAAATTGGATTTCATTAAAATGGAAAACTTCTGTTCATCCAGAGATACCATTAAGAACATAAAAATGCAGGTGATGGAATGGGAGAAAATATTAGCAACGTATATACCTGACAAATGACTCAATTCCAGAATATATACAGAATTCTTCCTACCACTGAATAAGACATACAATTCAGTTTTAAAAACGAGCAAAAGATCTGCACATGTAAATATAAAATGGTTCAATTATTTTGGAAGAGTATAACCGTTTTTTTTTTAAGTTAAACATGCACTTACTCTACAAATCAGCATACCTCTCTCTCCTAGGCATTTATCCAAGAGAAATAAAAACTGACATGCACAGAAAGATTTGTACACAAATGTTCATAGCATCATTATTCATGATGGTCCAAAGCTGAAAACAACCCAAATGCCCATCAATATTTGCTGATTGGACTAACAAAATGTGATATGTCAAGGTGATGAAAAATTACTTGGTAATTAAAAAGAATGAACAACTGATAGATGTAGTAACATTGAAGAATTTCAAGTCATTATGCTGAGGGAAAAAAGCCAAACACAGGAGTGCATACTATATGATTCCATATATATAAGATTCCAGAAAATGTAAACAAATCTATGGTGATGAAAAGCACACCAGTGGAGCCTGAGGTGGAGAGAAGGAAGAATCTTTTGAGGGTGATGGAAATGTTTTGTATTTCTATTGTAGTGGTGGTTTCATATGTGTATATAGTTGTCAAAAGTCATCCATTCTCAACTTTAAATAGATGTCATTTATAGTATTTAAATTATAGTTCCACATACTGATTTTAAAAGAGAAATTCTTTAATGATACTTAAATAATCCTTTAAATAATATTTCATTTTCTACCATTGACACTATAGAGTTCCATGTTAAAATAAGGCTGATGAATTAAACTAAGGAATCACCATTTCTGCAGCATTATAATAGAAACCCCAGCATTAATTTAAAATCTCTGGAGTTTAAAAAAGAGAAAATATGTTAGTGATTTAAACCAATTGATTTTTCATATCCTGAGAATAAAGGTTAAATACCCTGCAATGGATTATTTGCAGAGAAATGTTTCTAAATAGTATTTGAAAATCTTCTCTTATGTCTCTAAAAGAAATAAAATCATAAAAATAAATTCTTTAATGTCTTTAAACATAAAATGTGAGAATTTTAAACACTGAGTCACAATAACAGTTTTTGTTTGTTTTTGATGCTAAAACACATAGTTTAGTCTATAGCTTCAAAATATTTAGGCTCAAATTCAAACCTGATTTAAGTCATTTTAAAATCTACTTGTTGAGAAATTATATTTTATGTTACATAATTAAATTAAGCACTTATGTTACTTGTTAAATGGTGAAAAGATGGATGTTTTCCTTGATTTATGTAAATATTAAATATAGTAATAAAATCAATTTAATACAACTTTAGTAATATACTGATCTAAGTGAAATATGTATAATAAAGAATTTGGCTGGTTTTTGTCCCCTTTCTGGGGAAGAAACCTCCATACCCTTGGAATTTCTGGAATGAAAGGAGTGTCTAGGTCATTCATGATGGGACCCTCAGACAATCCCCAGTAGTTTATAATAATGAGATGACACACAACAGGGGCTGGTCACCCAGAAATGTCACCTGTCTGATTAAAGAGTTGCGTTTTGAGCTACATGATATCAGCCCAACCTCTGTATCAGTCCAAGTTCTGGAGAGAGGAAGGGGACTGGAGAATGAATCACATGGCCAATGATTTATTCGCTTGGAATAATAAAGAGAAAAAATAAAAACTCAGGTGAGCTTCCCTCGTTGGCAATATTCTTGGAGTATTATTACACTTTGATGCCAGGAGGACAATTTATCCCCAGGATGATGTATGCTTCACTGTTGGAACCCTCCCAGACTTATCTTTATGGATCTCTGCCTTTGGCTGGTTCTAATTTCTATCCTTTTGCCACAATAAAACTGGAAGTATAGTGCTTTCCTGAGTTCTGTGAGTCGCTCTAATGGATTAGAGCCTGAGAGGGTCTGTGGGGACCCCCAAATTTGTAGCCAGCTGGTTTGAAATGAGACTGGCCTTGGGGGACACCCAAACTCACAGCTGGTGTCTTAAGAGAGGGCTGTCTTCTGGAGAACTGTGTTCTCAGATTTTGTAGCTCAGAAAGTTCATTGTAAATATTTTAACTTAAAAGCTTTGATATAAAATGAAAAAAATCATATAATGATTTTTGAAAAGTCCTAGGAGAAGGCCTTGAGATAGCATGTTCATTATTATATGAAAAGGGTTTGGAAGCGAAAATTTATGCAGTGGGCACGTGTAACGACTACTTGGGGACAAGCAGATTCTCTGTGACCCAGATGTGCTGCTACTTCCTCTTGGATGGATTTTTTTTTTTTTGGTAGATATTCATATTATTTTATGACTGTGGTGGTCATGTGCTATTTTAGTTTATTATCCCCTTCTTTTTTGTAATAGTCTCCAAATTCTGTTCAGAGTTCGCTCCTCTCCATGTTCCCAACCCCTCATCTATACATACCTTTTTTTCCGGGACGAATGACCACAACCAACCTCAGATCCAGGGTGTGCCACTTTGGTTTAAACCAGATCAGCACATCCCTTTTCCCTGATCACAGTAATCACTCATGTGACCCATTTTGGCCCAATAAGCTATGGAGAGACATTCTCTAGGGGGCCTCTGGGAAAGAAATTTTCTTGAAATTTCAAAAAGCCCATCTGACAAGATGCTCTTTTCCTGCTGGATGTTAATAAGAAAGTAAACAGCTCTGAAAGCCTTTGGCATCCATCTTCTAGCCACAGAATGACCCCTTAGGATGAAGAAGACTCTGAAGAAGGCAGTTTGGTAGTAATGTTGAATTGCTAGATCAAACCTCACCTGAAGTTCATATGACCTCTGAAATTTTTAGTTACATGGGTCAATGCATTCCTTTTACTTTTCCAGTCAATGTGGATGGACGTTTTCTGATAGTTGTATCATTTTTCTGATACAACACCACAGCAATGGAAATAAAGCTTCCAAAGCCTCCCTTCATGGAGATGAGTGGCAAATCCAGGAGTACCAGATATATGAGGCAAGGTAACAGCAAGAAGAGGGGTTCAAGATGCATGAACAGATCAGTGAACCCTGGATGAAAGAGAAAATTCAGAGAACAAAGAAGAACTCTATTCTTAAAAGAATTCCATTTTCTATCTTTGGAAAAAAATTATCCAATGTATACTGCATTCATTTTAAAAAGGTATAGGCAGCTATAAGAAAGTAACTATCAGAGATAGGAAGGTTTTTGAAAATTGAAAAATAGGGTTGCCAAAGCAAAACCAAAAAAATTCAACGGAAGACATGAGGACTGAAACAAAGTCAACTGAAGACTGAAATAGTGATCTAGGGATGAGAATGGGATTAGGTGGGAAGAACAGGGATTTTTCTTTTTATATATTTCTATATATTAAATCTCTCTCTTTTTTTAAAGATTTTATTTATTCATTTGACAGACAGAGATCACAAGTAGGCAGAGAGGCAGACAGAGAGAGAGGGGGAAGCAGGGTCCCCGCTGAGCAGAGAGCCGGATGCAGGGCTCGAGTCCAGGACCTTAGGACCATGACCTGAGCCGAAGGCAGAGGCTTTAACCCACTGAGCCACCCAGGAGCCCCTGAATCTCTTTTTTAAAGAGAAAATACTAGTTGAGTAAAAGAAAAAAGAAAAGAATTTTTAAAAATTGACCCAATAATTCTTCTGTTGGTAGTTACTTTCAAAAATTAGTTTTAAGGAGGTCACTCTAGATGCAGATAAAAATATGAACAAAAGGATTTAATAATCTTAGTATTTGTAATAGCAAAATATTAGAAGCAACCTAAATATTGAACAACAGCAAAGTGGTTTAATAAATTGGTCGGCATCCATATGTCATGCTCCTACTAAGAAATCATGTTTTTATAGAATATATCTACCTGGGGGGAGAAAATGCAAGGTATGTTGATAAAAACGGAATAACAACTAAGTGTTCTCAAACTATAATCAAATGTTCATTGTGATTATATCTGGGGGACATTGGCCTTTACTTCTTTATTCTCTACACTTTTTATATTTAAAATCTATCACTAACTTACTTAGAAAATGCTCTTATAAAAGAAAAGGGGAAAATGTGGTAGCAAAGAGAATATTGTTGGAGTCTACATGGTTGTTTCCTGGGGTAGATAGTTCTCTGAATCCCTGGGCTGGGCTAGATGGAAGCTCTAGAAGGAAGAAGATTCTCTTGCTTTCTGCAACAGAAGGTATGTCTGCTGTTTTGTAGGTTTTGGTTTTGGTTTTGGCTTTGTTTGTTTGTTTGTTTTGGTTTCATTCAGAGCAACATTGCCATGTATCCACTCAAATAAATCATATTTATCTTGACCAACTTGTTTAGTAGGAATAAAATTTTTATGCATACACACATATACACACATACAAAATATTCTTGTATTTTCCAGCCAACCAGTGTTGAGAAGTGTTAAATTTTTCTCCTTTATTTTAGCCCACATCTGGAAGTTTGAAAGAATGCAGGTACCAGATCATTTTGTAAAAATACAGTAATTTGTTTTTGATCTGGATTTTGTAAAATTTTAATTAATTGGTGGTTTCTCACACTGTAGTTGTTTTTACAGATGAAAGGGGATTATTTATCCATTGAATTAAAAAGCAGTTTCTTTTTTTTTTCATGAGTTGCTATTTGATGTTTGCAGTGTCCTTGTAATGCATAGGCACAGTGTTCATTTTTCCCCAAAGTTACTTGATTAGAATAATAATACCATTATTTCTTATAGTTGCTCCCTTCTTTCTTCCGTGTAATCAATGAAGAGATCACAGTAATTCTGAGAAGTCCATTGAAACAGGACATTGATTTATTTGAAACTGGTTTTTAATGTGAGAATTCAGGGCCACTCAACACACATATGGAGCTTTATTTTCTTTGCAAATCCATTTGATAAATCACCACTTTATGTTTAGTTACAGGAGCTTTCATCCACTCTGCCTATCCTGGTTTTCACAATCTCAGTTTAGTGTAGTAGAAAAAACATGGCTTTGGGTGCAGGCTGGCTTCAGCTGGAATTCTGGCTTCACTGTGTCTACACCATATGATTCTGGAAAAGTTACTTCTCTGAGCCTCTATTTGTCTGTAAAAAGAGGATAATATTAAGGACTAAGAGGAAACAAAAATACGAACTAGTATAGAACTTGGATCTGAGTTGATTAACTATTTCTAATTACATATACTTTGCTACGACTATTGTTTTTCCATATTAGGGGCTTGGTATTCCATTTCACTGGATTAGAAATTGGGAGGCCTTAGATCTCATCTGTTCTAACACTGGTGGGCTGCAATGGCTCTGAGCCTGCTTTCCTTTCTGTAATATAGGGAGGTTGGGGGAGATCATTAAAGCTCCTCTCAGCCCCAAGTGGGAATTTTGAGTGAGAATCTTTTACTTTACAGTGTCACCTATGTGCCAGGCATTGTGGCCAAGTCAGAAGCAGGATTGGGTCAGACTGACCTGTGGGATTAGCAATATATACTACTTTTAATGAGTATCTTTGTGGTTGGAGGCTGATTCATCTTCTAGCCATCTTTGGAAGTTGGGCAGGGGGCACTTCTTAATGTTTCAATGATCATGGACTAGGCAGGGAATGAGATTTAACCATATCTCTGGGGTTGCTTGGAGCCCAAGAGTCTTGTGGGGAAAACACATCAACTCTCCATTTTTGGAGTTTTGATGTGTGCTGAACTTAAAGGTACTTAAAGGGCCTGTAGGAAGCCAGAGTGAAGAGGACAAAACCCTGATTAAAAAAATCATTGTGGGGTGCCTGGGTGGCTCAGTGGGTTAAGCCTCTGCCTTCGGCTTGGGTCGTGATCTCAGGGTCCTGGGATTAAGCCCCATGTTGGGCTCTCTGCTCAGTGGGGAGCCTGCTTCCTCCTCTCTCTCTGCCTGCTTCTCTGCCTGCTTATGATCTCTGTCAAATGAATAAATAAAACCTTAAAAAAAAAATCATTGTGTGTGAGGAGGAGTTTTGGCAAGTTGGACCAATCTGGGAAGCAGGGCCTAACTATTAGAGTTTAGAGATGATATACTTATCAGCCCAGACACAGCCTTTACTCTCCAAGTACACCTACACCACCACCATCCCTTTCCCCACCCTGAGGTATGCACCCTACAGAGATTAGGGCTATGGTGCCAAGGAGAGAACCAGAGGGACCAAGCAGCTCTGTGTGGGACTCCCCTTCTGCAGGAGCTCTTTTGAGAAGCAGATGTTCCCGCAAGTGGCTGGAGAGGGAGAAGAACATCCCAGCTTGGTGGTTTAGAGACCAGTTGGCCTTGAGTGGGTAGTGGCCTACAGGTGATGGAGTGACAGCAGGGCTGGACAGAAGAGGGCAGGTAGAAACCATGATCATAAATGTGACACCCCGGCCCTGCTCCTAAGGAGAATCAGTCCAAGGATCCACCATCTGGTGGCCATGAAGGTGACATTTTGGGGGCTGGCTGGGGAAAGTACTTGCCCCCAAAAGCTGGATTTCTGCATGTGTATATGAGGCAGTGGTAGTGATGGTGGTAGTTTGAGATTGCATGTGGAGATTTAGGTCTTATTTGTAAGCTTCCGGTGCTCATTGGTTGGTCTAGCTTGGGATGTACTAGTCGCCCCAGGGTTTAGAATCATGACTTCCTGTGTTACTTTCTAGTTTGTCTTTTCTCTGGCAAGTACATGTTGCCTGCTAGATGTGAAAGCTGGCAATGAGTGCTGTGGAAGGTATTGTCCTGCCTTTGGCTACTCATTGTCCACACTGCCTGGTCTCACGATCATTCTTCCCCGTGAGAGACACTGCTTCTAGGGGTGAACTTAGATATTCCTCCACAGACAGCATGAGTGGTAGACTAGAGCAGTTCTACAATGTTATTTTTATTGCGAAACATATCATTTTTTCTTTGAGACAAATTAAACAACTAGATAAGCAAAGAAAAAAGAGGAAATAAAATTCTTCCATGTAGGGCTAATTTTTGTCAATTTGGTATAAACTCTTATAGTCTTCTTTTTATGCATATTTATTTTTTCAACAAACATTGAGTCTACTGCATTTGCAAAGATGAATCACTCTGTATATGTCCATTTTGTAATTTGCTTTTTCACTTAACAGTACACTGTGAACAACTTTTCATGGATAGGCGTAGAATCACTCCTCAGTTGGGTCCTGCAAATCGCCTAACACTTTTTCTTGGGGATACTCTCTTTGATTAAAACTCAAGATCCAGGGGGTGCCTGGTGGCTCAGTCAGTTAGGAGTCCAACTCTTGATTTCAACTCAGGTCTTGATCTCAGGGTCATGAGTTCAAGTCCCGTGTTGGACTCCATGTTGGGCATGGAGCCTACTTAAACACACACACACACACACACACACACACACACACACACACCCTCATGTTCCATGCACACATCCTTCCTCTCCATCTCTAAATTTCCTTATTCCAAGAAGCCCATTTGTTAAGAATTATGAACATAAGGATTGAAAAAAAGAGAAATCTTTCTTTCCATTTAAGAAGCACATAAAAATGCTCTGAATGTATATTTGACATTATCATCTGCTTCACAGATTTCTTTGGCTGGTATCCATTTTAATTGTTGTGCTCTCTGCCACATGGACTTGACGAAACTCTCAGCTTGCCTTCACTGGAGAGGTGGAGCAGAAGAGAGCTGGCAGGGAGTGGAAGCAGGGAGTGGGGGCAGGGAGGGGAGGTTAGAGTGACCACCACTTGTTCCTGGTCTGGGGATGGGGGCTCAGGTGAACGCCAGCATTGCTTCAGTGAGGAATCACACACTTAGAAGATGGACCTTGAGGACAAATTTGGTTTTTCCTTTAGACCAAACCACATGGAGGCTCTTCTTTTTGAGGGACACTGTCTTCTGCAGAATATTGATAGATTTCACATATAACAAAAATGGTTCCTCTCATCAAGCTAATTTGGGAAATACTGTATTTTAGTTAAGCATGTTGCTTCTATGCAGTACTTTCCAGAGCATTCAGCCTGCTAATACAGACAGTGACTCTCCAAGAGAGGGAAGTAGTCAAGTTTTCTTAAGCTCACAAACCCTTTTTCAACGTTGGATGTACACATATGAACAACCTTGGAAAATGCTACCCTTAGAAGTAGAGTTCTTTACTGATATGGAAGTCAGGAAAAAAAACAAAAAAAGAGATTCATTGTTCTCCTTTGGATGGAGATGTTCTCTTATGATCTGCCTTTCTAGGAGGTACCTCGGTCAAAAGCTACCTTCTAATTGGGAGGGGTGTGTGCGACAGAAATCATTCTTGGGGATTTTAAGTGAGAAACTCTAAGCCGAGATGCTTTCCTGAACAATCTCTGAGTAAAGTCAGTTCTCTCCTTACCTCGCTTGCTTACAAAGTTTGCAAAATAACAGGTGCTTGCTGAGAAATAAAGAACGCTTTTATAAGTCTCTGTTCCTTCCTTCTTCTAGCCTTCAAACTTTTCTCCTTTATGGGGTCTGTCATCCTGGAATGAGACCCACGCAGCCTTCCTTCCTAAAGCTAGCTCAAGGGCTCTCCAGTTGCCCTCCCACCCAACTCTCTCTTCCTGGAGCCAGTGATTTACTGCCGGAGGCTGAGTTGGGGAAAGTCCTAACGAGCCCCGGGCTGTGCTTGGAGCTGCCTTAAACCACAACTATTCTTATCAAAAAAACTTACTAGAAAACCAAGACCCCAGAAGAGGACCTCTCATGGAGGAGTGGTGGGTGTTTAAAAGAAGAGGCGGGGTGGCATTCCTGGTCATCTATAAATTAAAACAAACAAAGGAAAAATCACATCCAACTGTAGCTGGTTGCTCCTGTAAGAGAAGGAGCATAATTCAAAGAGGTTTATGTATTTTGGCGGAGGCTGGGGTGTGTGTGGGAGTTTAAAAGCATAGAATAACATGACCAGGAATCAGCTCCAGCCGCTGGCCAGCTCGTGCTTCCTCACTCCTTCCAGCTAACGTGGCTTGAGCCAATTGTTTTTCCTTCCATCTTTATCCCCATTTGATCTCTCCCATGTCTGAGACACCAGGGGGTGTTGAAAGAAGGACCGCATGTGTCCGTGATAACATCTTACATTTCATAATTAGGAACCGTTTCAAAGCACAGTTGTGTAGTATATTCTGTCTTGTTCTTCCACGGAGCCTGTGAATAAGCATAGGATTTATCCCCATTGTATAGATGAGGAATTGAAACAGAGAGAGAAGCCTGAAATCATCACGTGGGGGTTCACGGAAGCGCCAGGAGGGGACTCTGCATTCCCAGAGCAGGGGTGGGGTGGGGGTGTCGAGGCTTTTCTGATCTCACTCGGGCCCTCTGGGTCCCATGCTGGCCTCTGGGCCTTGACATCTCAATGAAAAGGGACTAACGTTTGGTCCCAATCGTCCACTTAGGTTGGATCTAGATCATGAATAGTGTTTATTAGAAAACTTCTTTTGAGTCACCTATCAGCACCAGGGCTGGAGTTGAGATTGTGAAAAATAAATAAAAATGAGCCAAATGAGACCAGGCAAAGGCCATTGATCCAGAGCTGGCTATCACAAGGGACTCAGCCACCATCCGGTGTGTTTGGTGGAGACTCCAAGGCAGGCAGAGGTGTGGAAAAGCTTTGTAGTGGAAAAAAGGGACGGCTTTAGGTATGCCCTGATTGGAGGCTGTGGGTGTGGGGAAGCTTAGGTGGGCTGGCATCCCGTTGATTTGTGAGGGGTCCATATTTGACTTTCTCTGGTTGGTCCTATGCTGGAAGCGAAAGCAAAAGTAAGAGAAACTGTCGGTCATTAATCAAGTCATGGCCATTTGGACAGATGGCCACAGGGGTTCTTTTTTGGCGTCCTGATCTGGTTATGGTAGACGGTAGGTTGTTTTTCTGGGCAGGTTGCTGCAGGTTGTGGGTCACAGGTCTGTTTTTATATATTGTCTGGCTATTGTCCGTTCCCCATCTTCATTTTCTCAGGAGAGAGGGAGGTGAAGGAACAGGGAGGGGATCCGGGAAGAGCATGGAAGTGAGGGCTTGTTGCCACCTGGGACTTATAAAAGCTCTGCCCCTACCTTTTGGGCTGGGCACTGTTGAGTGTTGTTAGGAGACACAAAAGAAAGTGGTAAGAATTAACCTTGTTGTCTCGGTATCCTTCCTCTTGGCCAAGTTTGTTTCGTTTGGAATTTTTAGTTCTGCTGTTTGCGAATAACTTGAGTGCAGTGAACTGCTTCTCCTATTTCCCAGGTAGTGAACTTTTAGATGTTATTATCAGTGTAGACCCGAATCTCGGCCACCTGGTCCTGGATAGTTTGGGTATTTCTTGGTTTGATTCTGGTTCCGTTTTCACTGAGGAAATGGGGACAATTTCTAATAGGAGGCAAATAAGAAAGAAACTTTGAAGAATGGATAGGTTTCTGTTCCGAGTAAGTTAAAAGTGTACTTGAAAGCTGAACATATAAGGTAAAATAGATTGTATTCACAGAATGACAAGTGACTTGTTTTCAGAGTAACATTGTATGCGGTAAGATTGGAGGGACTTTGAATGTCATTCTCAGGAGCTTTGGATTTTATTGGTCTGGGAAGTCTTAATGTTTTTGAATAGGGTTTGAAATGAATTGTGTACTTAGGAGAACTACTCTGGCAGAAAGGTATTTGTTAACTTTGAAAAACAAGGCAAGGTTGAAAGTGGGGAAACTAGTCTTTTACGTTTTCAACAATGTAGAAAGAAGTTTGAACAGAAGTCATCTCATCTTTTGGAAAGCAACTGTCATTATACTCCAAATTAAGTGTTTCTGGTCATTCGACTCTCACATGTGCGTGAATCATGAACCTGTTCTAGATCTTATGTTAGGTTTCTGAAGCTATTCCTCAGGCTTAGCTGTGAGCTCTCATGGAGCCATCAACAGCCAAACGTAAAATAGAGCAAGCGAGATGGAGAGGAAGGGCTATGGGGCTGAAGGCAGAAGAACCAGTTGAAGGAGCAAGGAGAGACAGCTTCTTCATTTATTTAGCAAAGGGCCCAAGGGCATAGGGTGGATTGGTACAGCAAAATGAGGGGAGAAACAAAATTATTTTATCATGATATGTCTTAAAGAATGGTGGGTTATTAGTTTAAAAATACTTAAAATTATGCAAAGATTTGACTGCATTTGTGTTGATCTAAAATCCTGGTTTTAGGGATGAACATCTAATATTAGGTTATTTACTTGTGAATGTTCTAAAAGCCTTCAAATTTGTGCATAATCTCTGATCCGATTCATAAATTAATCTTACTGAAATAATCAGAAGAGTTTCCAAAGCTGTGTGCATGAGGATTTTTTCACATTATTTATAATAGTGAAAATAGACATGAGGAAATAATTAAATACATAAAGATCTATTTAAGTTATGATATATTATGCAGCCTTAAAAATGATATGACTGGGGCACCTGGGTAGCTCGGTGGGTTAAGCCTCTGCCTTCGGCTCAGGTCATGGTCTCAGGGTCCTGGGATCAAGCCCCACACTGGGCTCTCTGCTCAGCAGGGAGCCTGCTTCCCCCTCTCTCTCTGCCTGCCTCTCTGCCTACTTGTGATCTCTCTCTGTGTCAAATAAATAAATAAAATCTTTAAAAAAAATGACATGACTATATGTTGACTTGGAAAGACAACCATGTTATGCTGTGGAAGTTTTAAAGAAAGAGAGTATCCAAACTATGCATATATTATGTTTCCTTTTTAGTGAGAATATATTCAGTTTTATATGTATATTTCTTTTCCAGATGTTTTTTTCATAATAACATTGTATATGCAATGCTCTTGTGTATAAACATTGTATATGTCATTACTATATACATATATACAATATGTGTTCTTATCTATAGTATAAACATCTGGAAACTTCTAGCTGTGGTTTTATCTAGGTGTTTGATATGGCTTCTTTATTTTCTTTAAATATTTCTGCATTTTCTGAGCATTTTTTTTTGCCCCAAGAAAATAGAAATTCATTTAAAAAGTTTACTTCTGTAAAAAGAAATGAGGTGATTTGACCCTACTGGAACATTATTGGCATAAAAATAAGTGATATTTACACTCTTTCACATATATATAGATATATATGTATGCATGTATATAGTTGCAAATACACAAATATTTATAAATTATAATTTACATATAGCATGTGTTTATATATGTAGTGTATGTTTGGGTTCCAGTAGATAAATATACACATCTATTTATAAAAAGACTATACATGAATACTGAGGAAACCTAGAATATATACTTTTCTGATGGGGTTAAATTTCTTTTTGTAAGAAGATTGAGTGACTCTGCATAATGGTGTGTTTTTCCTTAGAAATTACAGTTGTTTCCAGGTGGGAAAAATCACTGCCTCAGCTCTCCTTCAATGTGAGCTTTGGAAGGTGGTTGCGTAGCAACTGCTTTGGTGTAAATGACTAGTCTTGGTTCTCTGGGGGGATGATATTGATTTATACATAAAACAGTGCATTCAGATCCTTTGCTGGTTATAATAGGATAAAAGAGCTATGCGAGCTGCGACCTTTTAGGAGCTTTTGAAAAAGGACTTGGTGAGATGAAGGGCAAAGTTTGTTCCATTGGAGATGGTGGACTGAATTCGGGGCAGTTGTGAACATTGAAATTCAAGGATGCAGATTCCTTAAGAAATGAAATCATTTCTCTCTTTTCTGTCAACTGTTCCTGAATTCTTATTAGGTACCCGACATTGTACTAGTCATTAGAGATGCAGTAATGATAATATGTGAATTCTACCATCTGGGTGCCTACATGTCAGTGGGGAAGAAAAACAGGAAAATTAGTAACTTTGATACTTAATGCTAAGTGATGGAAGTATGTCTGGAAGCATTATGGGACACACAGAAAGGGTAGCTAATGCCACCTGCGGATTGTTGTATAATGACTTCTTGAGCAGTGACTATGTGCCTTGGTGTCGGGATACAAAGGTGAATGCTCCTGGCCATAAGGATTTCACAGTCTGATGCAAGAGACAGAAAATAACCCAATCTCATCCAATGTGGTAACTGTTCAGTTAGCATGAGGATTAAAGTATGAGAGTGCACAGGTGGAGACCGGTGAATGATTAATGCCCGTTTAATATTCTACTATTTGCAGAACCTTCAAAGCATTCATGATCTCATTTGATGTTTATGTACTGGTAGAGTTTATCTCTCTTTTATTGATGGGGAAACTGAGGCTTGGGGAAGTAGTGACTTGTCTGCGGTTAGTGTATTAGTAACAGCATACCATAGACTGGGTGGGTGGCTTAAACCACAGGCATTTATTTTCTCACAGTTCTGGAGACCAGAAGTCCCAGACTGAAGTCTGGCAAGTCAGTTACCAGTGAGAACCCTTTTCCTGTCTTGTCAATGGCAGTCTTCTCACTGTGTTCTCACACAGCAGAGAGAGAGAGAGAGAGAGAGGGTGAGAGAGAGGGAGAAAGCAAGCTCCTTGCTGTTCCTTATAATGACACTAATTCTATTGAACCAGAGCCGACCCTTTTGACCTCATTTAACCTTAGTTAATTCCTTAGAGAACCCATTTCCAACTGTAGCCACATCGGGGTTGGGGCTTTAATATATGAATTTTGGGGGACATTAACATTTAGTCTGTAAACACTTGGGCTATGATCTTAGGACTTCAGCTTCCAAATCATGTGTGTGTGTGTGTGTGTGTGTGTGTGCGCATGCACATGGGCACATGTGTATGTCCTACACCACACTAGATGTCAGAGGCATTTTTTTTCAATCTGATGAATCAGTGACTCCCTTATAACATGGAGGACATATGCAGTTCTGACATTTTGGATCCCTGGTTATGCTCCCTTCTCCAGGTTGCCTTTAGGACTTCCTGAGATGTGGTCCTTTCTATAGTCCATCAATACTCATTTGGGGCTTGTCACTTGGAAGCTCTAGTTTTATTTATTTATTTATTTTTAAAAAAAGATTTTATTTATTTATTTGACACGCAGAGATCACAAGTAGGCAGAGAGGCAGGCAGAGAGAGGGGAGGAAGCAGGCTCCCCGCTGAGCAGAGAGCCCGATGTGGATCTCAATCCCAGGACCCTGGGATCACGACTTGAGCCGAAGGCAGAGGCTTTAACCCACTGAGCCACCCAGGTGCCCCGGAAGCTCTAGTTTTAAAGAGGGGTTAGGTGTAAGAGTGTAGATGGATCAGTGCTTATGAGGACTGGGGCTGGGTTGGATAGAGATCAGGACCCAGAGGCTAGTTCTGTTTTAAAGGAGGAAGATGCCTAGGGGAGGTTCCTATTGCCTAGTCTAAGAGGAAACTTCAGTCTGCTCCAGAACCATTTGGAGGAATAGGGTGGTAAAGGTCAGTCAAAGGCAGCAGTGAGGACTACAGGGCTGGGAAAGGGCATTTTTGCCAACAATAGTAGTGCTGCTCCATATTGCATGTCCCATCCTCTCACCTGTCCCTTCTGGAGAGCAAGATGTTTATTCTTGTTTGTGTGGGGCTGGTGTTCCTCCTTCTTGTGAGCTTTGTGATCTTTAATCTAGACTTCAGATGACCAGGCCGACAATTAAACAATGTTAGTGCTCTGGGCCCATCCTCAGACATGCTGATTTAACTGGAATATGACTTAGGGCTTCTATTTTTTGAAAGCTTCTCAAATGATTGGAGCATGGGGCCAAGGATGGAAATCGGACACCTTCCTTCTGCTCTGCTTTTGAAGGTGTGGGACATACACCACGACTCTCACGTGTCTGACAGCGTGGTCTATTTCAGAGCTCTCCAGACCTGTGGGGTGGACAGGTAGCATGACCTTAAAGATGTAAACCTGGGACTATCTGTGGCCTGTGAGTGGGAAGGCTTCAGTTGGCCAGCAGGAGGCACAGGTAGAAAGAAAAGCCAGCCTTCCTATGAAGAAATCAGGAAGGAATGATTCTCAGTTTCCTGACTGGCTTGGGAAGACACATTTCATTCACTTATTCACTGAACAAATATTAGCTGAACATCCACTCTGCACAGGGGCTGTTCTGGGGGCTGGGTTAAGAGCTAGCCCTCGGCAAGTGGCAGGGGCTGGTGATGGAAGCAGAGGCAGAGGGTTACCCCTCTGAAGGCCCAGCCTTGAGCAGTGGCTTTTTGGAGACGTGTGCATTGTCAAAGCATTGAGGACCTAGAAAACGTGCCACCAGGCATGGTTTTCTTTGCCCACATGACTCACACACGGAAAGAATGAAACTAATTTGTTTTTCCATTTAAAATTAAACCTAGCCAGCATCTGTAATCCTGTTGGGATGAAGGTTTACAAACTATAGAAAAGGGTAATCATGGCAGATTTTTAAACTATGGCTTAGTGACCGGGAAGAGAGAAACAGCTCTAGATGCACGTGTTCCACTCTGGCAAAACTGGCCGCTCGGACACCCACAGACGTCCGTCCCTCTCTGCGCAGAGACATTCCACGAAAGAAAGCCAGTTGATAACTCGCATTCTGAGGATTTTTTGAATAGCATTACTAGCATTTTCCATTGTTTTGTTATAATTTAAGTGGGTTTTTATTTAAGATGTAGAGGTCATAAGTTTTATGTCCTTAGGCTTGATTTAAAACCTAGCCATTGACAGAGAGTAAACAGTGGTCTCATTTTCTTGTAACAATAGTTCATGACATTGTGGTAAGAAACTAAACTTGGCAGCTGAACATAACCAAGTGTACGGTCTTTAGAGCTGGATAAACCCAAATATGAGTCCTGATCCTGTCATTTATATCATTGGGATCGAAGACAAGTTACTCAACCATTTTGTGCCTCTGTTTCTTCATCTTTAAAATGGGGAGAGCCATGTGATAAAATAAATACATGCCCAAACAGCATCTAATATGGAACCGTTTTTTTTGATGAATATTCTTCTTTCTTTTTGTAATGACAGGATGCTTCCATCTACCACCTCAGGGCCCAGGTTCAAGGAGGCATAGAACACACAAACGATCTTGGTTGATAAACATCTATGGGAGACAAATGGCATGTTTCTTATGTGTGTAAGTTACATTTGATTTTTTTTTGGTGAACAATTGAATGGTAGGCAGACACATGGCTTTATGTTGAAATAATAAGGAAAATAATAATCCCTGTCCATAGAGCCTTAACTATGTGCCAGGTACTTTCCACGTGTTATCTTATCCTCATAATTCTCAAAGAGAGGTGTTACGATCTCTATTATTAAATAAGGAAACTAGAGAATAGACTAAAGGATAGTCAATCTTTCCCGAAGACCCACAGTCAGTGGCAGAATTAGGATTCCAAGTCGAGGGTGTCAATAAGTCATTGAAAATGGCAGCTGTTTTACCAAGAATATTATTTCTTTTTTTCCTTTTTTTTAAAAAATTTTATTTATTTATTTGACAGAGAGAGAGATCACAAGTAGGCAGGGAGACAGGCAGAGAGAGAGGAGGAAGCAGGCTCTCCGCAGAGCAGAAAGCCTGATGTGGGGCTTGATCCCAGGACCTTGGGATCATGACCTGAGCCGAAGGCAAAGGCTTTAACCCACTGAGCCACCTAGGCGCCCCAAGAATATTATTTCTTGACTAAACTCAATCATGAGGTTGGCGTTCCAGCACCAATATACTGGAACTTGCAGAACAAATCACTAAGTGGAATTAGTTCTTGCAAGTCAGGAGTGCTTAACTGTACGAGAGGGGTATTTCCTAACTGAGGCTTAAGCCGAGTGAATGGAGCAATGTTTCCTAAACGACCCAGAGTTCTTGGGGACAGTGACATCCGTGACGCAATGACTGATTCCACACTAATAATTTTAATGTTGGCCTTACGGTTCGTTGAGTGGATTGACAATTGTTTCCTTAATTATTTTGCCTTTGTTGGACATTTCGGTTGAGTATGATTTTTTTTCATATTATCAATGGATTCTTTTGGATGCTTTCCTGAGTACTTACCCATTTTGGTTTCTTAAACGGTTTTTGCAAGTGTGTCTTTTGGGTGACAGGTACAGTGTTTTGATATTTATGTTCTAATGACACCTAAAGGCCTTAAGACTTACAGTAAGGCTAAGATTCAACCAGTGAATACGTTGAGCAACAACAGAACATGTACTTTGTAATGATAAAAAGTCTTAATAATTTTTGTGGTCAGTCTAATGGTTTCAACTGGTCATTAATATACATAAGCCTAAGTCCTATTAAGAGCAGAAAGTTTGGATTCCTTTCAGGTTTCCCTTCATACTTATCTTCAATAATTTAATCTTTGTTTGAGTATCAGTCTGTAGTTGGTATGCTTTCTCCATTTATATGCATTTATCCGGGTCAAAATGTGGTTAAAGTGATGACATACAAAGGCAATTCAGGACTCTTGACCCAGAGCCAGAGGCCTGAATAAACATTCCTGTGTCTGAGATTTTGGGGTTGGAGAAGGTCTTTGGACCTGTCCCCTCAAAATGTCAGAAGCTTATTGCATTTCCAAAAAAGGAGGATGCCTAGAAGTATAGCCTTTGGTGATAAAAAAAAATACATAGTGATCCTTACATGGATATTGAAGATATCTGGCTTTTAAAAAATTAGGCAGATGAAGGTAAAAAGTTGGTGGTGGCTTTGATGACCGAGAGTGGTTGGTGAGTAAGATCTAAACAATAGTCCTTCATGGAGGCAAGCAAACAAAATCCAAAAGACAATATTGGGGCAGATACTATTAAAAGCACAGCAGCACATTGGGGCACCTGGGTTGCTCAGTGGGTTAAAGCCTCTGCTTTCGGCTCAGGTCATGATCCCAGGGTCCTGGGATCGAGCCCCACATCGGGCTCTCTGCTCAGCGGGGAGCCTGCTTCCTCCTCTCTCTCTGCCTGCTTCTCTGCCTACTTGTGATCTCTGTCTGTCAAATAAATAAATAAAATCTTTAAAAAAAAAAAAAAGAAGAAGCACAGCAGCACACAATTCACAGAGCTATTCACAGGGCTCAACACAAATATAGCCCAAACCAGGCTCCAGCCCTGCGTACATAATTCCAGAAAAGACCTGGTAAGGGGATTAATTGGCTATAGAAGGTGTCCATGGCCAAGAGGAACTGACAGGGTCAAATGTCCAGGACTCCTCAGATTTCTGGTTTCCTATTTGATTTTATCCCTTGTTGCAAGCAGTAGGATCTGGCAAGATGGACACAAAAGACTCTGAGAGTCAACTTTCAGAAGAACTGCAGAAAAAGCAAGGCCTCTCTGTTAATAATCCTGTGTTTTAGACCACAGTGTGAGGCTTTGGAAGTAGGAGAGCAGGAGGAGGCTAATTCAGGAATCTTGGCCCAAGATCAGTTTTAGGGAGTTTTGTATAAAAGTATTTACTTTTGGAAGATAATATTAGCTCACTCATTTCCTATGGAAACTGAAAAATAAACACCTACTTAAAAATAAACGCATGTACCTACTTAATTTCTACTTGTACTCTTTCCTTGCCTCGTGAGTGAGAAAGGTGTGTGTGCCTATGCACGCATGTGTGTGCTTCTTTGTGGCCATGTTTCAACTTATTTCATGCCGACCGCCAAGTAGACACAGATGGATGGATTTTGATCAGGGTGAAGGCAGTCTGCCCATTATCTGCCAGGGTGGGACTCGCGCCTTCCAGCGGGTAGGCCTCCCTGAAGTTCAGCAGTGTCTGTCAGCATTCCGACGAAGCAAGATTGATGTGTTTTGAGGTGGAATTATTTTTCAAAGTCTGCTGGGACTAGCTCCTGGTCTAGTGCCATGTCTTACATAATATTGTATATCATGAACCTTCACTGAGAAAGAAACAACAGGCCCATGTTTCTGAAGGGCTCTTCGGCTTAGGACAAGCCTGATTACCCAGGCACCATTGGTAAGATTCTTTTTCCAGTAGCCTTAGCGTGAGTCCACAGTGCAGAAAAGAGGAATGTGTGGTGCTTGTGGGTTTAGCAGTTTGTCTGTCACCACTCCTGTGCAAGAACCAGGCTGTCTCACGGGTGATTAATTCAATGCCACTCTTCTAAGGGCAGTGGGGAGTCACTTACTGCTTGTGGTTAGTCGGTCTCTGAAGTAAAGGAAGATGTGCTGATTTCTAGGTAGGAGCAGTGAGCCTGCCCCCTCCAAAAGGGAAGAGTTCTAGGGTTATTAAAAAGAACGATGGTATCACAGCTCCTTCTTCCATTGACTTTTTTTTAGACAGTTTTAGGCTTATAGAAAATTGAGCATATAGTACAGAGAATTTCCATCTTCCTCTCTCCTTCCACTGATTTTGAGCACCGTATTAAGTGTGGTATTGCCAGAGGTGTTGTACTGTTTCTTGTACAGCGTATCAAATCACTCCACAGTTTCTGTGGGTCAGAAATTTGGGAAGGGCAATGGTAGGTGGTTCTGGTGTGGGTCTCACAAGTGACCGAAGTCAGACAGTGGCTGGAGCTGGACCAGCAAGCATCTGTAGGAGCTAGAGTCTGGCTGAGCATCTCTCTCTTTCTTTCCACATAGTCTCAGGGTTTCTCCATGTGGTCTCTCCACCTGGGACAATTTAGGCTTCCTCACAGCCCAGTGGCCTCGGGGAGTTGGACTGCTCAGGGCTCTAATGAGCCAGGGGGAAGTCGCCTCACCCTTTCAAACTAAGCTTGGGAAGTCATGCAGCGTCACTTCTGCCACATTTCTGTTGGCACCAAGTCAGTCACAAGTGAACTCAGAAATAAGGGGAGGGAACACAGACCCCACTTTTTGATGGGAGGAATATCAAGGTCATTTTGGAGTATAGTGTGTGGGATGCCGCCATGTTTGGAAAATATAATTTGTCATTGATACAGCACTGCTCAAGACAAAAGAATTACAAGAAGGACAATCCAACTGGCCATTGGCCATTTAGGAAGCTCTAGGATCTCAAAATCTTATAAACCAGTTTGAATGGTAAAATATCCATTGGGTCATTCTGTGACATCTAATTTTTTAAAAATATTTAGAATAGAATAAGTTTTATTGAGGTATAATTTATATTCAATAAAATGTACCTATTTTAAGTATATAGGTCAATAAATTTTGATAAATGTATACAGCTGTGTGACAACCACCCTAGTCAAGAAACAGAATATTTCTATAGTGTCCCCACATTCCTCATTCTATTGCAGTGAATTCCTGACATCCTTGGCCCCAGGCAACAACTGACCTGGCTTTCTGTTACTATCAAATTAGTTTTACCTGTTCTAGAGTCTCATGAAATCTTTTTTTTTTCCTGTTTTTTAAAAAATTAACATATAACGTATTACTTGCTTCAAGGGCACAGGTCTGTGAATCATCAGTCTTACACAATTCACAGCTCTCACCACGGCACATACTCTCCTCAGCGTCTATAACCCAGTCACTCTATCCTTCCCCCTCTTACCCCCAAGCAACCCTCAGTTTGTTTCCTGAGATTAAGAGTCTCTTATGGTTTGTCTCCCTCCCCAGTCCAATCTTGTTTCATTTTTCCCTCCCTACCCTCCATGACCCCCAATCCTGTCTCTCAAATTCCTCATATCAGAAAGATCATATCTCATGAAATCTTATATAATCCTTTGGCCGCATATTTTTGAGATTCATCCACTTTGCTGTCTGTATCAACATAATTGCTGCATATTACTCCATTGCATGTATATTCTACAATTTGTTCATTCATTTTCTAGTTGATAGACATTTGGGTTGTTTACCATTATGGGTTATAATGAATAAAGCTGCTATGAACATCCATGTACAAATTTTCAAGTGGACATACATTTTTATTTCTCTTGGGTTAATACTTAGGAGTGAAATTGCTGGGTCATATGGGAAGTTTATTATAAGTTGAACTTTATAAAAACTGCCATTCTGTTTTCCAGAGTGGTTGTTTCATTCTCTCCAACAATTTATGAGAGTCCCAGTGGATCCAGTTCCTTACCAAACTTGATGCTGTCCATCTTTAGTTTTGGATAATTTAGTGGTGTGCAGAGGCTTAAATATGCATTTTCCTGATGATGATCAAAGATGTAGAGCATCATTTGGTGCATTTAGTGGACATTTGTATATTTTCTTTTGTAAACTGTCCATTAAAAAAAATCATTTTGGTCTTCTTCCTAATGGTAGGTGTTTTAAAAATATTCTTGATACAAGATCTTCAGGAGGTATGTGTATCGTGAATATTTTCTCCCAATCTGGATTATCCTTTTATTCCTGAATGGAATTCTTGGACTAGAAGTCTTTAATTTTGATAAAGTTTAATTTATATTTTTTTTCTTCTTTTGTGCTTTTTGTCAGCTCTAAAAGAATCTTTACCTAGCCACAAGAAAATAAGGATTTTCTTGATATGTCTTTTTCTGTAAGTTTTATGTTTTAGCTTCTATTTCTATGATCAGTTTTGAGTTAATTTTTAGGTATTGTGTGAGTTTCCATCTGTTATCATTTTCCTTCGGCCTGAAAAATTTCTTTTTACATTTATTTAGTGTAGGTCTGCTGTTTTTAAATCTTCCTAGCCTGTGTTTATCTCAAAATTGCTTCATTTTGTTTTTAGTTTTGAATAATACTTTTGATAGATGTAGAATTATAGATTTACTTTTTTTCTTCCTTTCCATACTTTTAAGAATGTCATTCAACTCTCTTTTTGGCTTACTTTGTTTCTGATATGAAGTCAGTGACTTCCTTATCTTCATCTTTCTGTATCAAATGTGTCTTTTTTTCCCTCTGGCTACTTTTAGTATTTTCTATTTCCAATTTTCAGTAATTGCAATACGAGGTACCTAAATATGTTTTTCTTTTTCTTTGTGTTTATACTGTGTGAGCTGTGTTGATACTCTTGAATGTGTAGATTTATATTTTTCATCAAATTTGGAGAACTTTTGGCCATTATTTCATATAGTTTCTATTTGTATGTCTTCACATTCACTGATCTTTTCTGGTGTTTAAGCTGCTGTTAACCACGTTCAGAACAATTTTCATTTCAGATAATATATTTCTCAGCTCTAGAAGCTGCATTGGTTCTC
Source organism: Lontra canadensis (assembly GCF_010015895.1). Lineage (NCBI taxonomy): Eukaryota > Metazoa > Chordata > Mammalia > Carnivora > Mustelidae > Lontra > Lontra canadensis. Next base: position 5,650,255 of record NW_022631072.1, read on the forward strand.
TTTTATATGTTCAATTTCTCTGTTTTTCTTTGTTTATATTTTTCTTTAAATCTTTGAACATATGTAAATATCACTTTAAAAAGTTAGTGAATTCTGTCATCTCTGTAATTTCTGTGTATGTTTCTATTGAGTGATTTTTTTTTTTTTCTGGCTACAGGTCCCATTTTCTTGCTTCTTAACAGTTATTTTTGATAAACTACTAGACATTGTGAATATCACATTGTTGAGTGGATTTTGGTATCTTCTTTTAAAGATTGTTGGACTTTATTTTGGCAGACAGTTAAGCTACCTATAGACCAGCTTTGATACTTTTGAAGTTTGTTGAAGTTTGTTGAAGCTTTTGAAGTTTGTTTTTAGTGCAGGTCTACAGTGGCCTCACTCAAGTTTAGCCCTAATGCCTCCAGTGTCTCCTCTAAATGCCCTGTTTGTTCAATGAAATTTCTCCACCACAGCTGGTTAGAACTTGGATGACTCCCAGCCCCATATGAGTTCTGGGAATTGTTCAGTTTACAGCTCCTTGTTAGTTGTTCTTTCACTCGTAGTTATTCTTTGCCTGGTTTCGTGGTGTCTTACCACACATATGCAGAACTGGATATTCTGCCAAAGACTCAAAGGGCCACCTATGCAGATTTCTGGAACTCTTTCTCTGTGTAACTCTCTCTTCTCTGGTACTGTGCTTTGCAAATTCAAGTTGCCTTAGCTCCTCCAAATTCTGATATTATTTCTGATTTGATGGGGTCCTGGGTTCTACTTTTACACATTCTTGTCTCCAGGTAGAAAGCCAGGGTGTTTTTAGGGCTTATTTGCTTCCTTTCTTTCAGGGATCAAGTCCTGTGCTGTCTGCAAGTCATGTTTGAAAAGAGTTATTTTATATATTTGCCCTTTCAAAAAGGTAGTTTATAGTGGGAAAGCAAGTGTATTTCCAGTTACTATATGATATACTGGAAGTAAAAGTTATGAAACTGGATTTTGAGGCAAAATGGAATAATCGTTTTCCATTACTTTTTGTAAGCATACATAATTTTATCTGATGACTGGTTAACTGAAAAAAAATCCTCTTAGCTCAATTTTTAGAAAATAAAAATTTCCAATGGGAGAACTAGACTCTTAGAGTTGAATTAATTTGATGTATACTTTGCCTACTGGATAGGAGTTTGAAATGATTTGGTAGGAAACTTGGCTTCATTCTCTTTTAACAAATACCAAAATATTCTTCATTTTCTCAGTCACTGTGTTCTTGTCTTTAGAAAATGAATTCAAAAGAGCTGGAAGAGAGGCTCATTAGGTCAGGAGGGATTGTGCTTCTCTGAACTGCCCATTATGGTACACAAAACACATTGCATACATTTTCAGACACCCACTAGTGTGGTATATGAGGAAGGTCTCTCATCACTATCTTGGCTAACATTGTGGTTTTATGTTCCCAGAGTTTGGAAGCTGTGACTTGGGAAAAGCCACAGTACCTGGCTGACAAACCAATGGACATAAATGTGCTAACCATATACTGGCAGGTGGCCTGGTCTACTAGCTGGCTTCTGGGAACTGATAAACACAGAGGCCTCACAGACAGATCACCACTATCTCCAGCCTCTGGAATCAGAATCTGGAGCAAGTTCATTGCTCTCTATTTTTACTGGAAGGGGACCAAAGAAACTGCCAAAAGCTTTTTCTGTGTCTAATACCCACTATACAATGCAACACTGTTTGTCAGGCTGTTGGGCTCTTTATCTGGGTGAGCCTTGAAAGTTAAACATACATATATACATTATCTACCTATCTGAATATATGCATGCTATAGATATATATATTGTCTTTTTAGTTTGTATAATGTTTTAATATACAGATGAGGTTAGTGGAAGATAGTTTCTCAATTTCCTATAATATAGAGATAATATTAATTCTTGCTGCAAGGGATAGAATGATACAATGGATTAATGCTTGTAAATAACGTAGTGTGAGTATGTAGTACAATATGCTTTTACTACTGTTATTATGTATTATAGGTGCAAACTAATGCTCTTGGTTACCCTAAAACTTTATAGAGCTTGGCCCTTCTCTGGCCTTACTTTGGCTTTTTTTGTGGTATTTATCTGCAAATTCTATTTAGCATATATTTTAGGAAGCACATTTTGATGGTTGAGGTCACAGATCTACCTGAGTGTTCAGATTTATCTGCCAACACCAAGAAGAGAACTGAGGTAAGAGAATTCAAGTTAAATTGTGGTCATTTATAGGCATTGGGTGGAGAAGCAGACTTTTCATTTTGTAGGTGTAATTCTCTTGTCTGAGACTGGGATCCACATGTGAGAGGTAAGAGCGGAACTGTAAAATGTTGAGTGAGAAAGACATAAAAACAGAAAGGCGTTGTAGAAGACAACAAGTCTGTTTTAAATGGAACTGAGAAATATACCAGTATCATGCTTATCACTTGACTATTGCGTCTGAGCCCCAAATCCACAATTCTATATTGTGCTCTCTGTTGCTGAGGTTCAAGCTCTGCCAAATAGCCATCCCAGACTCTGGCCAGTTGACTTCTATTGGGTTCTGTTAATAGCTTTCACCAGAGGGAGAATGGAAGTTATGAGTTGAGGAATAAAGACCTTGTTTCAATTGGTCTTGTCAGTGTTGCCTTGACTCTGGAAGTTTACTCTTGTCTTTGGCTTTGGGCTTTGTCAGAACTAGCAATATCTTACCTGCTCAGAGATCTCATCGGTGGCCAGATGTTCCCCTTTTCCCAGTGCCATGGACTCCTCTGATCTTTGAGATTCTATCAGGAGCTGAGAAGTACTACTCCTTCGGAGGACTAAGCCCCATTTTAATGAGTATCCCTCTTCTGAACTCGCAGGTTTTAATAATCCCAACCTCCTCCCTTTTTCTTCAACTAGTCATAAGTGTTGTAGATTCTTCCTTTAGTTACCATGTCTAGGTTCTCAGTTCTTGCTTTTATTCTTTCATTTCTCCAATAGCTGTGAAATCAATTCCATACATTAAACATCTCATGTAATTCATTCCTTCCTTCCTTCCTTCCTTCCTTCCTTCCTTCCTTCCTTCCATGGATAGACTATTTCTAATAGGAATAGTCCTATTAAACAAATAGTAAATGGTGGAATTCTTGGATGGTTGTTTGGTTTTGACCTTGGTCTTGAATGTAGCACTGACCTCTTTTCTAAAGAAAAATGGGATACTCTTAATCCACTGTGTCCAGTGGCAAAATCCCTAAATTATAAAATTCCCATTCAAGTTCCTTGGGAGAGAAAGTGACTGCTGCACTTGACTGTTACATTGTACTAATAATGACTACAAGGACTGTGGCATGAGATGGCTTTTTCAGTCTACACTGGAGGAATAACAAAAAGAAAGTGACAAGCTCAGGATTAAAAATCTCAGTCTAAGTCTCAGTCAGAGAACCAGAAAAATTCTATGGTTGTCCTATAAAAGACCATTATATTTATTATAGTTGTGGAACAAATATTATTGAAAACCAAATCCCAAATTTAATTGTGTGGATTGCAGAATTACAATGTCAATTAAAATTAGACTCACCAAATTTCTTATGTGAAAGTTAGGGATGTGGTTGGGAAGCAGGGGGGGCCCTGAGATTTGGAATGAATATATTCTAGGTGAACTCAGAAAAAGCTGAAGTTTTTGAATCCCTCTCTAGTGTCCTTGACTCTACCTTGATAGCAGAATGGGCTCTTTCTCCCAAGTTTGAATTGATCTCTCCTTTGCTTGAAAACTCTGTTTAATCTCACTCAAACACTGTTGTTCAAGACCCACTTTTCATTGCTTCTAGACCTACAGTTAGAGTCAGAGCCCATCATATATGGGAGTACAAGTGTGAATCTGACCTGGGAAGATATAGCCTTACTCCAGAATGCATGAGCTGGTTAATTTATATCATCTAGAACCTGGGGAGTACGGTGTATGTGGGAATAAATTCTTGGTGTATTAAATCAAGGAGAACAGAATATAATGGGTGGTCAGGCTGAATTTATTGAAATGGATGAGTTTACCAGAGATTCTGGCTTTATAGTATTCACTAACTGAAGAGTGTGCTTAATTGACTGACTGAAACTTGGACTAAACATACATTCTATGAGGCTGAAATGTCAGAACTGTGGCATAGTGTAGGGCAGGGGTCAATGGATTGTGGTCTGCAGGGCAAATCTGTAAGCCAAGAATGAGTTATATATATATATGTATATATACATATATACATATATATATATTTTAAATATTTTATTTATTTAGTCAGAGAGAGGGGGGGAAGCAGGCTCCCTACCGAGTGGAGAGCCCGATGCGGGGCTCGATCCCATGACCCTGAGATCATGGCCTGAGCAGAAGGCAGAGGATTTAACCCACTGAGCCACCCAGGCGCCCCAATATTTTGAAGGGTTATAAATAGAAGAAGGGTTATAAGTAGAGGAAGAAGGGTTCAGGAGGAGAGTGGAGGGAGCAGATCAGGAGAGAGAACATACACAGCTTGCAATGCCTAAACCATGTGCTGTCTGGACTTTTACAGGAAAAGTTCAGGACAGCTGCCATGGAGAAAGGAATCAGCGGTTTAAGGTGGAAGGGATAATGGCGTAGGTTTATCATTTTGACATCATCTCGGTGTGCCAACAATAATGGTGTATGTGGGCTCAGGCCAAATGTAACTGGGGAGAAGTTGTTTCCCTTTACTCCTCAGTGTTTGTGTGGAAGGGAGAAGAATGATATACAAGACTCCTCCTTGCCCATACCCCTGGTCATTGGTACGCCTTGGAAGATGGGAGACACGGGATGTTAAAAACCAGTGAGCCTTCGGATAAGGACTGGTTATCTGTTGGGTCTTTTCTTCCTTTGGGAGACCTGCTTCCTGGGAGGCTAGGGGAAAGGGAGATTCAGACATTACTGGGACCCATCCTTCAAAATATCTTGTACAGACTGAACTAAAATTTCCTAAGATAAAGGCATTATGCATGATTCCGTACACCTCCTTAATTAATAGTGAGGCTGACAAAGTGATTGCTCATTGGGTGCTTGGTTTCCATGGTTCCCACAGATTCTTTTTGAGAGAAATTCCATTCCTTTTCTAGCTTACCTTTTCCAACTCACACACTGTTAAAAAAGCAATGTTTGTAGTTCCTGCCACTCCAGTGTCAACGAAAGAATTTATTTTATAATGTGTATAAACTGGCAGCTTCTGGGGGTTGGGGGGGGTGGGAAGCATTGTTGTCAGAATGAAGTCATCTGTTTGATGAGCAAAACCTCACGAATCGTTCAAGGGGCGGGAACCCAGTGCCCTCTGTACCGCTCAGCCCTTTGGCATAACAGAGCCATTGTCAAAACCTGTTTCCAAAGCAACTGGATTCTCTTCTGAAATTACTTGGCAGTTCCTTTCCCTAAGGGTCTGGAGTTACTCCTTTCAAGGGCTTTATTTTAAGGCAGCTTGTCCCTAATGGAAACCAAGATCACTGCTAGCTAAAGAATTTAGCAATACCCTAAAGTGGGCTCACCTAATAAATTTTTATAGTCTACAGGCTAAGGTGTGTGTTCGGGGGTTGGGCTCTATTCGATGCCCCTATCATCTCAGAAATATGCTGATGGTCAAAATAGCACCTGGCCTTTGGGTTATTTTCAGAATAATATTGTATCTGGATATAAAATGCTGAGAAGATAGCTTTTGAGGGTAATCCTCCCAGGTATTTACCCAAACTGAATGTGGAACGATGCATTGTATACTCTGTTTTCTGACTGGCACAGCCGGGTCTGGGGGAAGAGAAAGCTAGGCCTCTCTTGACTTCTTAAGTCTTTACTTTGAAAAAAATTCTTAAAAAAAAAAAAAAACCCACAATAAAAGCTTAATTTAAAAACGGATGTCTAGGTTGAAGTGCTGGGTCAAAACTAACAAAAGTGGAATTTAATATAAGTGTAAAAATCCTGTGATTAGGTTAAAAAAATCAGTTTCCTAAATAACTACCAGGTGGAGAAGCTCTCGGTTTTACATTCATAGGGAATCTTTTTTTTATTAAAGAAAACTGACTTGTATACCCCTTCTTCTACCGACTTCCCTGCTGACCACCCCCCCCCCAAGCCTCTCTTGGGCTATGTGCAAAGAATAATTTAAATCTCATTTAAAAAAAAGATTAAACAGAATCCTTCATTGTTGAATGGATCCATTAATTAAAAGCAAAAGAGTAAGAGCATTTTAACCATACAGCTGAACTAACAAAATTTGATATTTAGGCTATTAAAACTTAAAATCCAGGTCAGTCATTGAAAATAAAATTGGACATATACATAAAGTAAAACACCATTGAGAAAAGGCAACTGGCTATCCTGAGAAAAGAAGGCATGGGGGTCCCACAGACAATCCTCTATGAGCTGAGGATGTTGGATAAACTTAGGTCTCCTGATTAAACCCAGGCTGGTTTGGGCATCTGTGGGGGAGGAAAGGGGAACACTGGGTTCCATTAGGTTACGGGACAAGGGCTGCAGCCTGATGGATCTAGAAGGGGCCTTTCAAGGGCGGTGGTACACTCCAGCTTCAAAGCACCTTCACCTTCATTGTCTCTCTGGCTCCTTCTGTTGCACAGGTGAGGTCACTGAAGGGTTGAGTGAAGGAAGTGCTTTGAGTCTCAGAGCCAGTGAGCCTCGGGGCGAGGGCTGCTCTCCTCTATCCCCTGCTTTTTTGTATCAATGCTCTTCCTTACGAGACTATATCCTTCAAGAGATTAGTATTTTATCTGGCAAATGTTAGCCCTAACTTAACATTTTATGTGCCATCATTCCACCTTGAATTAAATTTGGCTGTGGGTCTAAAAGGGCGTTCAGCGCCTCCCTCTACAGGCTCTCTTCTTCTCCGGGTTGCTCTGTAAGTGGCCCATTATGTCATCTGGGTCTCTGATTCTTGCTTCTTTGCAGTTCCTCTTGTTTGCAGATAGGCTGGGAGTTGGCAGTCTGGCCTGGTGTTTGGGGATTGCTGAGGCTTTGTTGCTCCTTGTTTAACGATTGGAGCCTGGGATACTCTTTCTAGAAAGCAAGGGGACCCACAGAGGCTGTCACTTCTCAGCAAAAGACCCCAGTCTTTCCAGACATTTGCCAGAAATTCTCATGGGTACTGAGCTCGGGGGGACCTTTGCCTTTTTAACTCCTCTTCCTTTCTTCTCATAATCACCCCTCCTTCCCTGTCATCGCTCACAAGTCTTACTAATCCAGAATATTCTCATCTTTGTATACTCGGCAGCACTGGCTTATTAAGGAATACTCGTACTCCAGCTTTTTAGGTGGGTTTGGGGTTCTCAGCCATATATCCTCCCCACTGGTCTTGATGCGGATTCCCATGATGTCATCTCTGGCCCCTGCTGGGGCAAATCTCAGCCTGTCAAACCAGTCCTGCTGGGTCCCAGTCTCCTTTACCTAATTCCTCCCGTCAACACTGAGCTTCACTCCCACCTCTCCCCACTTTGGCCATGTGTCCTTCCATATCTCTGGGCTGCAGAAACTTAACAGTAGGGCAGAAATTGCACGGATTCCGTTTACTCAACCATACAGTACTAACATGTGTTCGTTAAGTGCCTTGTTGAGCCTAGTGGTATGTACATAAAGGGGCCTGATTTAATGATGTGAAAATAATAATCCCTTATGTTTTATGACAGTTAATGCTGTCCTACCCATGATCTCTTTTAACACAACCACTCCAGCCATTTATGACTCACAAGATGTGCGAGACCTGGCAGACCTAGGACCCTGCCTGCAAGGGGAACACCTAAGTCTTCTGGGCAAAGAAACTACACAGAGGACCTCAAGGACCAAATTAAAGGCTTTTGGCATTTTCTTTGCCTCTGAATTTGAGTTAAAACACCATTGGAAGGAACTGGGGGTTGGAGGACAAAAGCAAGAGTCAACCCCTCCCTCAATTTAGGACCACAAGAAGGTGACTTTGAGGAAGAGGAACAAGTGTGGCATGGTTTAAAGCATTGTTTAACGATCCAGGGTTGGTCCTATATCAAATAGCCAAAGAGTCAAACACTTAGACTCTTGCTACACTCAAAAAACGATCTTACTCATTACGACTCCTTAGTGAGATGTTAATAAGGAAGACACAACAAAGAGGCATCCATGGTCAAAAGAATTTAGGAAGTGAGATATCCTTGACACACATTAGCATACCAAAAGCTCTGAGAAGTCCTGTGAAGGAAACTTTTTAAACCTTGTTTGAACCAGGGTTTCCCAAAAGTATTGGATCTTGGAACCCCTTGGGGAGGAGCGCCTGTGAACACTTGTGTACCTCCGGTAGAGTTCTCTCAAACTCATCTTGAGAAGTGCTGAATTTGACTAAATTTTGTAACAGAGGGAGATGTAATAATGAAAGAAACAGTCTTAGGGATGAGGAGGAAACAGGACAGTGCCTGTGAGGAGAGGCAGAAGGACTGGACTGGACAAGGTAGTCAAGGCCTTGCTGTTGTTGGCATGGGGAGGATCTCACTGTCCTTGTTGTCTCACTGTGAGTCTTTGGGGAAAGGTGGATTGTTTTTTTCTTCCGGTCAAAGCACTTTCATTTTAGGGAGAATGTCAGAAGATTCTAGGGTTGTTTCCTGGTACACTTTGAATCTGGGGTCTCTGGATTCAAAACTGTACTCTTGATTTCTTTGCTGCACAGATAGCCAGGAAACAGATACTTGTTACAAGTTGCATTGTTGACCCTTTGCCTACTTTTAGGAATCCTTTTCCAATTTTTGCATGATTTTCCCTGGAGGAGGTTTGGGATCAGGCTGCTGCCAACCTACCCATGACATGTACCTAGAGCTGCTATTTCTGGAATTTCTTGACCATATAAAAATATGTGAAATGTTTTTTTCCTTGTCAAAATATAAGACCTAGTCTTAGTGAGATTTTAATCATAAACTGATTTTGCTTGGAAAGGCCCCAATATTTGCTCTGTTTTTTAGGACAGACTTTATGGTTCAGTTCTGGGGCTTTAGCACATGTTCTTCAACAAATAACTTGATGTATTTGAATGGTGCTCCTAAATTTCTGAAACAGCACTAAAGGATGTTATTTTTTGGTGTGGCTGGGAATGAAAATACCCTGTTAAACTTTTGAACCATCTGTCCCTGTGCCTAACTAGCTGGGCAAATCAGGAGAGAGAATGCCGTCGTCTTCTTCTTTTTTTTTTTTTTTTGGAAGGGGATGGTACCAAGTGAAGTATTTTCTCAACAGAGTTTTGCTTTATTTGAAGAAGTTTATTAGACAAGACTACTCTTTAGGCAGTAATAAAGATTCTTTAAGGACCAAATATTTACACTTTGAACTAGCTGTAGAAATATTTACTGATTTCTGTGACTTTAGCTTAGATCCTCTTACTCATTGTATTCAAGTCATGCTTTTGCTCAGAGGAATGAAGTTTGAGGCAATTTATGAAATATATAAATAACTAATGTGATGGGAAATATTTTAAAATTGTGAGACAGTTTTTCTACTAAGAAAAGGATAACTTAAATCTGAGGCTGGTTTTAAACTTCAGACTAAATTTTTGGGGGTAAGAAAGATACTTTTAAAAATATTCCTTCATTGAATTATCTCTGTGACTCTTTAGATAAAGGTTAGGACTTCAAGGAAGGGTTCTGGAACATTTAACAGCTGAGGTCTATTTTCATTATCTTTGATTTGAATTCATTGCTTTGGGTTTGCCAGTTTTTTTGCTGTTGTTTTTACATGGGTAAATGAAGGGCATTCTAGCCCTCAGTGTTTTGATGTTTTTATTAGATAAATTTGAAAATCACTTATTCATGCCAATCCCATATCCTCTGGAGCTTCAAATGAAAGTCTGCAATATTCCTGTCATACAACACCTCAAGAAGGACTTATATTTATATAAAGAAGGAAGTTTCATTTGGTGTATGTTTGGCTGACATATTGCAGTTCTGAAAACTTGTATGGACAAGCATTTTGAAAAGATTACTCCACCAATTTAAAAGTGATTCTATAACATCTGGGAACTCAGTGTACATTTCAAGAAAAATACTGCTGGCTTTGTCCTCATGCTCAAGTCACACGTTAAGCAATGAAACCCAGAGATGTCCTCCTGAGCTGTCACTATTGATTCTTCAACTGTCCCGTCTCTCTTTTATGTTTCAGGGCAATGATGGCATATGAATGAAATTAGAATTTCATGTAGTATAGGCTTTAATGAAAAAATATAATAACATTCTTCTAATCTCTTTTTGTCCAAGGATCAGTATCTTTGGTTGGGTTCCTTCAAAACCAGAATTCTCAAATCTTCAGTACAATTATACATTAAAAACAAAAGGGGACCTGGGTGGTGTAGTTGGTGAAGCATCTGACTCTTAATTTCAGCTCAGGTTATGATCTCAGGGTTGTGAGATCGAGCCCCGTGTTGGGAGTAGAGGGGGGAACTGGTGCTCAATGGGAGTCTGCTTGAGATTTTCTCTTTCCTTTTGCTCCTCCCCCACCCAGCACATGTGCTCTCTCTCTCTCTCTCTCAAATAAATATTAAAACAAAACAAAACAAAACAAAACAAAAAGCAAAGTGATCTCAGAGTCTTTCTGATTCATCCTACTTTGGATAATTTTGTAAACTGTCTCAGACTGTTATTTTATGGCGTAATTTTCTGATATAGCAGTAATTGGGTGGAATTTCAGGGTTTATAGACTACTGTTGATTTATGTCATTAAGACAACAACAACAAGCAGGTTGCTCTGTAGGTAATTAGAAAAATTCCTGGTTAGAATGTAGGGTGATCCATTGTGAAGTAGAAGCATAGTTTTGGTCCCTCTTTGTGTTGAAAGAACAAATGAGGGGCACCTGGGTGGCTCAGTTGGTAAAACATCTGCCTTCCGTTCAGATCATGATCCTGGGGTCCTGGGATCAAGTTCCACATGGGGCTCCCTGCTCAGCCGAGAGCGTGCTTCTCCCTCTCCTTCTGCCACTCTCCCTACTTTTGCTCCCTCTCTCTCACAAATAAATAAATGAAATCTTAAAAAAAAAAAAAAGAAAGAACAAATGAACAGCTAGGAAGCTAATCAAAAGCTTCCCTCTGACAGAGCCAAGCTATGGAGACACTTACTTAAACTTTATAAATGTAAATTTGAAGAGAACCAGTCCTGTTATTTTGTCATATACAACACATTTCTGTGTCCCAATGTCCTGTTTCTTTCACCCTCCCTTAATCCAGACCCTCATTACCTTGTACCAAAGCCACTAGTACAACTTCCTAGCTGGTCTCCAGTTTCTAGTCCCATGTATATCCCAGTCCAGTGGCTCTGGCTGGCTAAGAAATATTCCTAAAATGTCAAGTTCATCCTGTAAATCCTTTTGCAAGGATCTGCAGTGGTGCCCAGCTGTTGCCCTCATCAAACTGGAACACCTTATCCCATGCAGCCACGTGAAGCTCTTAGGTAGATCAGCTGACAATGGCCCCAGGCTCTTCTCATGCTCCTCCCACCCTTTGTTTTGGTTAAATTTTTAAAAAATATTTTATTTATTTATCTGATAGATTGAGGGAGAGAGAGAGCGCGCACATGCAAAAGAGAGCATGAACGGGGGGCAGGTGGGAGGGTGGGGAAGATAGAGAGGGAGAAGCAGAACCTGCTGAGCAGGGAGTCTGATAAGGGGTTTGATCTCAGATCCTGAGATCATGAGCTGAGCCAAAGGCAGATGCTAAATTAACTGAGCCACTGAGGTGCTCCTGTTTTGGTTGAATTTTAACCCACCAAGCAATTTGACAGTATGTACTGGGTCTTAAAATTTTTCCCATTCTTCTGGAAATAATTCTTCACATAGAGAAATGTTTAATGCGAAAAGATGGCCATTATAGTTATTTATATAATTACCAGTTAGAACCAAAATGTTCAGTAAGGGAGGGAAAAGTATGGCATGTTTATAAAATATAGAAAATAAAAATGATGTGTACAGATTTGTTAACATAAGAAAATACTTATTGGGGTGCCTGGGTGGCTCAGCGGGTTAAGCATCCAACTCTTGATTTCATCTCCGGTCATGATCTTAGGGTCCTGGGCTTGAACACTGAGATGGGCTCTGTGCTGAGTATGGAGCCTGCTTAAGATTGTTTCTCTCCCTCTGCCACTCCCTCTGCCTTTTCCATCCTCCCCTTTGTGTTCATCCATCCATGTGCTTACTCTCTTTCTCAAAAAACAAAAAGAAAAAAAGGAAAATACTTATGTTTCAATAAAAGAGAAAAAAAAACCCTAAACTCTATGTCCAGTATGAACTCAACTATTTGAAAAAAAATTTTTTTAAAAGCTTCCTAGAAATCCATATTCCAAAACTGTCAAGAGAGGTTATGAGTGCTGGGATTGGGGGCTACTTTTAATTTTTTTAAACTTCTTTTGTGTTGTCAATATTTTAATTAAAAAATTCACTCATTTAAAAAATTTTGTGTCTTCAATGATTTTTCCAATGATATAGGTATAAACCATACCCACTGTTAAAATTTCAGACAATACAGAAGTATATCCATTTTTTTTTTTAGATTTTATTTATTTATTTGACAGAGAGAGACATCACAGGTAGGTAGAGAGGCAGGCAGAGAGAGGGGGAAGCAGGCTCCCTGCTGAGCAAAGAGCCTGATGTGGGGCTTGATCCCAGGACCCTGACATCATGACTTGAGCTGAAGGCAGAGGCTTAACCCACTGAGCCACCCAGGTGCCCCAGTATATCCATTTCTGAGAAAGTGAAAATCACCTATAGTTTCAGTAAAAACAACAACAACAACAACAACAACAACAACAAAACACCCCAAAAAACAACAACAACAAAAAATCCCATCGCGCAATAACTACTGTATTTCTCAGGTTTGCTCTGGTGACAAATGACACCCAATCATGGTGGCTTACCCAGCAAATTTTTTTTTCCTTGCAGGTTACAGGAAGGTTGTGGGTTGGCTGTCACGTGCCCCTAGGTTCTGGGATGTGTTCCACATGTCATCTCATCCCAGATCTCCGGCTAAAGAAGCAGCCCTGCTCTGGGATGTCCTTGTCCTCACAGCAGAGGGGAAGAGCGAGAGAATGAACCAAAACCATAGCGTCACATTTAAAGCATTAGCTTGGACAAAGGGGGCATCCCCTCATATTTCATTGTTCAGCACAAGTCCCTTGGCCAAATCCAACATTACTGTGGCAGGGACGTGCACCCCACCCAGGGCAGGAGGGAAGACTTATCTACCATTGCCTCCAGCAACATTTTGCTGTATACATCTTTTCTGACTTTTCAATAGGCAAGGGCTTGTATGTGCACATATATACTTTTTAAAAATGGGATGATTCATGTTCTAAAATTACTTGCCTAAATTCTTTTTTTTTTTTTTTTTGGTGGACAGCTTTCTAAGTCAATATATGTATTCTTACATCTGCATTTTGCTTGGCTACGTAATATTCCACTTTATAACTCTGCATAGATATCTGTGTTCATAGATCTTTGAACATTTCATTAAGATCCATTAGGACAAGTAGCATCACTGGGCCATTTTGATCTCACATTCTCAAGGCTTTTGGTGAATGTTTCAGTTTACACTCCTGCTAAAAGTGACAATCTTCACTTAAAAATGTATTGACTCTTCAAGACCAAGCTTAATTTCAACTTTTCAGAACTTGTTTTCCTAGTAACTCCAGCTAGAATTAATGTAATGCCTTGAATTTTGTATTTAATATGCACAGTTGTGTGTGTGTGTTTGTGTTGTAATCTCAATTACAGTATAAATTTTGGAAGGGCAAGGACTAGACCTTGGATTATTTTAATTCCTCGAAAGAAGCTGCTTTTTTTTTCCCCCCTGTCCTACCTCAGTCCTCTGGGTTCTGGTCCCTCTGCCTCCCCACTCTGTGTTCAGGCAGGTAGGGTAATTCACCTTCCCACAGACCAGGTACAGGGGAGGGAATGGGGATGGTAACACACAGGCAGAAAGAGGACAAGCCTTTCTCGATTTTGTTCTTAAAATGCTAAAGCCTAGAGATGAGAGAGGATTCGCAGGCCTAAAAGCAACAAAGGAGAGAGTGGGATTTCTTTCCCAATTTAGGGAATGATTCTTTGGACCAGAGAGCGCAGTGCAGGGAACCCTCTGGGGGTTGTCCCCTGCCTCCAGAAAGCAGTGCCGGGAGGGGCCTCACTCTGGCAGCCGTGGGCAGAAACGGCCCTCAGACAGTCTTTGTTTCCTGTATGCTTTTATATTTTTATTGATTTATTTTATTTTAAAGAATTCATCAGCATTTCGAGCCCTCCAGATTTACCGGGCGACATTCCTACGTGGAAACTCTCCATAGGGTTGGGACAGTCCCATTCCCTTTAGAGGGGGCCCACGTGCTCCCAGCCCATTACAGTTGCCTTGGCTCTGGAACGTCCTCTGCCACCTGACTTGGCGGTTAGGCCCGGTCTACACAGCATCTCAGAAACATCCTGTGCCCCAGGTGTGGATTAGAAACAGCAGAGCTCTCCTGGGCAGCTCAGCTTCCTGTGTTGGGACAGTTCCTGTAATGATCAGGAAGCCTCTCTCATAGCTCTTGGTTGAACACTGGGGAGGAGGCGGGACCCAGAGGTGATGGGGGCTGTTTCCTGTCAGCTTTTTGAGGCTGTTTTTGGAAAGAAGAGCTCTGTCATCTCATGCACAGTTGAGCTTGTACATCAAGCTTCATACTTTGTTCACACTTTAAAAATTCATTAAATGTTTAGTGCGTGCTTACTATGAACAGACACTGATGATAGGTACTTCCAACATAGTTGAGAATAAGAGACTCCTCTCCTTGTGGAGTTTATGTCCCCCCAGAAAGACAGCCCTCATCTCACTTGACTTATCAAAAGTAATTGATGAAGTTAATGGTTCCCTTTTTCTTTCTTTCTTTTTTTAAAAATTAATTTACTTATTTTAGAGCGAGAGAGAGAGAGCATGAGCAGGTAGGCGTAAGGGGCAGAGGGAGAGAGAGGGGAAGCAGACTCCCTGTTAAGCCAGGCTTGATCTGAGAACCCTGAGATGATGACCTGAGCTGAAACCAAGAGTCGGTGGCTTAACCAACTGAACCACCCAGGTGCCCCATTGGTTCCCTCTTTCTTTTCTCTTTTCTTTCTTTCTTTCTTTCTTTCTTTCTTTCTTTCTTTCTTTCTTTCTTTCTTTCTTTCTTTCTTTCTTTCTTTCTTTCTTTCTTTCTTTCTTTCTTTCTTTCTCTTTCTTTCTTTCTTTCTTTCTTTCTTTCTTTCTTTCTTTCTTTCTTTCTTTCTTTCTTTCTTTCTTTCTTTCTTTCTTTCTTTCTTTCTTTCTTTTTGGTTCCCTCTTTCTTAGAACACTTTCTTAGAACATACACACTCCTGGTTATCCTCTCATCAGCGGCTCCTTCTTGACTCCTTCGCTGGCTTCACCTAGTCTTTCTCACCTCCTACCTTTGGAGAACCCAGAACTCAGTTCTCCATGCCTCTCTCCTCTTATAATACCTACTTTCTTCGGGTTATTATTAGTCTCCTAATTTTAAATAGCACCTGTATGCTAATGACTTTCACATTTGTATCTTTAGCCCAGATTACTGAACTGACGTTGAGATTTCGGTTGTCTCCCCAGCCTCCTCACCGGCTGTCTAATGAGCCTCTCATTAGACCCTGGTCTTCTCTAGAAGACTGGCTTGTCCTGAAGACTTTCTCGTCTCAACTAGAGACACTCCATTGGCTCAGTTGCTCAGACTAAATAACATGGAGTCATTCTTGAAGACCTTCTTACAAATACCATGTCCAACCTTTCTACAAATGTTTAGACTCTACTTTCAAGATATATCCAGAATCCAGCCACATCTCAACACATCCCCAGCTACCAGTCTGGCCCAAGCTACTGTTGACTCTCACCTGGACTCTGAGAGTAGCCTCCAGCTGCTCTTCCTGCTTTTGTCCTTGTCTCTCTACACTCTGTTCTCCATACAGTCCTCAGAGTGATGCTGTTAACACATAACTTATATCATGTCTGAAACTCTAAGACCTCAATGGCTTTCTATTTATCTCAGAGTAACTGCTGAGGGATGACCCTTGTGGCCCTGTGTTATCTGGCCCCAAGTTACCTCTGATCTCTTGGCTGGTCACTCACCCCTTCCCTCACCTGCTCTCACATATGGGCTCCTTGCCCTTCTGCAGGACCTTACCTTGGTGTCCTTTTTCCTGAAATCCTCTTGCCTCACATATAGTACCTTCTCAGGGAGGCCTCCCCTGACTATTATATTTATAATTGGGATAACCCACTCCACACAACCACCTAGCTCCCCCTCTTGACTGGTGTTTCCTGCAGCACTTAATGATACCTAAATCCTAATATTTTACTTACTTATTTTATTAATTATCTCCACTAAAATGTGAGCTTCCTGAAGCAGAATTGTTGTTTTTCTTTCTTCTGCATCCCCAGTACCCACATTTTGCTCAATAAATGTTTGTTGAATGAATAAATAAGTGGGTGAATCTCAGAGAGTGTTGTACCTGAATTGAAAAGTCAGTGATAGAGAGGAGGTATTTTTGTTTATTTCACACTCATTTACTGAGGTTTTGCTATCCATGGGGCACTGTGATCATTACTGGGGAAATAAGAAAATACAAGACCGTCCTTCCTTCATTCCAAGACCATGTGGGGCCAAGGCCCTGATTATTCAGAATTGGATCTAGAGGTCAAGCCCGGTTTATCTAGGTTATGATGCTGTGGGACAAGTTTCTCCATTTTTTTTCCTTTTAAAAATTTCAGGAACTGTGTCAAGGGTTTTTGGAAGCTATTTTCCAAAACTAGATTTCATGGAAATTTTCCATCTACCTAAGGAAGCTAGAGATCAGAAATGAGAAAGAGACAAACGTTTAATAAACCAATTTTACTCTCAGAATGTTACATAACCGCTTTGTTGGCTAGACTTAAGAATGAAGTTTGGGGATTATTTTTTGACATAAATGTATCCTTATGAGCTCATTTCTCTGTCTCTGGGATAATAGAGATGTGGCTAAATTGCATTTTTTGGTAAGGGGCAGGCCAGGTGTATTCACATTTGAAATGTAAAAGGAACCTCCTATTCTCACGACAGCTCTGAGTCAAACGCAGCGTTGGGTAGCTGTAAAACGGTTGACTAAGAATTATTGGGTTCAAATACATTTCTCAATATTGTTTTAAAGGAATCTGGGAAAAGCCAGAAACCTGACAGGGAAAATAGAGAACTCATCCAGATTCACAAGGGACTTCGTCATTGGTGAGATCAAGGTTCTCAGTCAGATAAAAATTGTGTCCTGGGAGGTCCATAATCTTTATGAAAATGACATAGTGTCCTAAATACCTTTCTAGGATGTTGAAAGGGTCACGTCATAAACTTCATGGTGCTGAAAGCATTGCGTGATGGCATGAGTAGCATGGAGAAATGTACTTTTTGCCAGGAAAAGAGACAGCTATTGCGGGAGGAGAAACAGGGTTCTTATGTCCATCTTCTATGCTAAGAAACTTGAGATGAGGGTTTTGCATAAACATAACAAACAAATCAGAGACACACAGAGAAGAAACACAGTTTTCTCTCTCTCCATCCCTCCCTTCTGCTTTCTCTTTTTGGGGTGAGCCACTGGCACTCGCCTTTTCCATAATTGTATACCAAAGATTCTCTGGCATTTAACAGGAAAATAGAAAGCTTCAGAAGACCCAGGTAGATGTTTGGTGAAAAAGACTAACAAAGGCTTTAATCTTAGACCCTGGGAGGTGTCTCGCCTCTGTAAGTAGAAGCAGATTTGATATGATTCCTTTAATTAAAACCATCTGATGCACAAAACCCCTTCTCAGTTGCCCTGAATAACTTATTTTCCAACTCTGTCTTCAGTTTGTCTTCCAATAAAGCATGTTATCGTTTGTTCAGAAGACTGATAACCCAAGAGTTGTGAATAATGGAAAAATGACAAAACTTGCTCTACACAGTCAGTTGGCAAAGGAAGGAGAAATAACAGCTGCCCCACTGTGGTAACATGTATTTTTAAACTGATATGTAAGTCAGGATGGATGCCAAGTCACAGATTTTCTTCAATAATCTCAAGATGGCTCAAGGCCATGAAGATAAGAGTTCGTTGGTGGCTTTCTTCTGCCCCACAGCCTTTAACTTTGGAAAGATACTGGGCAGGGGAAAGGGTGCTTCTAGAACTAAAGTTGCTGAGGGTCCCGGACCCTCCTATGTAAATGCCACTGGAACCAGACAGTGATGTTATTACAAACACATTTTTGTCAGCTATCCAGCGTCAACCTCTGATTTCAGGTAGGCGCCGATTTATGGGGGGCAAAAAACCAATGGTATCTTAAGAAGTTGACTTGTCAATCAAATTTTGGTAAATCAGAACAAATATTCAATGCAGTAATAGAACTTACTCTTTACAGGACTCTGGATAATCATTTTGCAAGATAAGGAATTTTTTGGAGGAGCATCTTGGTGCAGGTGACTGAAGTTGGAGTCTCAGTTCTCCTTTCTGGCACTGTGAGGGTTGATAAGGGGTTTAAACTTGAGGAACCTGTATTCTCGTCTATAAAATAAACACCATACAGTCTTATTAGGGAGGGTCCATCAAAATGAGATCATGGATATATAAGTGACTTGTTGATTTTGTTTATTTTTATTAAAGTTACGAAGTTGGAAAAATACAGAGACTAGCCTGAGATATCCATGTATCAACCACTAGATTTAAAAATTTATCTATCTATCTATCTATCTATCTATTTATTTATTTATTTAGAAAGTCAGGGGGAGGGGCAGAGGGAGAGAGACAATCTCAAACAGACTCCATGCTGAGCCCAACCTGGGGCTTGATCTAATGACCTTGATATCATGACCTGAGCCAAAATCAAGAACCTGACGTTTAACTGACTGAACCACCTAGATGCTCCCCAACCACAAGATTTAAAAAATTAGTAACATTTGCCTAATTTTCCTCTTTTCTTTTTTTAGAAACAAAATATTAGCAATGCACGTGATGGCTCCTTATCACTTTGGTTACCTTCCAACACAGAGTTAACCGCTATCCTGAAATTGGCTTGTATTTTTCCCATTTGTGCTCTTTATATTTATTCTCTATGTATGTGTTCCTCAACAATATAAAGTATTGTTTTACAAACTTCACATATTTATAAATCAGCTAGTTTTACATCTTTCTGCAATCACCTTTCACGGAATATTGACTCTGAGATTCAGCCATGTTGAAACATGCACAAGTAGTTTTATTCATTTAAGCTGCTGTCATGTCCTACTCGTGTCCTCTTATATGTCATTATTCATTTCCTCAGTGACGAATTTTGAGCTTGCTTCTAAGTTTTTGCTGTTCCAATAAGGTTTCAATGGACATCCTTGAATATCTCTTCTTGGGCCTGTGTAGGAATTTTTTAGGGGTGTTGCATCTAGAAATAAAGTTCTGGGCCTTAGGAATGTGCCTTTTCAGTTTTGCTAGATGCTTATAGTAGAATTGCTCATCAAAGTATTTGTAACTGCCACATAGGAAAGTTCCAGTTTCTCCATTTCCTCCTCAAAAATTAGTAGTTTAGATGTCTTGTTTTCCTGAAGTGCTATCTCACATCAACTTGCATTTTTTTAAAAAGACTTTATTTATTTATTTGAGAGAGAGAGAGAGAGAGAGAGAGCAGGGGGAGCCACAGAAGGAGAGGGAGAAGGAGACTCCTGGTTGACCAGGGAGCCTGATGTGGGGCTGAATCCCGGGACTCCAGGATCATGACCTGAGCCAAAAGCAGATGCTTAACTGACTAAGCCACCCAGGCACCCCTCCACTTGCATTTCCTTGATAGTTACTGAGACTGAGAAATTTTTGGTATTTTACTTTTCTCTCTGTGACTTGCCTGTTCATACCATTTACTCATTTTATTATTGTATTCTTCATATTTTTTTAGTATTATGCCCATTTTTTAATTGATGTATGATAAATAGCTTTTCCCAAGTATATGATTTGTGTTTTACCTTAGTTTGTGGTATCTTCTCTCACAAAAATTTATATTTCCAATATAATCAAATGCAATATAATATAAAAAAAAAGAAAATCAATTTTTCCCTTACGATTTGTGCCCTTGGCATTTTCTTTAAGAAACCCATTCATTTCCCTATGTTCACAAAAATATTCTCTCCCTCTTTTTCTCTTTCAAAGTACTAATATTCACATTTGGGTTTTTAATCTGTTTATGAAGGGAGGTTGGAACAGTTGTACTTGTACTGTCTTTTGTATATGAACCACTTAACTGCAGCATCATGCATTCCATAGTTGGTCCTTTTCCACTGACTTGTAATGATCCCTCATATACATGCACTTTTTTTTTTCCTTGCCTGGGCTTTCCCTTCCATTTCATTGGCATATTTTCTCTTTTTGGACAAATACCACATTTTCTTCAAGTTAATATAACTTTATTTGTTTTCATACTTGCGCGTCTTCTTAGTCGTCAAGAAGTTCTTGGCTTTTTTCTTCTCAATATGACTCTCATTACTTTGTCAAATTCTGCAAAACAGCGTGTGGCAATTTTATAGGGGTTGCATTAAGATTTATAGATAAATATGAGAAAAATGATATCTTAATGATACAGAGTCCTCTTTCTGTTACCATTATGTATTTTTCTATATTTCTCCATTTAACCAGTTTTTTAAATGTCCTTAATAAAGTTAAAATTTTCTCTAAAATCTTGAACGTCTTTTGTATATATTACCATTACTTATTTTTTTTTGTTATTGCTTCTTTGAAGGGATGATTTTTAAAAATCAAAATTTTCTCCTTAGTTCTTGCTTGTAAATGAGATTTTTACTACTTTTTGCATATTTTATCAAGCCACTTTACTGACTTGCTTAAGTTCCAATTATTTGCTGTGTATTTTCTTGTATTTCTGTTTAATTAAACTGTCAGAAAAGAATGACAATTTTTTTTCCTAATCCTTCATTTTTTTTTTTTATTACACTGGCTAGAACCAACAATATTATCAAGAGCCTAAAAGGTAATAACAGATATCCTCATCTTGTTCCCAATTTTAAATAAAGTGCTTCTGATATTTTACAATTAAGTATGATGTTCGCTATAATGAAGCACCATGTATTAGATTATGGTTAATTCTTTCTATAGATAGATTGCTAAGAATATGTTTCGCTTTTTAATCATGAACCAATTTCAAAACTTATTGGATATCTCCTTTTTGGCATATATCAGGATGAATTTATGGTTTTTCTTCTTTAAAAGGTGAGTTATATCAATAGATTACCAATTGAATTATCCTTGTGTATCTGGGATAAACCCTATTTGGTCATAATTAAGCACACACACAATTGGATTTATTTTGTTAGTATTTTATATTTATATCATGAGGGAGATTAGCCAGTCACTTTATTTTTCATACAGTAGTTAGCTAATTTTAGCATTAAGGTTATATTAGTTTTGTAAAATGAGTAGTGGACCTTTCTCTCTTTTTTAAACTCTGAATCATTTATACAGAATATGAAGTATCTACTATATGAAGATTTGGTAAATGTTGCTTGAAAGCCTTTTGAGGCTTTTTTCAAGTGTGTGGTTAGATCTTTAATGATCACTTTGAAACTTTATATAGGATTATGTTGACTTTCCATTTTTTTCATTAGTCAGTGCTGATAATTTATATTTTTCTAGAATTTTCCTTCAAGTTTTACATTTATTGGCATACAGTTTTATAAAATATTCTCATAAGCTTTAAGAAAAACTCCATCCTATCCAGTCATATACCCTCTTTCTTTCTTTCCTAACCTATTCCTTTTCCTTTGTTGTCCCTGATCAGTTTTCCAGAGCCTTGTCTTTCCTTTATGTATTTTGTTCCACAAAGAAGGATTTTTGTTTGTTTGTTTTGTTTTGCTGATCAATTGTAAAATGTCTTTGTTTTCTCTTCTATTAAATTCTGCTTTTATTGTTGATCCTTCCTTTAGGCCAGCTCCTTTGCTTTTTTCATTTCTAGAGCTGCCAGGCTCCTAACTCTTTTATTCTTTCCTACCATGTGCATTGAAAGGTGTATACATTTCCTTTGAAAGGATACTTAGGCTACTTCTCACCAATTTTGTGTTATGTTTTCATTGCTATTCATTTCCAAGGATCAAGAATGTCTTCACTGATTATGAATGATTTGGAAGCATGTGTTTAAATGTCTAAACGCATATTTTCTCCTATCTTTCAGTTGTTGGTTTCTAAGTTTATAGCATTTTATAGGCATTTTAATACTGTTATTTTATGTCTGTTTCAGATTTTTCTCTCTTCTTTTCCCTAGCTCTAGGGTTCCTTACTGACCCTGCTTGTCATGCTTATTGGTTTTCCCTCCCTGCAAATCATTTTCAGGCATTGGTTGAGTTTTTCACTGTGAACTCCTCTTCAGTGGGGATGGCTTCACATGGGCTTCCTGTGCCTTTGGCTGTGAACATTTCTCTATGGGGTATTTTGCATTTGTTTTGACTGGAAGCTTCAGGATTTCAATGGTCCAGGACCTGTTTTTAGGTGAATTTCTCAGCTTGCTATTTCTTTATCACACAGCTAGTATAAATTTTACCTCCACACCCATTTATGTCACAATTTTGGGATTTGACCTTTTACTCACATAAACTTCCACCTCTCCCTAGAAGCCCTGTGGGTGAGAAGTCATTCCTGCCCTGGACTGGTGAGAAGCTACCCTATGGATTTCCTGTTTTGTAGGAGATTCAGTTCTAGCCTCTGCTCTATCATGGGATCAAGAAAATGTCTTATATTTCTGGGTGGACATTGAAACTCCAGTCCCAGCCAGGAGGCCCTTTGGACCACTGAAACCTTCAGCTTGTATGGTTACGGGTCTAGTGTGGAGTAACTTCATTTTGGTAATTCCTTTTTGAGATCAGCTGTATATTTAAAAGTTTAGTTTATATTTTAGAATTTTTAATTTCCTGAGAGTAGGAGAGGACTCACTGTCAGATCAGATAAACTCGTTACAACCTATATGGAACTTTCCAAATGTAAGCTAGAGATACTTCCTATCTTGAACTGCAAACTACCATTCCTGAAGTAAATTATTATTGTAAATAATTGTTTTTATGCAATAGCTTTGCCTTAAGCAGGGTACCCATAATTACTTTAAGTTAACTTCACTTTGAGAGGGGAAATCTCAGTATGAATTACAGTTCTGTTCTAAGATTGTCATAAAGCTTTGGGGGAAAAAAAAAGACAAGTCCTGGCTGCAGGGAGAAAAACGTGACTTCATTCACTGCAGATTTATAGGAATATTTATATTTACATCACTGTTAATTCTCTGGACCAGGATCAATCAGACCCTGCTGGGCAGTGGAAAGCCAAGAAGCTCAAATTGAGGCATACAGTTTTATATGTCTAAAATGTTGGATTTTGACATTTTGATAGATTGACAAGATTTGCTCTTGTCTGCTTTTTCACTGAGTTCTAAACATAGAAATGAGCTTTTTTCCCCACATGGAGAATACTAAGAATTTATTTCCCAAAGAACATTATTTTCCTATTCTGGGCCTGATTCTCTCTGACTGGATAAGGTTTTGTCAGCAGTAGATACTTCTGGTGGTTGATCAGAGTGACAAGAATCCTGAACATTAACTAATTCAAGTTAATAAGGATCCTCCTACCCTTTTTGTTTATTAATGCTAGATTTTTGCTTTGCGTTGTTACAGCAACTAATTTCAAAAAGGAGAGGAACAGCCAGTCAGCTCAGATAATTTCAGAGCTGTTTATTATTTTGTTTTGAAAAGAACTGGGCAGCTTAGAAAAAAATCAGTAATCTGATTATATGAGCTGATACTGCAGGTGTTACCTGAATTTAGGGACTTACTATGACAATAATCTAGTAACAAGTTTGAAAATTCATATGTTTTAGTGGATTTAAAAGACAAAGTCCCTTTAAATAATTGGAAAAAGAAATATAAACAGGATCCTAACTAATAAATATCTAATTGTTCTTCCCAGCTTTTGACATTGGTGAATATTTAGTAGCTGAAAAAAGAGTGACCATTGGGGGTACCTGGGTGGTTCAGTGGGTTAAGACTTGGACTCTTGATTTTGGCTCAGGTCGTGATCTCAGGTCAGGATTTCAGGGTTGTGGGATCAAGCCCAACATAGGCTCTGTGCTCAGTGGGGAGTCTGTTTCTCTTCCTCTTCCTCTGTCCCTTCCCCAGTTTTTGCAATTGCTTGCACTCTCTCTCTCTCAAATAAATAAATATATAATTTTTTAAAAAAAGTTTTAAAAGGAGGAGTGACCATTGGCTTTACCTTCTGTTATAAGCTTGTTGTCTGATTGAACTGAAGGACTTTGGAGGAGATTGGGCTGAAGGTGGAGAGGAACTTAATCGATGCTGTGGAGACCAGGATGTGCTCACATTTCTGGAAATGGTCTGTGTGAGGCTGGCCCTGTAGCGTCATCAGAGAATCTTCAACTTTGAGATATGTGGGCATTGACTTCATTCAAGAGATGAACCATCTAGCAATTGGTTCTATTGAGTCTTCTTGACACTTTCTACTTACTTCAACTTCAATTGTCCTTATTTTTGACCTTTCACTTTGTCTGAGGCTCTTCCTCCCACCCTCCACACTGAATGCACAGTGCACAGCTAGTCAAAAGAACATTTGATACTTTATTTGCAAGTTGGTGTAGGTGATTTCTATTCCTGAAATAATACTATCATTAGCATTATATAGAAGCTATTTGAAACTCCCCCCACAAAGACACCTATCGCAGTGGTTAAGAAGAGAATTAGACCATCTGGGTTCAAATCCCAGCTCTGGCCCCATCCAGGGGTTACCACTGACAAAGCTACATCAGTGTCTCATTGTAAAATGCAGACAATAAGCATACCACCCTCTCTGGGTAGTTGGGAGAATATACAGAAAAAGCACATGTGTCCCACAAAATGAGCATTCATTGTCAGCCTTTGTAATTAAATATGCATATATTCCGCATGGAAACACACTCAGAGTGGCTAAAGGGTAGCTCTTACCAACATACTAATGGTTGAAACCTATTTGCCATTCTTCTGGGAAATAAAATCTTGATTTCTCTCCCGAGAAAGCTGTCTAGATTGATGATTCTGTAGGGGGCCGGGGAGGGGGGGCGGGGAAAGCAACACAATCTAATAATGCCTGTCCTTTTGGCTATTTCAACCTCTTTAGGAATGAACTATAGACAACTACATTCAAATTTTAGCTCTAGCTGTGCTTTGCTGATTACTCATCTTTCTAATCCAAAATTTAATGAAAGAAATCTGATTTTCACATCTGGGCAAAGCAATCTTAAATATCAATTATTTTTATTCATGCTGCCTTGTCCAATTCCTTTAATTGTCTTTGCAGTGTCATTGTAATGCCTCCCTCCCTTTCTCTTGCTGTTCGGAACCGAGGCTTTTCCAGTTGGAACTATCCACCGTGACTTGAGATGCTAGCTTTCCAGCTGGGGATGGAGTGTGTGTGAACTGTGGAAAGCCTGCGTCTGTGAGTTTCTGGTTTGCATTAGACCATCATGGTTTATTGTTCTGAAGGCTCGTTCTTGGAAGAACGTCCCCACGCACAAGGCCATGCAACCTCTCCAGGGCTAGCTGCTGCTTCAAAAAGGCTTGACATTCCAGAGCTTAGAAATCGCCTGGGTAAATCTTTAGATACAGTTCATCACCATCATGTATCAAATGAGGATAATCTGAATCCCTTGAAAGCATGCATAAAATATGTAATTGCCCTTGAAAATAGGCACAAATAATTTACTGGTAAATATTTGTTTTACCAGACCACATCCCACTTCCCCAGGCTGCAATCTGTCCTCCGCAAACGCTAGTAAAACCCACATTTTTTTTTTTTTATTGGTTCACTGTGGTCCTAAGTCAATGGCTACTTCTAAAGCTTGTTTTCCCCTGAGTCAAAAAGCAATAAGAAACAGAGTGAAGGATAGTTTATTGAGTCCACCGTTGACTTCCCTGACAGTGGTTTCCATTCCTCTCTGGGCTGATTTGCTGTTGCTCATTAGACCTCAACTAAACTGTTGGCATTAAGACCCTCTACAGCTGACTTTTTTATATTACCTTTCTCATCATCCTGACTTTTTTTTTTCCCCTCTGAAGAAAGGAAAAAAAAAATGCAGATCTCATGTCAGTTGTCCTTATTTGTAATCTCTTACTTCATCTGAGGATCTTCTCTCCATCTAGCTTTGCATTCTCACCTCTAGCTCTCCCCTGACCTCTGGTTTAAAAATTCCGTGGCCTTTGGTCATCAGGCCTGCATCCCCACTGAGAAGTTGTTATGTCCTCTTTCACTGACCTAGACATTCTGGAGTTTTAAAAATCAATCAGTGTGTTGCAGTGAAGAATGTTCTTGTATATTGCTTTGGATTTCCAGAATTCCCAGTGTGATCACTGGTACCCCCATCCCTGACACAGATGCTTTTTATTTCTTTGGCATCTTATGTTGAAAAAAAATACTTGACTATCCACTTCTGTACATATATTTTTTTCACTGCCTCATCTGGGTCTGGTGTATCTCTGTTTTCAAATGAGTGTTATAGTGCACGTTAAGCATTTTATTATTGAAGGCAATGTCCAGAATAAATTCTCAGTTGTGTTCTCTTTCAGATATAGCATAAAAGCAATATGCTGTCTAGACTTATTATCTTGCCTGCTCATGATCTAAAAATCTAGAGGAAAAGTTGGGCAAAGATAGCAGGAGAAGATGAAGAGGCTGGAAAAACTTTGTAAGAGAAAGTCAAGGATGGGCTGCAGGGATAGGTGGAAGATGCTAAAAGGAAAGAAGGTTTTCCAACGATACGATGTGTCTATGTTTGCTTGTTCATTTCTCTTCCATAGTGTTGTCTCATCAAACTAAATCCTTATGAGAAAAAAAAAAGCTGGTGTTATTTTGTTTAGGACAGTACCTTATAAGAAGTTTTTTGATTTGTATTTGTGGATATATCAATTCAGTCTTCATGAGATCAGAGTTCTGAAAAGGTTTAATGAATTAATTTGACTGCAGTGTACCTGCTTAGTCTGCTAATGTGTAGTAATTTATGAATATTGCAATTTTTCATAGCTATTTAAGAATGGAGAATATTCCAAGCATGCTTAACAAATTCATTATCCGTGAAAAACTGTATGTGTTTAGATGATTACTGGGGAAATAGCATTCTCCATTCCACATGTTTGAAGATGTTTCCTTTAGAGTTTCAATCTGTCACAGAATCTGCCTATAGACCCCAGTCCTATCTGCTCACCACTGGTTCTTTGTATCCAGCATGGGTCTTCTTAACTTTACTGTCCTTGGAATTAGAAGAAAAGGAAAGAGGAAGGTAGGCCATATTTAGTTGTCAAGATGGGTATGGTCTCAGGAGGCACTTTGTATTAAACTTCTGAAAAAACAATTTCTATCATGCTCCTTGTAGGGAGTTGGGATAAAGCTAGGGAGTGGGCAAAGCCTTCTGCCAATGTCTGTGGCTGTTGAGGCTTTTGAAAGTCTAGAAATGTGCCATGATCACAAACCTCAATATATTTTTAAAAATTCCTCCATTAATTCCTTCGAGATAGAGGTCCTGAGTGCGTCTGCTCGGCAGGCACTATTTTCGGTGCTGGGGCAGGGTGATGAGGAACACAGTCTGACCTCGTGAGGCTAACGTTCCAGTGGGGGAGACAAATGGTAATAAACAGGGCTGTAGATGTAAACAGCTGGTTCTGTTTGTCTGGAGAACCCCAACTAATACAGAAAGTGAGGAAGACTCTAGTGGAAGGAACCGTATGTGCCAAAGCTCTGAGGTGGGAGCTGGTGTTTGAGGGAAAAGAAAATGGACGCTCTCGCTGAAACATGGAGATCTAGTGGTTGAGGGGAGCAGCCGGGCCAGAGTTCCATGCTGTGAAGGCTTTCCTGCAGAGCTGGCACTTTAAACCATATGTAAATATTAATTCTTTGAATTTGCAGGAGATTCTATTCTTTTAAATACACCCAAACTTCAAAATTTTAAATAATAAAGTATTTATGTATTATACATTCTTCAACTTGTCTTACTACCATGTAAGATTTCTAGAAATCACTTACATGGACTACTAGGTTCATTCTTCTCCCTCTTCTCATCTCTCCCTTTTCCTTTGTAGATAGTGTGGTGCCTCCCTGGGCATTCCCTCTTTTGACCATCAAGTGACTTGTGCACTTGAGCCTTTCAGCTGAGTGTTGGGGTCCAGGATTGTACCTCAGATCTACAGTTTATCCACTCGATCACTTTTGCTCCTGATGTCCTTCACGGTGATGTTTAGCTCTGGGGCCCTGGATTTCTTTTGATAAATGATCCTTCTCTCATTCTGGACTATCTCGGAGTCTTAGAGATCTGCGCTAAAGGAGCCTTGCCCTTCTTACACTCAGGTGTGGGATGCAGGCATTTGAATCTTGGGCAGGATGGGAGGTGCTGGGCTGATCCAGCCTCATGGTGTCTCCCTGAAGAGACGACCCTGTTTCTTTCTTTTTTTTTTTTTTTAAGATTTTATTTATTTATTTGACAGATGGAGATCACAGAGAAGCAGGCAGAGAGAAAGGGGGAAGCAGGCTCCTTGCTGAGCAGAGAGCCTGATGCGGGGCTCGATCCCAGGACTCTGGGATCACGACCTGAGCCGAAGGCAGAGGCTTTAACCCACTGAGCCACCCAGGTGCCCTGAGACGACCCTTCTGAAGCCTGGCTTTTCAGTTTTGCCTTTGGTGCTGTAAACCATCGCATATACCCCTAGTAAACTCCTCCCTGAAGTTAGCCAGAAAGAGTTTCTGTGGCTTATAGCCTGAAAAGCCTATGTGAGCTCCAGCATGAAAGGAAAAATGTGGAGAGTTTAGAGATGAGGCAATTTGGGAGCAGGGTTTAAAGAGTGACAGGGAAAGACCCCAAAGAACTTGGAAATAAAGCTATCTTCAGAGAGGACATAGTGGAATGAGAGAGAGAGAGAGAAGCAGGAACCCGTTGGGTTCATGAGTGAGTTTGCTATTGAGGAGTTCCAGAATTTCTCCCAGAATTCCCAGGGAGATGCAATCTCCGGGAAATCATGTGAATGCTGTGTGGAATGTGGAACCTAATCTGATGTTTCAGGGCAGCAAAAAAATGGCTGGTCAACCTGGATTGTGGAAAATGGAAGCCCAATAAAGCAGTGTTATGGCAAACAGGTCCCTGTGGGTGCTATAGTACCCGCAGGGACAGGAACGGGTCTGGTGGTCACAGGCAAAGCCATCATTCCCTTAGGGCCCCAAATGGCCAAACAATTCATTCTCCTGAAGGAACTCCATGGCAATAAACAAACTTACTATAAAATCTCCATCCCTGTGACTCTGCTTCTGGGGGAGTAGTATGTCGAGCGAGGCCAAAATGAGGATTAAGTCTTGTCCAGCTGATAGGATTCAATGAAAACTAATATGCTGACAGTTTCGGTTCCTACATGAATCTGGTGGGATTAGCTAATGTGAGTCCATGCTGAGATACTGATCGAATTTCTGAGCTTATGAATCTAAGGAGGAGGCTGTAGACTGCGGTGAATTCATTCATTCAAGTAACATTAAGAAGCCAGAATGTCTATGCGTTTCCATAAAGCCACATTTTTTTTTTCTATTTTTATCTTAGGCAAGAAGCCTTTTTAGGAGGGGAGTGACCCAGTGGAATTACAAAGAATCTTAGCTGCAGGGCAGAGAGACTTTGGCAAAAGAAAGACCAGGTAGGAGATTATTGTGCTGCTTCAGCGAAGGCATTAGAGGTCAGAGCTAAGGCAACGGCAGCAGGGAGAGGATGGAAAGCCAGCTGCTGGACTGAACTCGGGTCCTTAGATATTGATGCCCTATTGATATAAGAGATGAGGGATTGGCTGGGATCGGGGACTAGCTAAAGAATGTCTTATTTGTCATTTTTCTTTCATTAAATAACCTTATCTGAATTCCCACAAACAATGCTGTCAGAGTGAAATCGTGACAGTATGAAACACAGAATCTGAATTAAATTAGTGCTATGTCAGCCCATCACACAGAGCCACGAATTCCCTAAGAGGTTTAGCAACATATTGGGTAAAGTGAAATTAATCCGTTAGAGTCACAAGTTGACATATGCATATGCTATGAATCCATAAACTATACTGTGAACGTTAGAAAAGGAAGCTAAAAAATGCAAGCAAACACATCTGTATTCTGTCCTGCAAACAAAGCTCACGATGTCATTTTTCTTCTGCAGAGCCAAACCAGGAGGAGGCCCTGAAACGCTCACACTTGTTGACCTTCGCAGTCCGACCTGTTGGGGATTACGCCCCCGCCCAAACTTGATGAAGCTTTGCACTCAGGTCACTAATATGATTCACTACCCTAAATTTAGAAAACGCTGTGATTCTAACAGCAAGTGACAAAAACCAGAGAATTTCGAGTTCTTGTTGGCTGCTCCGGGTTACATTCCCTTCTAGGTGAAGTCAGAGCTGCCAGCGCATTCATGAAAATAACCAGCCTGCGCGGAGAGTAACGGGAAGGGGCTGCAGATAAGAAGTGGCAGAGAACTCAAACTCTCCTTAAACTTTTGGCTTCAGAGTTAAAATATTTGCTTTGTTTCAAATGTCTTCACGAGCAAGACCTGCAAGGGAACTTTGTGACTTTTCGCGGGCTTGCGTGAAATAAATGGTTGTGTGGTCAGGTGATGAATTTGGGATCGTGACCGTGGCCCATTCTGCCATCCGAGAGCAGGCTTTCAGCTTCAGCCTGGGTGAGACTGTCGCAGATTTGCCAGGAAGTCATAGAATACAGTAGTTCTTAGGGGAGCCTGGAGCCCCAGCCGCAGACATTCTGAAAATCAGGCCTCCTTGCTGCGTGGAAGGACCAGAAACTGGTCTTGTCTGATTCCTTCGGGCTTATGGATACTTCACTTTTAAGGGTACAAAGAAGGCTTTGTGCTGTTAAACTGATGGGCTCTGCTGGAGGGAACGTGGATGGCAGGGAATGTGCCAACAAATGGAAAGAGAAAAGAAACTAAAAAGACAGCATAGATACCGCCAAGATATGAAGTGCCATGTTTTTAATCACTCCACAGGGCCACATCTTTATTGATCGAAATGCCCGCTTTGCTGCTTAAGCTAATGCCTCCCTTCTTCTTTATATTCTCTTCTGATTACCAACCCTACATTTAACATACTCCAAGCGCCAGGATGCTGAATTTTATTGAGAAACATCACACGTGTCTCGATTTGAGATGTAAAAATGATACCTCCTCTCCTGTTTGAACATATGGGTGCAGAGAGAGCTCACGGGGTTGGGTGGTGGGGTGATTTCCTGGGATTTGACCCTTCACCTCTGGGGGCTCAACTTTTTTGCATTCCATGCTGACTTTTGAGTCCCAGAAATCTTGATAGCCAATCTTTAAACACGAAGCTGGTTCTAATGACTCCGACTGCAAAACCAGTTTTTGCAGAGTCTCTAAAAGCACCTGCAATTACGGCAATGGTTGCCGTCCCCTTTGGCATGACGTTGCTGTGTCAGCAGACTGTCCTGTCGACCTTCTTTTACATCCTCATGGGGTGAGTGTATCACATTTCCAGTAAACATACTCTCTTTGAATACTCTCCTTCTCTAAACTTGCTCCGCACCCGCTCTGCAAACCCACAAATCTTAACATTCCATCTGGCACGCATTGCTGGAATGGTGAGTTTTACTCTGTTGTAGCAAAAATAAATTATATACAGAGATGAAAACTTGGCAGTGTATTTATGGGGTTCTTGAGCACACCTTAGCACACTGCCTTCACACAGTATTGGCATCTCGGATAAGCTAGAGCAAGTCGCAAGGAGTGCTGTGCCTCGATTTCTCCTTTGGCAAAATCTGAGTGAATGTGGTTTTATAAAAAGAAAAGCATCGTGAGTCCTCTAAAGGCAGCCCTGCTGCAGGTTGGATTTTCCAGGAAACTGATTCTGAGATGGAGATCAGCACACTGAGGGGGTGGGGGTCGGGGGGAGAGGGAGTACTAGGGAATGTTCTTGGGATCAACAAGTGTGGAAGGAATGGGGACAGGAGGACATGGCAGAGGGAGAGACTGGATGTGGTTCCCTCTGATAAGGGCTCAGCCAACCCTGCAGGAAGCCTTGAGGTGGGCATGGTCCTTCAGAGTTGGGCTAGGTTGGAGTGAAGGAGCAAATTCTTTATCTAGGGTTGACCTGTCCTTGAAGAGAGCCCTAGAAGGCGGCTTCTCCAAAGTCCAAAGGTGACTTTGGACGCCATGGCTCTCTTGTGTCGAGGCCATTTCCGGAGAGCAGAGAGCTGTTATCTGGCAATATTCCTAGCAGGTGGGAAACCAGTGTTTCATTCCTGATGTGAGGATCTAGGCTGCACAGCACAATACATGTGACAAAAACCAAGCTCAAAGCAGCATACGTGAATAACTTTGCTTTCTTTTACGGTGGTCAGAGGCTTCCATTGGAGACAGAATTATGGCATACATGGTTACAGGGACAATTCTCTCTTCACCTCCAGCACCAAACCATGAAGGTCCAATATACCCTGATGCTGTCGTTCTGGCTCAGAGATGCTAATGTGGAAATTGCTGAAGGATTGTTCCGTGAATTGAGTTGATCTCCTTGCCTTCAACAAGCCTTATCATCTTTGTCCACTCAGTACTACGTAATTGGGCTGTATATCCTAATATCCAAAGTGGAATATTTATAACACTATGTCTCTTAAGCCGTGGTTTGTCTATGCAAATGTGATCAGTGGTTTAAAAGAGAGCATTGTATTTAGCTGATATATTTCTTAAATCTTATAAGGTAGGACAGTCCTCCTAATCTCTCCCTTTTTATGACCTTAACATTTTGAAGAGGACAGGCCAGTGATCTTGTAGACTGATCCTCATTCTGGATGTGCCTAACTGGTTCCTCATAATGTTATTTCACTTGTTTCTCTTCAGGGTAAGAAATTAGATAACATTCAGTTTCAGGGGATGCCTGGGTGACTCAGTCGGTTAACGCTCTGCCTTCAGCTCAAATCATGTTCCCAAGGTCCTGGGAAGGAGTCCGGGTATCAGGCTCCTTGCTCGACAGGGAACCTGCTTCTCCCTCTGCCTGCCACTCCCCCTACTTGAGCTCTCTCTGACAGGTAAGTACAATTTTGAATATGCTTGTTAAAAAAAAAAAGGTTCAGTTTCAGCATTTTGGTAAGAATACTTAATTATATCTGTTTTGGAAAAGAAGAGTTATAAAACACATTTTGGAGCTTCAAAATATATGAAATAAAAATAGACAGAAGTAAGGGGAAATAGATGATTCTAAGATCATAGTTGGAGATTAAAAACTCTCTCAGTAACTGATAGGAAAATAAGGCAAAAAATAATTAAGGTACAGAAGATCTAAATAAGACTATCAACCACTTGACTTAATTGATGATATTTATAAAACCTTATACCCCAATACTGAAAAATAACCATTCTTTTCAGGTATACAATGGTATACTCAAGATCAACAGACCACGTATTGAGCCATGGAGCAAGCCTCAATAATTCAAAAAAGATTGAAATTATACAGAGTCAACTGTCTGATCATAATGGTATTAAATTAAAAATCAATAATAAAATAAGAAGCCGATAACATTTTAGAAATTAAACAAAACACTTCTAAATAACTTATGGGTAAATTAAATCACAGGAGATATTAGGAAATATTTTAAAATAAAGAAAACAGAAGCATAGCATGTTCAAATTTGTGGGAAGCAGTTATAGAAATGCTTATAGAGAAATATATGACTTTAAATGCTTATATTTGAATAGAAGGGTCAAAAATCATAACTGAGATCCACTTTAAAAAGCATAGAAAAAGAAGAGTGAAGTAAATGTAAAGTAGAAGGAAGGGATTAAAAAAGATAAGAGCAGAAATGATGAAAGGAAAACATAGCAGTTGGAAATGCCATGCACTCTGGAGGAAGGTCTGGAAGTTTCTCATAAAATGAAACCTATTCAACCCTAGGAGCCAGCAATTCCTCCTCTAGGTTTTGATCCAAGAGAAATGAAAAGATATGTTCATAAAAAGCATCTACAAGAATTTTCATAGATGTTTTATCTGTAATAGCCAAAGCCTAGAAAAAATCCAGGTGGAATATTTCTCAGTAATAAAAAGGAATGGACTATTGATACAGACAACAACACAGATGATTCTCAAAAATGTTATTGAGGGCCACCTGGGTGGCTCAGTGGGTTAAAGTCTTTGCCTTCGGCTCAGGTTCCAGGGTCCTGGGATCGAGCCCTGCATCCATCCGGGGTTCCCTGCTCAGCAGGGAGCCTGCTTCCCTTCCTCCCTCTGCCTGCCTCTCTGCTTACTTGTGATCTCTGTCTGTCAAATAAATAAATAAAAATCTTAAAAAAAAAAGTTATTGAGTGGCAGAAGCTAACTCCAAAAAAGTATATGCTGTATAATTCTATTTATATGAAGTTCTAGAAAGGGCAAAACTAATGTATGGTGAAACACCTTCAAGATAGCTTTTGTGTCAGAATGGGAAGCATGGAAGGGGATTGTTTGGGAAAAGGTCATGAAAGAACTTCCCGGTCATTCTATTTCTTGATAGGGACTTTGGTTACATAAGTGTATGTATTTGTTAAAACTCAGTAAATGTAATAGTTGTGCATTTCATCGTATGTAAACTTTCTACCAGAAGAAAACATTGTAAACAAATAAACAAATTCTACTTAATGATTGGCATACAGAATATATAAGGTAAGCTACATTGATACATTTTCTTTGAAATATGTCAAAAAATAGAGTTGGTTTGTAGACAAAGAAGGCGTATGGATAGACACGAACGAGTGCGGTAAAACAAGTATAATAAAAAATTAATGGTACCATCTGAGTGGTGGGTGTAGGAGTTCTTTCAACTTGGCTCTTTGAACGCTGTCACAATAAAGTGTGGGGGTAAAGACATTTGGGGACAATTGGGAGAAGTTCAATAAAGACTGGATATTAGGTGATATTAGGAAATTTTTGCCAGTTTTCTTTGGCATTTTAGTGGTATTGTGGTTATGCACGAGAGCTTTCTCTTAGGATAAGTGAACTAAACTATTGAATAGTGAAGTGTCATGAAGTCTGCAGTTCAGTTGGCAATGGTTCAACAAAAATTTTAAAAAGGCAAATGGGGTCCTGTGTTAACCGTGGTTGAATCTAGACCAGGATGACTGGGATGTTTATTGCCCTTTTCTTTCATTATAAAATACTGAAAACATAAACAGTAGAAGTAATGAGATATTATATCAAAAGGCAGAGAATAAAAAGAATGGGAAATCTATACCTGGGATATCTGCAATTGCCAGTATTCCTTCCAAGGGCCAACCTTAGGTCAGTGGCCATAGGGATGGATTGCTGGACCTGGTTCAGAAGGCCAGGTCATTAACACTCTCTTTTTGCCTTCCATCCTACTAGACTTCCCTGGGCTGCTCTTATTTCAGAGTTTGAATGCAAACATCTGTGTGCGTGACCTTGACATTTTGTCCTGATTCTGGACTACATTGTGTATGCATTTGATACTGCATCTTTTCCACCACAAACTAAGATCTGAATTTTTAGACTCAGTCTGGCCATTGAACTTTAATAACAGAATTTTGCTTTGCTAGAGATCCACTACCTGGCAACACATGTACTGCCAAAAAGAAACGTAGGACGAAGAGTGGGTATAACACAGCAAGGTGTGTGGAATTGCTTAGGCAAGCTTCTGTTGTGTGGCGGGAACATGAGAAATGACAGGGAAACGTAGTCTGTGCACACAGCTCTGGGCCTGGGGCTGAGGTGAGGGAGCAGATATTCTCACAAAGGCCAAGGAATCATGACCACAGTGTTCGAAGTGCATCGGAAAGCAGCATTTGGCTATCTTCTTGATCTGATTTTATCTTTGTGTCTGTGTGTCTGGCTACAGTTATGGCTGTGTCGGTTTGCGCCAGGAGCTGGACGGTCTTTGGAGAAATTATGCTTTGCTTCATTTCAGTGAAAATTCCTCAGCTAACATAATTTCCTATTATGGAATCTAACTCTCAAAGGCTTTCATGGCTGAAAATAGATAAATTTCTAGATAAAAATGTAAATATAGTGAATCTCAGAGTATCTTGAGCTGCCTCCATTTTAACTCTGTACGGTTTTTGAGGAAAACTTGGGTGTTCTTTACATTGAATACTCTAGGTTAGTGAGACCCCAAACTAGCTGTCCTCAACAATTTTATGGAGAGCTAATTGAAAATATACATTCCTAGGTCTACCCAAAATATCTGTAGAATCAGAATCTCTAAGTCATGGGTCCTTGGAAACATTTTTTTTTTTTCTTTTAAACTACCCAAGTCACTCGGATGGGGAGTAGGAAGTTTGTAAACCTGTAGACTGCTTCTTGGACTTTAATGTGTCTGTGAATCACCAGGCTATCTTGTTAAAATGCAGATTCTGACTGAGTAGAACTCAAGATTCTCTGTATTTTGAACAGAGCTGCTGCTGCTCTGTAGACCGTACCGTGAGTACTGAAACTAGGTTGTGTCTCAAAACCTATTCCCTGAACCTAGAGTCTCGTCTTCCTTTCCAGAGAGCCTGTTTGGCCAGTATTCAGCATGTGACAAACTTTCTTCTTACTTTCTTGCTTGATATCTCTTTGCTTGAGGAAAGACTTGAAAGTTATCAACTGCTTGAACAGTTGATAACTCAGGTTAGGGTGACCATCTCAATCTGCCCACCAGAGCCCTGGTTTATACCTACTATCCTGGCATAATTATTAAAAGATGCTCTGCCACCTTCACTCTTAGAAATGTCTCCATTTGGAAGATAAATGATAGAGTGGCTCTTTCTCAACTTCAGACATCAAGAAGGATATGGCGTGATGTACAGAATGTAGATTGTGTGCCCCAAATCCTGTGTGCGTTCAAATCCTTCTTCATTATTCCACACTACATCCATGGCCTTAAGCAAGTCAAGCCTCAGTCATCCCATGTGTAAGACTGAAATGGTTTATTTTTTCCAAAGATTTATTTATTTATGAGAGAAAGAGAGAATACAACTGGGGGGGGGGGGAGAGGCTAGAGAATCCTCAAACAGAGCCCTGCTGAGCATGGATAGGAGGTGGGGCTCCATCGCAGGACCCTGAAGTCATGACCTGAGCAGAACTCAAGAGCCAGACGCTCAACTTACTGAGCCACCCAGCTGCCTCTGAAGTGGTTTATTATGAGGATTTATAGAACTGATATAGGAAGCTTCTAGCACAGTGACTGGCACATAATGGACAACAATTTGCTTAGGCCCCTATCTCCATATAGTCAATGAAATGAACATCTACTCTACTTTGGAATGATAAAAATAGAGTACTACCATCAAGTTAGTATCAGAAGAAGCTGCAGTATTAAAATGGCACATCTGCTATACTTGTATGTCAGGGCGACCCTCACGAGCCTCCTGCAGAATCTGTCTCTGAACTCCACAGTCCCATATGAATTGTAGGTTATCATGTACACTTCAGAGTTTGTTGAAAAACCTGAATCCTGAACTAGAGAAAATAAAGGTTTTAACATTTATTGAGTTCCAACTATGTACCAGGTGGAGGGAGTTCCAAACTGGGACAGATCCCTAACAAGGACAAGGAATAGAGAAGTTTGGTCCACCTAGAAACAGAAAGAGGTAACAGATTTCCAATGCAAACCTATATATCCAGTATTTTAGACCTAAAAATCTCACAAAAAGACTTTGATATAACTTCAAACACAGGAAGAGAAGGTAGGTTGAAACAGAAAACTTGGTGCCTTGTACCTTACTCAAGTAAAATCCTTATGAAAACAGACCCAGCAAGTAAGGACATTTGTACAAGATATGATCAATAATTGTCTTCTAGAACTCCCATCCGTGAGCTGTGCAGGTTCACCTGAGTAATTTCATTACCCTTGTGGATAACATGACTGAGTATTTCAGGGAATTAGAAATTTTGGGAAACCATTTTGTGATGACAGAGTTTTCATTGTTCAGGAAACAGGCATGTGCTGTACACGCATTATCTTACTGAAAATCCAAAATAACTTCATGGGGTGAATGATATGATTCTCTCCTTTTACAGGGGAGGAAACAGACATAGGACATTAAATTTCATGGGAAGTCACATGGCAAGTGAGAAATCGAAGTCTGAGTGAGATTCAGACTTGGGTATGTCTAACTCTGAGGTCCTTATTCTTCACCCCCACAGATGGTTTCTGTGTGTTAGTTAATGCTTCCATTCTTTCCACATTTCAAAAATAACATCTTATTACTCTACAGTCTAGTGTGACCAATTTGGGAACTGGGCTCAGGAACAGGGACCATGTGAGATACATCTAAATATGGAGCAAAGACAGCAGCAACCCACTGCGTTGGCTTGGAGTTGGGCAGTTAGACAAAGTGCATCAATTTATTTTACAACTTTATGGAGGTATCATTATACTCGGAGTGTACAATTTTATCAGTTTTGACAAATGTATACACCCATGAAACCATCACCATAATCAAGTTAACAATTATTTCTCTCTTCCTAAATTTTCCTCCAGCTCCTTTGTAATCCAGTCCTCCCTCTGCCAGGATCCATAGGCAACCACTGATCTGCTTTCTGTCACTATGGATTAGTTTACATTTTTTAGAATTTCATGTAAATAGAATCATGCAGTATACACTCCTTGTTGCCATGCTTTTTTTTACTCGGCATGATGATTCTGAGCTGCATCTGAAATTTCAATTTGTCGAGCATACCAATAGTTTGTTTATTTTTCTTGCTGAGTAGTTTTGCGTTATATGGACATACCGCAAGTTGTTTATCCAGTTACCTGTTTGTTGATGGATATTTGGGTTGTTTCCAGTCTTTGTTTATCACAAACAAGGTTGCTATGTACATTTGTGTACAAATCTTAGGGCGGATATGTTTTCATTTCTCTTGGGTAAAAACCTGGGAGTGAGCTAGCAGAGTAGCATGGTGGGAGTACACTGAACTTTTAAAGGAACTGCCAAAATGGTTTCCAAAAATTGTTTTCCAGTTTTATATTTTCAACAGTTCTCCATGCCCTCATCTACAGTTGCTACTGTCAGTTTAAAAAAAAAAAAATATATATATATATATATACACACATATATATATATGCTACTGTATTAGATAGAGAGTGGTATCTCATGATTTTAATTTGCATTTTCCCAATGACTGCTAATTTGACTATCCTTCCTGTAGGTGTTTTAAGGTAATGTGCTTAAAGTTTTTGCTTATTTTAAAAATTAGATTATCTTCTTGCTATTGAATGATAAGAATTCTTGTCTGCTATGCTTGGCAAATGTTTCCTCCAGGTCTGTGGCTGGCTGCTTTATTTTCTTAGCGGTGGCTTTCAAATAGTAAACATTTTAATTTTGTTAAAGATCAACTTATGGGGGCACCTGGGTGGCTCAGTGGGCTAAGCCTCTGCCTTCGGCTCAGGTCACGATCTCAGGGTCCTGGGATCAAGCCCCGCATCAGGCTCTCTGCTCAGTGGGGATCCTGCTTTCCCCTCTCTCTCTGCCTGCCTCTCTGCCTACTTGTGATCTCTCTCTCTCTCTCTGTTAAATAAATAAAATCTTAAAAAAAAAAAAAAGATCAACTTATCGGGGTGCCTGGGTGGTTCAGTGGGTTAAGCCTCTGCCTTCCGCTCAGGTCATGATCTCCAGGTCCTGGAATCGAGCCCTGCATCACGTTCTCTGCTCAGCAGGGAGCCTGCTTCCTCCTCTCTCTCTCTCTGCCCACCTCTGCCTACTTGTGATCTCTGTCTGTCAAATAAATAAAAAATCTAAAAAAAAAAAAAAAAGAAAAGATCAACTTACCATTTTTCACCCTCTTATGGCTTGTGCTTCTTGTGTTTTATCTAAGAAACATCTTTCTACTTCAAGGTCATAATTCTCCTATGCTTCTTGTAGAAAAATTTAGAGTTTTGGTTTTAAATTCAGGTTTATGATTTATTTTGAGTTAATTTTTATATGTGGTGTGAGAAGGGTCAATAGTAATTTTTTTCTGTATAGTGTATCCAACATCACTTGCTGAAAAGACTTAGCTTTCTCCATTGAATTACCTTGGTATTTTCGTAACAAAATAAATAAATAAATAAATAAATAAAAATCAACAGACCAAATGTGTGTGGGTTTATTTCTGGATTCTCTATTTTCTTCCATAAATGTATATGACTATGTTTTTTTGTTTTTGTTTTGTTTTGTTTTGTTTTTACCAGACCACACTGTTTTGATTCCTACAGCTTCTTAAACATTTTTGAAATCAGGTAGGGTAAGTCTTCTAGCTTTTTTTTTCTTTTTAAAAAGGTGCCTTGTCTTTGGCTAGTCTAGGTCTTTTGCATTTCCATATACACTTCAGTTTGTTGTCTGCTGGAATTTTGGTTGGTATAGTATGGAACTAGAAATTTTAGAGAAATTTGTAATCTTAATGACATTGAGTCAATCTGTGAATATGGTCTGTTTTTCCATTTATGTATGTTTTCTTTCAGCAGTGTTCTGTAGTTTTCAGCATAGACATCTTTTATCAGATTTTTCTTTTTAGTATTACTGTAAATGGAATTTTACAAATTTCATTCTTGAATTGACTGCTGATTGTATGTTGGAATATAACACTTTAAAAAATGTCAGCTGTGTGTCTTGCTAAACTTATTTGTTAGTTCTAGTAGTTATTTTGTAGATTCTCTGAGATTTTCTACATAAACAATTCCATCATCTGCAAATATAATTTTATCTCTTTATTACTTACTCATTATTATTCCTTTCATTTCTTTTTCCTTTTTTCTCCACCTGCCTTTTGTTTATTACTGCAATGGCTTAGATCCCCAGTATAATGTTGAATAGAAGCAATGAAAGTGGGTACCCTTGCTTTGTTACCAATCTTAGGTGGATAACTGTTCAGTCTTTCACCATTAGGTTGATGTCAGCTGTTCTTTTGCATAGATGCCCTTGTGAGTTTGAGAAAGCTCTCTGATATCCCTATTTTGCTGAGGGTTATTTTTAATATCTTTAAGTGTTGAATTTCATAAAATGCCCTTTCTCCATCTACTTGAAGCCATCATATAGATTTTCTCCTTTATTCTATTAATATGGTGAATTATGCTTGATTGGTTTTCAAATGCTAGACCAACATTGCTTTCTTGGGTTGTATCTTCCATGGTCAGATGTATTATCTGTTTCAGATATTATCTGTTGTCAGATATTATTATCTGTTTACATATTGTTGGACTCAATGTGCTAATATTTTGTTAAGAATTTTCTGAACCTATATTCTTTATTTTTAGAGTCGTAGTTATTTAAAGTTTTTTGAAGAATTTTTTTTTCAGTGGGAGAGATATTCCATGTACCATTGTAAGCCCACTCCAGAGCACATAAAGCCAAAATGTGTCATTTTTTAAAAATTAAAATATTTTCAAGTGGTTCTTGCTGAATGAGAGAACGTGGGCTAGTGATTGCCCAAGGTTTCCAGCTAATCTTCTCAAATATTGGTAAAGAATACACCCTCCTTAAAAAAGATGATATAGGGGTGCCTGGGTGGCTGAGTGGGTTAAAGCCTCTGCCTTCAGCTCAGGTCATGATCTCAGGATCCTGGGATGGAGCCCCACATGGGGCTCTCTGCTCAGCAGGGAGCCTGCTTCCCCTCCTCTCTCTGCCTGCCTCTCTGTCTACTTGTGATCTCTGTCTGTCAAATAAATAAATAAAATCTTTAAAAAGGTGATATAAAATTTTTGTTGTATATATCTTTGCAGGGTTCAAATAGGACCATCCTTTACTGGTGTTTAAAATAAAAGACTTGTGCAATCAGACTGTAATATGCTTAGGAAAGGAGAATTTTTTGTTGTTGTCCATTCACGTTTTATGACTAATGAATGTAGAGATCTATAAACTATTTGGCTTCTCCATTCCAGGCTTTCTTTT
The DNA here is from genome assembly GCF_010015895.1 of Lontra canadensis. Classification (NCBI taxonomy): domain Eukaryota; kingdom Metazoa; phylum Chordata; class Mammalia; order Carnivora; family Mustelidae; genus Lontra; species Lontra canadensis. The sequence continues at coordinate 5,692,134 of NW_022631072.1, forward strand.
TCTAAGAGCTCAATCCCGGATTAGCAGAGGAGCTTGATCTGGCAATGAGAACTCGCTAAGCAAGAAGCAGCTCACTGGGCACTAGTGTGCTTGTGGCATTAGGACCAGCAGACTGGGGAGGGGCGATGCTGTCTTCCCTGGAGATTTTATATAAGGTCGAGCCTTTTTTTGGGGGGAGGGGAGCTCTTACCCAATTATTCTAGTTAGGGATAAAGATATCAGCTAGAGAACCTTGCGTGTTTACTTCCAACAGATGAAAGAGAAGTCTGAAGCAATGTGACCTTTTCAGCTAAGGTGCCAAAGAAGACTTAGGTGGGAATTCAGAGGGTGTGGGAGTAAATGCATGGACTTTGAGACAGATGACTATGGATATGATTATTGGCTTTATGACTTACAAGGCATGTTTTTGTTCTGGATACTTCCATTTTTTGAGCCTCCGTCTCCTTGGTATCTGCTTATAAAAATTCTTGGATAAAATAAATGAACAATATATATAAAGTCCTTGACATACACTAACAAATGTTAATTCCCTTATTTTTTATAGGTCAGTATTCAAAACATTGAAATAGCATATTCGCTATTTTTTGAGAATTTTTTTTTTTTAAAGTCCAGACTTCTTGGACAATTTTTCTTCTATTTTTGTGGTTGTGTTTTAAGTCTCCCTCCTTCCCTCTCTCTTTCTCTCTGTCTCGTCAGCTGTATGAAGACAGCAAACTCATCTACTTGGCCATACTTGGTTGTATTCCCAGATACTAGCATAGAACTTGGTACATAGTAAGCAATAATATTTATTTCTTAAATAAGCAAATACATGCTGCTTGCAAGTCATTCCTATACAACTTCTGGTCTTTGGAAACTTCTTAATTGCCTTGTTTCCCCACAGAGAGGCCAAGATACCAGAACACATTCCAATCAGCAAAGGCTACGAAAGTGAAGAAATATATACAGATGGCCAGAGGCAGTTCAACTCATTATTCTTTAGCCCAGAAAATAACTCCCCAAAGAGAATACTTCTTTTTGATAGGGATATTTTGTCTTGTGGGCTTGCTAATAGTTAAGCTGGAAAAGTCTTAGTAATGAATGTTGTGACTATCAGTTTTTATGAGTTTATTTTGAATGGGCAGTGAATTCCTTTTTCTGCTATAAATTTCTTCAGGTTTAGTGTCTATTTAACTTTGTAAAAGCACCTGATGTATAATCCAACCAAAGCTAAAGCCTTATCCGCAAAGATGAGAGCTATTGAGACTCTGGCTATTTAAAATGTTCAAAGGAGGCTTTGAATGACCACACACAAATCCGATCACTACAGGAGGGACTCAAGAATAAAGGATTGCTTGAGTACAGTGATTGGAACCCAGAAGAGTCCTTCTGAGAGGCACACAAGGCTGGTGACAGGAGGTTAATGTAGCTAACTGGTTTCTTGGCTGGCATTTAAGCCAATTAATGATAAGGTACTCCTACCTGGCAGCTGAATTTTTTTCTTCCCATTTCTTTTTTCAAGAAATGTGTATTTAAGAAAGAAAGCAATTTTTAAAAAGGGCAATTTGGGTGTTTTTTTTTTTTTTGCCATTTGTTCTTAAATTTTTCTTTTTAGAAATAAATGCAAGAATGTTTTTAGAACCATCTGAAAAAAAAAATGTGTTTCTATTTCCAGGAGGACTCAAACCAGATTTGAGATCATATTAAGTTTAATTGACAGCTCTTCAGCAGAAAGACTGACAATTCAAATCCTCAGTCCTCTCTCCAAGTGGAGTTTTTCTAGAAGATTGTCAAATAAATATGTTTTGGGAAGACAGTAATTAAGTGTGAACAGATGGCCATTTTTAGCTGAGATATTAAGTCTAGGTATTTAATGGAATCATTTGCCTGTTGGGGTCAGTGGGTGTGATGTAGTGTACTGGTTGGCAAGACATCAGGTTTGTCAAAGCTAATTGGGAACGGATGGTAAAGATTAGCTTCCTTATATGGTCTTGAGGACGGGGGAAGTGTAAGAGTTAGGAGGATGACGCCACCACACTATCCTATGCCAAAACCTTACACTGCAGCTCTGTAGACTCAAGAATGCCAAAACAGAAATATACGATTTCCAACAAACAACATTGTGGTAGAGTGAAAGGGACCCCGGATACTTGGTTCCACTTACTACCGTGCTCCTTACTGACCTTGGGACCAAGGGCGTATGCCTGAATTCCTCTGTGCCCCCAGGGTCCTCATTTTTCAAGGGGAGAAAGGTTGGAATTAAAATTCAGTTTGGTTATTTTCCAAAGCATTGTCCAGCCAGCAAGTTCTTACTAGATCAAAGGATACTTCTGTGCCTTTGTGTATTGTGGATACTTTTCTCCCTTCTCCTTAGTTAAGTGCAAAATACTACCCAAAGCTTCCAAATGCCAGTTTCAGGATGTAGCCTTCTTCATATATCTTATGTTTCAAGGATTTGCAAAGCCCTGGATACATGAGCTGCAGATTTCTGGAGAATCCAGGATCTGAGCTCATAGCTAAGAATATGTCATTATGTTCATTATTATCCCCAATATCTTAAACTCATCATTGTGAAGCACACATTCCTGTGATCATTGTCAGGAATGATGTTTGTTATTTAACTAATGGATGCTCATGGACTTAGAGGCAGACAGATGGTAGCTTCTCTGAGAAGGAGCAAGAGACTTTGAGGTGACATCCTGACACAGAGCCCCCCGTTTCGGTAGAGGGAAGTCAGGATTGTCAGGGCAATAATCCTACACAGTTGTGGCTGATTCATTCTGGGCACTGGACCACCTCCTCCAGAATATTTGGATGCTTTTCTGTAGCCTGAAGAATTGGCCACATGGATTACAGGTCTGCCTCGGGTGGTGTTTCTTATGGTTTTAATTAGACCTGAATTGATCCAGTGCATGGCCAGTGCCCAGAATCAGGCAAGGACGAGATGCCTTTCCCACAAGCATTTTCTTCCCTCATAATCAATGTCAAAACACTTCTTGTTTTGTATACAATCCTTCTGGCTAATGAGTGAGTCTTAAATTGAGAAGTTCCTTGCAATTTACTTTAGAACAAGATTTCCCCACTCTATAATCTCATAGCGTCTCCATGGAGCTACTCAGTAGCTTAGGTCATGGGATGGATTGCAAAGGGTGTCTAGAAGATGGCAATTGCTATTTGGAAATTCGAGGTGATTGGAAAAACAAATGGAAATATCAAGCTTTCAGAATTATTGTCTACCCAATAGTCATCCACATACATTTTTCACGGGGACTGTGTGTCAGGTGTATCAAGGACAATCAGGTATGGAATGTAAACAGTTGAGAATCTTACCAATTTAAAAAATTACAGGTAGATGATAGACAGGTGTGCTTTGGTAGTGAGCTTATATTCAACAATCACATCTTTTAACAATTAACAAAACTAAACATGAATTAAAACTTCAGTGTGAAATATATGCATGTTCATTTTCATCTTAACTCATGGTTGCTGATTTTAACTCCCATGTATGTTACACGGCTGCCTCCTTGTCTTCCTTGACTACTTTATTTTAAAAACTTCCCATCTAAAAAAGCCCCCATCTGCCTAGCACAGGGTGCAATGGGACAATTATGCAGAGACTACAACTTGTGCCTTTTAGTCCTTTATTATTAAAATAATAGAACTGAGTTTTGGCTGGGCATCTGACTGCCCAAGTAGACACTGCCTTTCTCAGACATCCTTGGAAGCAGTTGTGGCCCCATGACTAAGTGTGGGTCAATAAGAAACAAGAGGAATGAAAACAGATCACACGTGGGTCATCTCTCTGATGACGAGATGCCCTGGATATTCTCTATCTCTTTCACACAAACTGAAATGTGGACACAGGTTGGTGACCTTCTCTAATCTTATGCATGAGGACACCACCCTAGGGCATAGACAGGGAGATCGAAGCAATCTGGGGTCTTTGAAGCCTTTGTAGATGGAGTCAATTTCTAGCCTAGGACAGGTCATTTCTGGGAGCAAAAAATATATATATTTTCTTTGAGCATCTGATCTCTTCGTTATTAAAATTCAGTGATAACTTCAACCATTCACTCCCTACCCCATCTCCCTATTTCATTTTCTTCATAGCAGTGACCACCAACTTTATCTTACCTGTTTCTTTCCTTGTTTATTGTCTGTCTTCATAATTTCCACAAGAGCAGAAATCTTATGTTAACTTCTCCATCCCCAGTGACTAGAACAGTGCCTGGCACACAGTAGTACTCCACATATATTTATGAATGAATGAAAGAATGAATGAATTGGTCGTAATTAGGAAAGCAGTATTAGTTATAAGAATACATTTGAGGGTGCCTAGGTGGCTCAGTGGGTTAAAGCCTCTGCCTTCAGCTCAGGTCATGATCCTGATCGAGCCCCACATTGGGCTCTCTGCTCGGCAGGGAGCCTTCTTCCTCCTCTCTCTCTCTGCCTGCCTCTCTGCCTACTTGTGATCTCTGTCAAATAAATAAATAAAATCTTAAAAAAATACATTTGAATGGATTGTTATGGGCTGCTAATGTCTGTAAGAATGTGGCTTTGGTTTGAGTCACCATCATTATCCTTTGCTGATAAGTCAGATTGTTTCTACCTTGAGCCATACACATCCCAGCTTCCCTGGAAGAGGACAAAGCCTAGGGCTAGTCTGCAAGTGGCAATTATTTAGCTCTTCTGTTGTTTCAAATGGGATAGTTTGGTGGGATAGGATGAGATGAGAAGAAAGAGGAACAAGGGTGAGCTAAGTGGTAGTTTTTTTGTTTTTTTGTTTTTGATCAAAATATAGTGACACACAATATTTTGCTAGAGGTGACACACAACTAAAGTATTAGTTCCAGATGTACAACATAGCGATTCAACAAGTCTAGATGTCATGCTGCGCTCACCACAAGCGTAGCTACCATCTGCAAAAGTAGGATTCTTATTCCATCTAAAATTTGGGGGTCATGAGTCGGGTGACTTATAATTCAATGGCCAAAATGCACACTTTAGGAGGGCTATGAATAATTTTATAAGGGCAATAAGTACAAATGGGGACGGTTTCAGGCAAACCTGAGCTGTTGCCTCATTAAGTATCCATTCACACAAAAACCTGCCTGCCTTCTTGGAAAGATAGACACCCCATTTGGGAAATGGCACTCTCAAGGATTTAATGAGTGCCAAGCTCCTCAGGAAATACAGAAGTGCTCCTAAATTTTCTCCTGTGGCTGAAGGTTTTGCTGAAATATGAGTAGCTCGATGTATCAGCTTCCAGAACGTTTAAAAAACTCCAGATTAAATCCACTTTGATTCATTTAAGAATATGAAATAAAAGTTGACCAGCAGGCTGCAATATAAAAGAAATGATTATTGGTTAAGGTTTCAAGATGAGGAAAGGCTTTGGTATGACAGAATTCTTAGAAGATTTGGCTTCAGCCATATTCTAGAGGCAGAAAAGAACACATTTAGGACTTCTATAAGCTGAGAGGAACAGCTGCCAGTTCTTGGGAGGCATAAACATTTGAAACAGAGGGTCATGGAAATGTGCAAAATATGTACACAAAAAAGATGTGCTAGAGAGGAAGATAAGGAAACAATTTGCAAAAGGAGAGATGTCACACATGATGAGAAATTTAGTAAGGTATCAAAACCACAGGGATCAGTTATGGGTTATGGTAAAGCCCATGGGATTTTTGGAGTAAATCCTCAGCAGTCTTCAGTGTGAGGTAACGGAGCAGCAGGATTCGTTTGGTCATTGACACATTTATTGATGAACTGGGGTGGGAGGGGTTTTCCCTTTACTCTATGGTCAGGATCAACATCAACACATTGATGTACTCTGAGACTGGTCACATAGATTCACACTTGGTAGATCACAAGAGTCGTACAAATGAGGAACTTAGCCAAGAGTGATGTTTACAACTAAATCTGTGATAAGAGGAAGTCACAGAATGGTACGATGCCATGGCAACCTTTATTTACCTATCACGCCTGTTCTGGGAGGTTTTATATTTAAAGGAGAGATGCATTCTTTCTTGTGATGAATCAGGACACAATCCGACCCCTCCAGGGCCATATTCTATTCATAAAATGGTGAGATTTTTTATATCTGGACTAAACGGACCAGTGAAATCAGTAAGATCCTTTATCCTGAGTTTCACTGTAATTGGGAATCAGAACAATAAAGCAGATGAGAGTTTACCTGACATGAAATAATGATGTATCGTTGGGAGAAAATTAGGAAAGGCAGACAGAGGTTTCTGTTTGAGTAAATCCTGCTTGGTTCCAGGGGAAAGAATTCATTTCAGAGTAGTCTCCAGGTTACAATGGTGCTTACCACAAATAAGAACATGCTTAAAATGCAGATCCCTGGGCCCATTCCCAGAGACTGCGATTCAGCGGAGTCCAGGGTTAGGTGTAGAAAACTGCATTTTTAGTAAGCTTTCCAAGTGATTTTTTGAACAAGTCGTTCTTAGACCACACCTCGAAAAACACTGTCCTGGAAAAACCACCCCAATTACCTGGAACCCTCTGATGGCGCTATAGAGACCAGAGAGAGGTTTTTGGAACCTGGTACAGACTCCTGGAGGACAAGCTGCTGCTTTAGTTTTCCACCCCTAATTAATAGAATCTGGAGCCTACAGTAGCTGGCACGCGATTTAGAGCTATTTTAAACAAGACAAAACAAATGATGTGCAGCTGGAAACTGCTACCTTGAAATATAAATTCAGCTGCGACTTGTATTCAGTTTCTTACAGATGTGGCACAGTGACATGCTCTCTCTTTCTAAGCCCATAAGGCTGGAGTGGTGACCAACAAGCATCGGACAAGGGCAGCCTGTTCTGGGGCCCATGTGACCTTGATTATTTCTTAAAGTTATGCCCATGTAAATATGCAACATGACCAGAGCTGAAATGCCTCAGGATTTCCTTCCAACAGAGCGCTTCCATTCCTCTGACTCTAGCACAAAATCATCATCCATGGTGACACTACTTGTGCGATCTTATTTTTCTTGATGGACAACGGTACAGTGGCCATGTTGCATTAAAATTACATCACAGCAACCTTAACTTTCTTACGCTGGTTTGCTATTTAGTGAAACATGCTGGTGGAGAAAGTTGCAGAGAATCACCGTGGCTTGGTGACTCGTAATTCTCTTGGGGTTTCCTCTTTGCCTGTCACTCACCAAGCGGAGCTGCTGCATCTGTCGGTAGACATGTTTATGGAGTGTATTCTCAAACTTCAGCTCACCATTCCTTGCGTGGTGGTTGTTTAAAATTCAGCTTCCTCAGCGTCATATGCAGACATGCTGATTCAGGTCTGGAGTGGTGTTGAAGAATGAGATTTTTTTTTTAATTCTTTAAGATTTTATTTATTTTTTGGGGGGCGCTTGGGTGGCTCAGTGGGTTAAAGCCTCTGCCTTCGGCTCAGGTCATGATCCCAGGGTCCTGGGATCGAGCCCCACATCGGGTTCTCTGCTCCGCAGGGAGCTTGCTTCCCCCTCTCACTGTCTGCCTGCCTCTCTGCCTACTTGTGATCTCTGTCTGTCAGATAAATAAAATCTTAAAAAAAAAAGATTTTATTTATTATTTTTTGATAGAGAAAGATCACAAGTAGGCAAAGAGGCAGGCAGAGAGAGAGGAGGAAGCAGGCTCCCTGCTGAGCAGAGAGCCCAATGCGGGACTCGATACCAGGACCCTGAGATCATGACCTGAGCCGAAGGCAGAGGCTTTAACCCACTGAGCCACCCAGGCGCCCAAGCTTTTTTTTTTTTTTTTTTTTTTTTTAACCAGACCTATAGATGATTCTGAGGCAGGTGGTCCACAGATTCCACATTGAGTAGATCTTTAGATAAGCACAACAGGGAGATGAAAAGAAGTGGAAATTACGGTCTCTGCAACTGGTGCACATAAATTGAAGAGAGAAGGCAAAGACCTTCAAGGTCAAGGAAGACCTGATAATGGCCAACATTTATTGAGTCCTCACTGTGGTCCAAGGCCATGTATTAACTCACTTACTTCTCAGAGGCAGCTTCTGTCACCATCTTTATTTACAATTAAGAAATTGAAGCAGAGAGATTTTAATGACATTGTCTAGAATCACAAAGCTATTAAGTAACAAGGCAGATTTCAGCTGCAGTCCTGCCCCCAAAGCACTTAATTCTAACTGCAACACTGTACAACCTCTTGCTAGTGAGCTTTGCTTTCAGAATCCAAATTGCCAGGCATATAGATGGGTGTGTGTTCAGTGGGTGTGTGTGCAAGCATGAAAATTTTTATGATAAATTCTCAATTTTTAACCAAAAGAATTTATGATTGCATTTGTATTAAAATGTCAAACATGCACTGTAATAAATTCTAGCCAGGCATGACACTCAACCCTGGAAATACAGACTAAAGACCTTCAAGGGATCTTACTGTGTAATGAGAAATAGAGAGCTGGTCACAGTCCAGAACAATGTACTCAGCAACTATAACTTGGTATTGGTGATTGACACAATTCAGTGCAGCATAGGTTTTGTGGAAGCAAGGGGCAGTCGGGGTGGGAATGTTGTGCTGTCCAACCATGGATTGGATCTAGGTTAGACTGATTTAAGAGACTTCATGAAAGAAGTAAGACCTCAGTGGCATTTGAAGAATGTACCATTGAGTTCACGAAAATCTCGATGCCCACCATGTGCTCCTTCAGCTCTTTGCACGTAGATTTGCCATGCATTAGGTCACGTTACTCTGGAACCCTGGTTGTAACTGCCTAGATCAGGTGTCCAACTCAAAGACAATTGTTTAGAAAGAAGATAACAATCCATTTGGTTGGGAAATAGAAGTGGAAATGAACCTAGGAAGTGATGGACAACTGTGTTTGAGGCAACGACAAGATGTCCCAAACACTGCTACTCAAAGCATGATCCGTGAATATATGCTAATCCGCGAAAAGCCTATTCCAAGTACAGGAAGAGACAAGTCCTGAAATTGAGAGTAAGAGTAGAAACTTCCATACTGATTGAACATTGTTGGAGCACCGAAGCATGTGCCTAGTGGCTGTGTTAGTTACCTCTTTATGCAAAAAAAAAAAAAAAAAATTATCCCCAAACTTAGAAGCTTTGAACAGCAATAAACATGTATTCTGGACCATCATTTCCGTAGTTGAGGAAGTAAGGATCTGCTTAGCAGGATGTTTCTGACTTGGGATCGCTCATGAGGCTGCAGCCAACATGTTGGCTGGGGTTGCAGTCATCTGAAGGGTGGATTTTTAAGTTTAAAATAAAAAAATATAATTTCTGGGGCGCCTGGGTGGCTCCGTGGGTTAAAGCCTCTGCCTTAGGCTCAGGTCATGATCCCAGGGTCCTGGGATCGAGCCCCGCGTTGGGCTCTCTGCTCCTCAGGGAGACTACTTCTTCCTTTCTCTCTGCCTACTTGTGATCTCTGTCTGTCAAATAAATAAATAAAATCTTTAAAAAAATATAATTTCTGACATATTACAAACATTGATATTTCAAAGAAAATTATTACGTTTCTCTTTTAACTGCATTCAGTGGACTCTAAATGACACAACTCTTGGATAATTACCATGTCCAGTTAAAAACACATGAACAAGACTTTTCAACCCTTATTATTTCATATATATTTTTTTATTTTTTATAAACATATATTTTTTCCCCAGGGGTACAGGTCTGTGAATCTGTAATTTACACACTTCACAGCACTCACCATAGCATATACCCTCCCCAATGTCCATAACCGCCCCCCCCCAGCAACCCTCAGTTTGTTTTGTGAGATTAAGAGTCACTTATGGTTTATCTCCCTCCCAATCCCATCTTGCTTCATTTACTCTTCTCCTACCCCCTTAACCCCCCATGTTGCATCTCCTCTCCCTCATATCAGGGAGATCATATGATAGTTGTCTTTCTCCGATTGACTTATTTCGCTAAGCATGATACCCTCTAGTTCCATCCACGTCGTCACAAATGGCAAGATTTCATTTCTTTTGATGGCTGCATAGTATTCCATTGTGTATATATACCACATCTTCTTTATCCATTCGTCTCTTGATGGACATCTAGGTTCTTTCCATAGTTTGGCTATTGTAGACATTGCTGCTATAAACATTCGGGTGCACGTGCCCCTTCGGATCACTACGTTTGTATCTTTAGGGTAAATACCCAGCAGTGCAATTGCTGGGTCATAGGGTAGTTCTATTTTCAACATTTTGAGGAACCTCCATGCTGTTTTCCAGAGTGGTTGCACCAGCTTGCATTCCCACCAACAGTGTAGGAGGGTTCCCCTTTCTCCGCATCCTCGCCAGCATCTGTCATTTCCTGACTTGTTAATTTTAGCCATTCTGACTGGTGTGAGGTGGTATTTCATTGTGGTTTTGATTTGTATTTCCCTGATGCCGAGTGATATGGAGCACTTTTTCATGTGTCTGTTGGCCATCTGGATGTCTTCTTTGCAGAAATGTCTGTTCATGTCTTCTGCCCATTTCTTGATTGGATTATTTGTTCTTTGGGTGTTGAGTTTGCTAAGTTCTTTATAGATTCTGGACACTAGCCCTTTATCTGATATGTCGTTTGCAAATATCTTCTCCCATTCTGTCAGTTGTCTTTTGGTTTTGTTAACTGTTTCCTTTGCTGTGCAAAAGCTTTTGATCTTGATAAAATCCCAATAGTTAATTTTTGGCCTTGTTTCCCTTGCCTTTGGCGATGTTCCTAGGAAGATGTTGCTGCGGCTGAGGTCGAAGAGGTTGCTGCCTGTGTTCTCCTCAAGGATTTTGATGGATTCCTTTCTCACATTGAGGTCCTTCATCCATTTTGAGTCTATTTTCGTGTGTGGTGTAAGGAAATGATCCAATTTCATTTTTCTGCATGTGGCTATCCAATTTTCCCAACACCATTTATTGAAGAGGCTGTCTTTTTTCCATTGGACATTCTTTCCTGCTTTGTTGAAGATTAGTTGACCATAGAGTTGAGGGTCTATTTCTGGGCTCTCTATTCTGTTCCATTGATCTATGTGTCTGTTTTTGTGCCAGTACCATGCTGTCTTGATGATGACAGCTTTGTAATAGAGCTTGAAGTCCGGAATTGTGATGCCACCAACTTTGGCTTTCTTTTTCAATATTCCTTTGGCTATTCGCAGTCTTTTCTGGTTCCATATAAATTTTAGGATTATTTGTTCCATTTCTTTGAAAAAAATGGATGGTACTTTGATAGGGATTGCATTAAATGTGTAGATCGCTTTAGGTAGCATAGACATTTTCACAATATTTATTCTTCCAATCCAGGAGCATGGAACATTTTTCCATTTCTTTGTGTCTTCCTCAATTTCTTTCAAGAGTACCTTATAGTTTTCTGTGTATAGATTCTTAGTCTCTTTGGTTAGGTTTATTCCTAGGTATCTTATAGTTTTGGGTGCAATTGTAAATGGGATTGACTCCTTAATTTCTCTTTCTTCTGTCTTGTTGATGTAGAGAAATGCGACTGATTTCTGTGCATTGATTTTATATCCTGACACTTTACTGAATTCCTGTACAAGTTCTAGCAATTTTGGAGTGGAGTCTTTTGGGTTTTCCACATACAGTATCATATCATCTGCAAAGAGTGATAGTTTGACTTCTTCTTTGCAGATTTGGATGCCTTTAATTTCTTTTTGTTGTCTGATTGCCGAGGCTAGGACTTCTAGTACTATGTTGAATAGCAGTGGTGATAACGGACATCCCTGCCATGTTCCTGACCTTAGAGGAAAAGCTTTCAGTTTTTCTCCATTGAGAATGATATTTGCGATGGGTTTTTCATAGATGGCTTTGATGATATTGAGGTATGTGCCCTCTATCCCTACACTTTGAAAAGTTTTGATCAGGAAGGGATGCTGTACTTTGTCAAATGCTTTTTCAGCATCTATTGAGAGTATCATATGGTTCCTGTTCTTTCTTTTATTAATGTGTTTTATCACATTGATTGATTTGCGGATATTGAACCAACCTTGCAGCCCTGGAATAAATCCCACTTGGTCGTGGTGAATAATCTTTTTAATGTACTGTTGAATCCTATTGGCTAGTATTTTGGTGAGAATTTTTGCATCTGTGTTCATCAAGGATATTGGTCTGTAGTTCTCTTTTTTGATGGGATCCTTGTCTGGTTTGGGGATCAAGGTGATGCTGGCCTCATAAAATGAGTTTGGAAGTTTTCCTTCCATTTCTATTTTTTGGAACAGTTTCAGGAGAATAGGAATTAGTTCTTCTTTAAATGTTTGGTAGAATTCCCCCGGGAAGCCATCTGGCCCTGGGCTTTTGTTTGTTTGGAGATTTTTGACGACTAGAAATTTCATATTTTTAAAAAAATCTATCATCTATCATCTCTTGATGTATCTCTTCTTTAAGTCACTTTTCCATTTCATTTCACCCAGGAAAATTATTAGAAAGCTAATCTTTATTGAAAACCTTTTATCTATCACTTATCATAATTCTCAGCTAGAAAAATATGTATTTAAATTGAAATTTAAAATCATTTTATTTTGTGTGACTTAAGGATCTTTGTGTTAAAAATGTCTGGTCAGAATTGAGTTACTATGGCAAATGTTACTGGTATACAATTGATCAAAATATAATGAATATATTATAGATACATAACTAATAAAGCAAAAATTTTCTTGAAATTGCTTCTCTAAATGAGATAGAGCATTTACTTTTTTTAGTTTGTGATCCAATGAATGAAATGACTTATTTCCAAAATTAGGAGTTCAGCATTAATTTTTTATTTTTTTAAAGATTTTATTTATTTGACAGAGAGAGACACAGCAAGAGAAGGAACACAAGCAGGGGGCGTGGGAGAAGCAGAAGCAGGCTTCCCACTAAGCAGGGAGACCAATGCAGGGCTAGATCCCAAGACCCTGGGATCATGACCTGAACTGAATGCAGATGCTTAATGACTGAGCTACCCAGGTGCCCCAACATTAATTTTATTCCTGGTTTTCATTTTTATAGGTGTCTATGTAGAATCTTGTTCTTATAAACAGATAGGTATGGGTAGAGTAAGTTTTGTTATCATAATGTCACTCAATTCTTTAGACTACTTTGGCATCTATATCAAAAATCATAAGAACTACCATAAAAATTATTTTTGATGATCTAGCAGCTGATAATTCTGTTCTACTTCAATTTTGTTTAAAGCAAAGAACTCAAAATAGCTCTGCCTTACTTCCTTCTATGATGTATTTTGAAGATTATTTTTTGTCATACTTTCAATTCTTTTATTTTAAAAATATGAAAGTTATTTTATATTCTGTATCATAATTCCACTAACAAATTTGTATATCTCATCCTATTGTTTTATTTTCCTCTCTCACTTATGTTACATTCCTTCCATTTCTGTTCTGTGACTTTTTTTTAATTGTGAACTCATATTTGTTTTAATCCCATCAGTGGGATATTGTTGAGGCTGAATCTGAGCATACATTCTCCCAGGGAAGATTTTTGTTGCTTCCACAAGGCACCTATGGGCATTAAATCTGAGGCCATGTTAAATTAGTCATTAAAGTACAGTCTGTCTTAAGTTATGTCTTTATTTATAGTTTTTAAAAGCATGCAAACAATATAGATCCAGTTCCAAAATGTACATGAAGGCTGGCCTGGGCTAATTTATTCTCAAGGAATCTTTAAAAAAATTTCCCCTACACCCCCAGGTCCTGGGCAATATTCTTTACTGTTGGCTCATGCAGATTAAGTGGTTTCCCACCTTCCTCACCCTTTCCCTAAAGGTGTATTCCTTCTTGGGTACCATCTTTTGTGCAGAATTATCTTACCTCTAGCTCCTCCCTGCCCTCTTCCAAGGCTGTTTCTTCAGCGCCCTCTACAGGCCAATGCCCTCAGCCACTGGGATTCATACAAACAGGAGGGTCTAACAACTCAAGAGTCACAGCAGGTGACTACTCATACTACTTCACTTAGTAGTTCTCCGTTTCACGTTTGTTTTGTGTTTTTATCCACAAAAAGGATGCAAAAAGGTATTGAGCACTAATGATGTGCTTTGATCCTGTAGATGGTAGAGTTACAAAAAAGAGGCAAAACACTGTTTCTCTTCTGGCAGAACTCATTGTCTAAACAGAGAGAGGGAGGAAGAGGGAGAGAGAGTGTTAACGTAATGGCGGGTTAGCTGAAAACATGGAGGCATTGGAAAGGGCCTGTGGAAACGACTAACCAGATGAGAGACGGGGCCAGGGATACCAGGAAAATCTCACCTGATACAGTCTTGAAAGAAGGCTTGGGCAGCCACACACACAGGCCAGGGCAAGGGTTTCGCAGGAAGGCAGAATAGAGGGGGACAAAGGCCTGGTGGTATAAAACCACCTGGGACATAAAAGCCAGCATTGGTGGAATGTGGAATATTGAGAATTTAGATTCAACAACCAGAACTTTTGACATTAAACAATTGCTAGGAGGAGAACCCAAACTTGCTTTTGAAACGTGTAAAGAGTTCTCTCCATTCGGCTTCATGTGGATGAAAGGGAGTGTTTTTGGCCGCAGAGCAACTATGCAGAATTGGCTGAAGGAACTTTACAGATGCCATTTCGGACTGTAGGTGTTTGGGGCCTTGTTTAATGGTATCTTGGAACACAATAGAAGTCTAGTTAATTTCAAGCATTTGGAATTGGTCCTAATCAGCCTTAGTATTTCTCTATATTGGCCTCAAAATATCAAAGGGAAATAGGAAGGATAGTTTTATAACTGGTTTATTAAGAAATTGCCCCTCGGTGGGTATAAAGAATAGTTTTATTTTGTTTCATCATTCATCCATGCTCTGCCGAATCTCTTTTGCCATCACCTGATGATATCTTGGCCAGACTCCATAATTTTCCAGTCATCTTTTGCAATGAAAAGCTGTTTTCAATTCTGTCTGCATCTCCCCTTCTCACCTCCCTCTGGTGCAAGTTTTACCTCTGACTCCAAGGCGGTTGAGAGAGTGGGGCATGCTCTGTTCCTTCACCCCTCCAGGCTCTCCAGCACTGGTTTGGAGTGTGTGGGGGGACACGCCCTCTGTTTCCCTCCTCTGGGCTATAACAGCTCAGCTATTAGGTGAAGGGAGAAGAATAGAAAAACAGGGGGGATATTTTTTTCTTCTGGCTAAGAAGGATACCATCATGTGTCTGTTGGTTTTGCTAGGGATAAATGGAAGGTGTGAACATGCTGGTTTTCTGTGGCGGTCCTATAGATTCCTCTGAGGGGACCATGGCAAGCCCTTACAACCATAATTTCTTAATGAGGAAGATCCAGCCCCTGCCCGAGCTTTTCACTGTCCCCAGTCCATCTGATTGTGTTTCCTAAAATTTCTTCCATGTCTCTTTGCCTCTGAAGTCCATGAGAAGAAAGGGTGAGGGAGACTTGGGCATTCCGAGCCCCTTATTTTCAAATCTGAGTTCTAGTCACAAACCTCAGTGCAACAACTACCAAAAGTCCAATTGGACATCTTTCAAAGAAAAGATTTACTTATTTATTTTAGAGAGAGAGCGTGGGGGAGAGAGAGCAGGAGCATAAGTGGCAGAGGGAGACAGAGCCTCAAGCAGACTCTATGCTGAGTGTGGGGCCCCACGCAGGGCTCGATCTCACCACCCTGAGATCCCAACCTGAGCTAAAACCAAGAGTCAAGCGCCTAATGACTGCAACTACCCAGGCGTCCTTCAGCATCTTTTCACAGTTATATTTTAACAAATATTTTCTTTAGGTTAAGTAGAAGAACCTCTCCAGTTCAGCTGGATTCTTGTGCTTAGTGCTGGTGTTGGATTTTAAAAGAGATCCTGAAAATCAAATCCCTTTCTCTCCCAATCCCCCTGTTCCATTCAAATTTAGAGGAACTAGTTAGGAATGCCAGAAAAACTAATGGTAAGATTCATTGATGAGATATTCCATGGAGGGTAAAATAAGGTTAGCTTGGAGAATAAAAGATTTCAGGGATTATATAACTGTCTTTAAATATATGATGGATTTTCAGGTATCATAGGGATTAGATCTTCTGTACCTGGGAAGTTATAGTTAATTTCATTCCATTCAGGGATTCTCAAAATCAAAAGTTTGTAAAGGTGAAATTGACTATCTGAGGAGGCAGTGAACTCCCTGTTATTGAAGCATATTATTAAACTCTAATTTGAACACCACTTGGTAGGGACGTTATCAAGAGGCCTCAACAATAGTTGTAAATCATGCGTTGGCTTTCATTATTGCTTTTCATTTTTTTGGTTCTTTTCCTCAAGAAACTGACAGATTAGCTAACTACAGGAGTCAACACTTAGGAGCATTCAGAATATTGGTGACATCAATACTGATTTAAGTTCTGATTAGAACCTCTTTTTAGCTTTTCAGTTAAAAACCATAGTATTTGCAGTTTTTTGGCTATCTGGTAAAATGACAATATTCTCATGTGTTAGAATATTTATATTTATTTTAATATGCAATATATGTTTTTAGGAAGAACACTTAGGTCTACTTTTTAGGACACCATTTTATGACATCAAGGCATTGACAGAACTAATTCATAATCAAAAGTTTCTATTGAGCAAACACTCAAATCAAGGTGGTTTGATGGTTTCAGGAAGACAACTGAGAATTTTTGTTCTTCTAATATATGCTATTCCTGGAGTAACAGTACATCAATGCTGACTCTTGTGAAGCAGATTACAATTACAATTCCATTGTATTTTTTTTTTGAACCTGAAAAAGTTATTTCTAACATTTATTGGAAGTATCTGGACAAAGAGACAAAATTTTTGAAAATGAAGAGTTTATAGCCCTGCTTATATATTTTATTAAAATGCTATAATTAAAACACTGTAATGTAATACTAATATAAAATGGGTTGATACATTAGTGGAAAAGAATAGAAAGCCCCCAGATAGATTCTGTTGTGGTAAGATAATTTAATATATTTCTAAGGAAGCATCATAAATCAGAAATGTGAGAAAGATTTATTTAGTTAATTTTAGTTGCACATACCTACTTGGCAATAGAAGATAGTGGGGGAAAAAACCAGATTCAGGTCCACATTTTGTACAATATTTCAAAATATATCCTATGTTAATTAGTGAAGTATTATCAATAAATCCATAGAAAAACCTAGATTAAAACAGAAGAATATTTTAACTCATAGGGTTAGAAAAGTTTTTATTTATTTATAAAGATTTTATTTATTTATTTGAGAGAGAGAAGCAGTCTTCCTGCTGACCCTGGGATCATGACCTTGGCAAAGGTAGACTTTTAAACCAATGAGCCATCCAGGGGCCCCAAGAAAAGCTTTTAAATTAAAAAGTGATAGAAGAAATAACAGAGGGAAAGAAAAATGTTTGTATTATGTACAAATGTAAAACATTAAGAAACAACTTACATAATCAAAGGAAAAAACTGGTAAAAATAATTGGCAGTATATACAACAAAGAAATGCTTAATTCCTTTACCAGAGAGAGCCCATTCAAATTCATGAGAAAAAGAACTTAAACTAATGGGACAGGAGGCATGAATACACAATTCACAAAAGAGAAAAATCAAAAGGCAAGTAAACATATGGAAAAATGTTCAGCCTCATTAAGAAATGTGAATTAAAATGAGGTGTAATTTCACCTTCTAAATTATCCATGATTTAATTGTGTTGAAGAGTAATCACCCTGATGAGAGAGCAGAGGAAAGCAATTTAGTAATATGTGTCAAGAGCTCTAAAATGTCAATATTCCTTGGCCTCGAAATTCCGTTTCCAGAATCTGTCCTGAGAAAATAATACCAGGAGAGCTGAAGTTTTTCATCCCTGCAGAGTATTTAAAAAAATGCTTCATGATTTTCAACTAAGAAATAAGGCAATAGTCAAGTGAATCATGGCATTTGCACATTCAGGAATCTTGTGATGCTATTAAGATTGTGTTTATGAGCAGTTCCTAATTATGCGGGGAAATGCTTGCCTTATCATGCTAGGCAAAAAGATAAAAGTATGTAATTCCTTACGATAGGCTTTACAAAGAAGGTTAGAGGGAGGGTCATCAAAATATGAATGAAAAATTGCCATTGGTGCCAGGGATAATTTCACTGTATTTTGGACCAAGTTGGATAAATCCCGCCAAATTCTTATTCATTGACTGTTTTCTCTTGAAGCCTGTGACTAACCACCCTTCTGGCAACTGGAATTGAATTCCTTAGTCAGATGCTAATCAATTTAATTTGCTCACTTCTTTCTTTTCATTGGTGATATCAGCAGGTAACCTGGATTATGCCTGAGACATTTGGCCTCTTAATCAGGTTTGGGAATTTCCTTAAATTTTTGAGAAACTCATTTACAAACAGGTTTGGATGAAGTTCTGAAGATGACTCCTGTCACTTATTTTTAGGGTCACTCTACTAGCTTTGGTTTTACAGAATATCACCCTCTCAGTTGGTCTAAAAATCCTGGCACTGTATTTATTTGGAGTCCGTAGCCTTATTTGTGTTGACCACATCCTCTATCATCTTGTAGCCCCCGCCCTCCCCCCGCTGCTCCCCGACCTAGGTTGATTTTTCCTTTTGTTGGCTGCAATGGTCAAGTTGGACTGTTCGGAGGGCTGCGTGTGTGGGAGGAAATTTTCAAGCAATCTGGTCCAGTTTAGAACTCTTGGTCTTCCACTCAGGAATGCAGGTGGTAAATCCTGCTGTTTGCTCATGGCACTCCATAGAACACATGATTTTTCTTTTTTGAGCCATTTCCTGTCCTGTCAAAGAGAGACAGGAATCATGGAGGCAAAAGACCTATTAGCTGTTTCACCGATTGGTAACAGGAATGAAGTCAGCTTGTCCTGTGTTTTCCTTTGCAAACTCGTCCTGATTTCTGTAATCACTGTATACTTTCCAAGCACTCATCTACTTCTGTTTACTAATCCCTCCTAACCTTTTTCTAG
This sequence comes from Lontra canadensis, assembly GCF_010015895.1. Taxonomy (NCBI): domain Eukaryota; kingdom Metazoa; phylum Chordata; class Mammalia; order Carnivora; family Mustelidae; genus Lontra; species Lontra canadensis. Next base: position 5,711,000 of record NW_022631072.1, read on the forward strand.
GGATACAAGCGATAGTACTTTCATTTTTTGAAAATCAGAAAATCTGCTCATGTCCAGTTTTATTTTTCATGTCTTGCTCTTCATGATTTCTCAAAGGTTATTGTAACTAACTGCAGATTATTTTAGTCTGTCGAAACCTCATTAATTTAGGTGTAGAAACCGAAATTCATTTAGCACGATTAGATGATTTCTTTCAAATTTACCTTACATCAACGTCTTTGATTCCCTACCAATGATGTTTGTCCTGTCCTTTTCAAATAGAAGATCATTCTTGATGGATCATTCACACTAGAATGAAGTAATTGTTTTTCTGTGTAACCTGTTTACATTCAACCATCTTCTCCAACAGATTCAAGACCTATTCTATTGTGTTCTTCCTCTATCCATAGTTGACCTATACATTTTTATAAATCCCGGCTACATAATGCTTCTTGAAGATTTGTGTCTTTTGTATGACCTCGGGCAAATTTTTTTAAAAAGAGGTATTTATTTTAGATAAAGAGAGAGCACATGATCATGGTTGGGGCGGGGTGGGGAGCAGATGAAGAGAGAGAGAATCTCAAACAGATTTCGAGATGAGCACTGAGCCAGACTCGGGACCCAATCACATGACCCTGAGATCATGACCTGAGCTGACATCAAGAGTTGGGCACTCAAGGCACCTGGGTGTCTTAGTCGGTTAAGTGTCTGCCTTCAGCTCAGGTCAGGATCCCAGGTTCGGGCTCCCAGCTCAGTGGGGAGCCTTCTTCTCCCTCTCCCTCTGCCTGCTGCTCCCCCTGCGTATGCTCTTTCAAATATCTTAAAAAAGAAAAAAGAAAACTTAAAAAAAAAAGTGTTGGTGCTTAACTGACTGAACCACTGAGGCCTCCCCCCACCCCCTTAGGCAACATTTTTAAGCTTGGTTTCCTCATCTATAAAAAAGGCATAATAATAGTATTTTATATCATCTAGTTGTAATGAAAATTGAATGAGTCAATATTTGTGAAGGAGTCAGCACTACCTGTGTGTTAAATAAACGTTCTTTACAAAAAACTGTGCTCTTTTGAGAACCCTTCCCTTCACTTATACCATCTATTTCCTTCGGTCATTGGGTTTATGATGAGTGAATGGTTAGAATTTGTTTCTTCACTAATGGAAGCTATAGAGTCGCCTCAGCTACTTCTGAAAAAACATGATGCGTGTTTGATCACTTGGTGCATTACTCATTTGTAAAGTCTTTAAATCGCTTAGTCATTTTTATTGTAGCTCGTTAAACTTTTCATAGTGTTTATGAATGATAACTTTTGAAAATGTTTTTATGACCTCTATGTGTTCTGGCTTTTGAATGCCATTTTTCATTCTTTTTTATTTATTTGAGAGAGAAAGAGGGCACAAAGGGGGGGGGCACAGAGGGAGAGGGAGAAGCAGGGAGCCTCACATGGGGCTCGATCCCAGGACCCTGAGATCGGGGTCTGAGCCAAAGGCAAATGCTTAACCGACTGAGCCACCCAGGCACCCCACATTTGTCATTCTTAAAGAGAATAACAATAGTTTAGTATAAGGCTGGTTTTTTTTTTTCCTTCTTCACTGATAAGTGTTTGAATGATGGCAAAATGATTTAAATTTCACCCACTCGGTTATATATGAGTTCTAGCCCTTATTTAGAAAATGATTAACAAATTTATGTACTAGAATGTTCTGACATTTTTCTGAATATTTAATATAAATCCAATTTCTTCAATTTTTATGTGGAGCATATTCCTTGTCCAACTTTGAAAACCTGCATATTTAGGTAGATTTCCCCATCACAAACGCCCATGGCTTCAATCTTGATTTTCCAACTTTGATTAAATAACTTTTACAACTAGCTTTGGTTGCCTTTTTTATCAGCTTAGGAAAAGAAGCTGAAATGTGTATATTTCACACATATATTGATGATGCAACTGCTATGTGCGGCAATGCGTGTGTATTTTGTCTCCTCTTACTTTGGAGGATTTGTAAAACTCAACATTTGTAGGAGTCTCTGAAGTTCCCCCACCCACCCCTTCTGAGCAGTGGGGGAACTTCTCTACAGAGAAGCTCTGTAGAAAACGTACAGCGTTTTTAGGGATTTAGAAAATGTGTGTTTCCTTGAAATTCTTTGGGCAGGATTTGGCAAAGTGAAGAACAGAATATTGTGGAAAGACTCAGGAAATGAAATGTCCAGCTCGTCAACGTGGGTGAGGTATATCCCACTTCTGGTCAGGAGGACAGCTCGGGCAGAGGGTGACTGCTCTCTGCTGGCATTCACAGTCCATCCATATGAACAGTGAAGGGAGGAGTTCCCAACGCTTCCTGTTTGATGCTTACTGTATGCTCATCACCTCTGTGGAGAATTTGCACAAAAGCTCAGATGGACAGTTAAGCTCTCTTTTCTTGCTTTCACCTGCTTTGCCAGCCTTACAGTCAGAATCCTGGCTAAACCGAAGTATTTCCTTCTTCCTGTATCTATCCCGGCCTTCTGCTATCTATAGCTTAATCATAGAGCTTTACTAGGTAACATATTGGGTATCAAGAAACTTTTGTTAATCAGAGAAACTAGTGACTTGTAATCAGCATGATGGATGTTGGGAAAAAGAGCCCTTTGGTGAAATTAAAAGCATTCACTGCACACAGTTTGGCTTAAATCCATGAAAGACGTGGTCTCCATCTTTGCATGAATGGAGTTTCAGAATCTGGCAAGGTTTGTTGCCAGAGACTTGTTCCCTAAGTGCTTCTGTGTCCAGCCATTGGCTTGGGACAGGGTTTCTGAACCTCAGCACTATTGATATTTTGGGATGGATAACTTTCTGCGAGGGGCCGCCCCGCTGTGCATGGTGGGATGTTAACAGCATCCCCGACCTTTACATACTAGATGACCGTAGTAGACGCCTCTCCATGTTGCCATACATTGCCAGTGTCCCCTAGGGGGCAAAGTTGCCCAGTTGAGAACCACATGTTGAGATTTCTACTGGCATGCTTCTGATTAGAGGGAGTGGGATCATGCCTGAGGCACGTGACAGTGCCTGAGGGATGTGGATCACAGACATGGGGAACCTAAGGGATGGCTGTGATTCCCCTGAGTCATGGAGCAGATCGGATGACTAGTTTGTGCCTGCTGTGCTCCTGGATTTTTGTCTAGTACATCTCCGTCTGGCATAATTGGGTCTGAGCCTCTCTTGTAGACCCTAGAGGAGTCATTTTGTTCTTCCAAGTTCAATATTCTCTTTGGAAAGTAAAATATTAATACCTCTTGGTGCTCAGCTTGAGGCTTATGTTGTGGATTCTAAAATGGCTGTTACGTGCATTCAACATTATAGGGGTGTCAGAATGAAAGCTGAAATTCCCTTTTCTCATGCACCCCCCCAGTGTTAACCCCCTCCACTTGGTTTTTCTGAAAAGTTTTGATAGAACTAAAAAAACGTGAGAGTAATATAGCAAGCACCTGTGCGTAAACCCACTACTCAAAATTGCCAGAAGTAGCATATTTTCACATTTTCTCCTGATACTTTAAAGGAGTAAAACATTATAAAGTTGAAATCTCTTTGTCTACTCTCGGTCACAGCAGTTGTTTTTTTCCAGAGGCAGTTCCTGTCATGACATAGGTATGTATCCTTCATATTTTTTAAACAATACATCAATGAATCAGCAAACAATATAACATTTATTCACACGAATTATAGGCTAAGTGTATTATTATGCATATTAGCTTGGGGGGTTTTTACTTGATTTACCTTTTCTTTTTATTATGTTTTTGAGATTTTTGTTATAGAAAATATTTAATCACTTTAACTTTTATGTAGTAATCTATCATATTAATATGCCATGTTTCGTTTAACCATTCCCTACTGATGGACATTTCAGTTATTTGCAATTGTTATTTTTGTAAGCAAAGTAACAGCAAACATATTTATCTATTTGTTTTTCTGCATCTATGTGAGATTTTCTGTCATGCAAATAGTCCTAGGATAGCCACATAGTAAAACTGTTGTGTTGAATTCTCAAAGTCACTACCCATGGCCACATTGTTTTCTAAATTTAAGTGTGCAAGTTTGTCTCAAATAGAAGATTTTACCTCTCCCCATTTGGTGGTGTGAGAGCCTCCATGAGACCCACCTGGTCCCTTGTTGTAAATCAGATCTCCCCTAAGTGACTTGACGTTGTCTAGCAGCTTCTAATTGTGAGCTAGTGGGCATCTTAGTTCAGTATATGGTAGTCTGACTGTCCATGCTTCCTCTTTCCACTCGGACACAGCTGGGTGTTGGGGCAGTCCAGCCCAGGGGCCGAGGCTTTATTTTACTCTCCATTCACCACTAGGGGAGTTCTCAATTCTTCTCAAAAGTGACCTGGTCCCTTTCCCTTCCCTCAGACCCATTACACCCTGCCTGACTTGAATTCTGGCAGTCCCTGGGGTTTCCTGTTGGAAACTCAGTAAGTCTGAGTCTTCTCACCTCTGTGTTCTTCTGCTCCTTTTCTGCACCACAAGAATGTTTATCATGTTTCTGAGCACAGCTATATATTCAGTGCATTAAAGATATTTATTAATGTTATGCGTATACTGGGGGGGCACAGTTGATAACTTTTTATTTTGGCCAGAAATGGAACATAACCATTTTTAAGATTTTAGAGTTTTTAGACCTTTGTCTAGAATTTTTATGCACACATACACAACTCCCCAAGACAGATACGCATGCATGTGTGTGTGTGTGTGTGTGTGTGTGTGTATATGTATATATATATACACACATCTTAACATAAATTGAATTGCGTTGTTATACAATTGTTACAATATCGTTATATGTAATCATTCAATGTATCTTCCTTTCTTCTTTCTTTCCTTCTCAATTTCTTACATATTATTCCTTGATATTCACATAACGATTTGTTTAACCATCGCTTTATTAGTGGACATTTAGGTTGTTTCTAATGGCTCACGACTTGAAACTATGCTTTACGAACATACATTTATATACCTATACATTTTTCTGAACATGTGTGAATATTTCTGCAGTGTAGATTCTCCAAAGTAGAACTTATGAAAGAAAGCTCATGACTAATTTTGAGAGACTCTACTGAAGGATCCTTCAAGAAGTTTGCACCAAGTGTGTTTTTTTTCCGCAAACCCTAGACCAGTCCTACCCAGGCTTTATCACAAAGTAGCATTCATATGAAGTGACAATATTTGCACCACATCCTAGAGTACCCAGAGGATGCTTCTGCACTGGGAGGCAAGGGGCTGGGAGCTCTGTGGGCCTCAGGAATCTCCCCATTACCCTGAGAGTGAATAGAGAAATATCTCAGCACCTGCCACCCATTCCCAGCCCAGACATGGGTGAGCTCTGACTCGGACATCATCATCATATCAACCTTGAACCTTTGTCCATCTGATGAGTGAGACTATGTCATTAGTATTTGAACTTGCATTCCTCTCATTTCCTGTGAGATTGGTTGTCTTTTTGTGTCTTCTTTGGCCATTTGTCTTTTTTCCTCCACAAATATCTAATTTGCCTATCTCTTATTTCTTATTGATGTGTAGGAACTCTTTTTCATACTCTGCATATAATTCTTTTTTTTTTTTAAAGATTTTACTTATTTATTTGACAGACAGAGATCACAAGTAGGCAGAGAGAGAGAGAGAGAGAGAGAGAGAGGAGGAAGCAGGCTCCCTGCTGAGCAGAGAGCCAGATGCGGGGCTCGATCCCAGGACCCTGGGATCATGACCTGAGCCAAAGGCAGAGACTTCTCCACTGAGCCACCCAGGTGCCCCTGCATATAATTCTTCATCTAAAATATGGATATAGATCTATGTCTCTTTTTAAACTTTCACATAATATATTGTGCCATAAGGAAATTTAGAATTTCTGAATCAAATGTTTTAATCTTTCGGTTTTGTTTGGAGATTTAGAAACTTTATTTACTTATGTATATTTATCATTTATTTATGATAGTTGATATACAATGCTATATTAATTTCAGGTATACAACATAGTGATTGGATGAGTCTATACATTGTAGAAGTTTTTTTTTTTTTTTAAAGATTTATGTATTTATTTATTTGATAGATCACAAGCAGGCAGAGAGGCAGGCAGAGAGAGGAGGAAGCAGGCTCCCTGCTGAGCAGAGAGCCCGCATTGTAGAAGCTTTTTTAAACCAAATTATTTAAAATAATTATCATTCTTTCAATATTTTTATAATATTAGAATTCCATATGAAATTTCTAGGGTCCAACTGGAAATAGAAATTTCAGTTAGCCTCTTTTGAAGCGTCCATCCCAAGGTCATTTATCTTCTGATTTGAATTTTACCTTTATGATTCAAAATCCTCATAATACAGAACTGTTTTTTGGACCCCCTCTACTTTTTTCCATAACTCACCACCTACTCCCTTAATGAGATCCTCGGTTTTATAGCGTATTTTGAAATCTGCTGGACACTCAGGCTTGTTTTTCTTCCCTTCAAACCACAGTCTACTTTCCCTTTAACATATTGTGAAGGTGAGCTGCGGGGAAGAAGGGTAGCCTTCTAGTTAGTCTCTTGTTGGGGTGAAATGCACAGGAGAGGTTTGGCGGCTTGAGAGAATGCTGAGACTGTGATTGGTCAGGAGGGAGAACTGATCATTGAGGACCAACGTATAGAAATTCTTCTTGGGATTCTTGTCATGTGGCCTATGCCCATCGATCTGATGGAATTGGGGACAAAATGTTAAAAACAAACAAACAAACAAACAAACAAACAAAAAACAACCCACACACCCTTCCCAGCATCAGCAGCTCCTGGGTCCCAAGGAGTATCTAGGTTACAGTTAAATTGACTTCAAGTTTTAACTGACTTGGCCTCTGAAGTTTTCTGGACTTCTAATCATCAGATATGCCCAAGCCTGCCTTCATCTAAAATTGCCTAGTCCTACCCCTGCACAGAGAAGTTAAGCCAAAATATTCCAGAAAAATCATCATAATTATAGAACCTGGTAGAGTAATGTAGGGTATGGGCTAGGCTGGTGACTTGATCAATATTTTTCTCCTGTATAACAGCCCCATGGGGTCATTCAGTGACTTGGTTCTTTCTTATTTTTCTACCAATGGATGGTGGCTCCATTCATATGATTGAACCTGATTTCCCAGCACCACGTCCTTCTGACTTCCAGGAAAGGGCAAAGAAAAGAAGTTTATGGCTATACTTCTATGCAGCGCATGCTGGGAAATGTATATTTAGCTGGGTAGTCACTGTCCTGCTAAAATTCAGGGGGAGGGGGCGTGTACTTTTATTAAAATGAAGAAGGGGAAATGTATCCTGGGGAGTATTTGACAATCTCTGCCTCATCTAGCTCTCAATTTTGATACCCCCAAATGTTAAGAAAAAATACATTTGCATGGTACAACATTAACACACACACACACACACATATACATATATCTAGATCCATCTACCTCTCATCATTTCTGTTACCTTATAGCAGCTCTTAAATTGAAATGCGTCTTAACAATTCACGATATCTTACAGCCTCTGTGGCCAATAAACAGTGATGACGTGGTTTCTACTTAGCTCTACATTCATAAACTTGGCCATTTAAACAGTAAACTCTCCACGGGGAGAAAAAATATTTAAGGACCATTTGAAGAAGGAATAGGAGTATTTGTTTTGCTTTATAATCTCCTGTTGACACCCGGAAAAGTCAAGAATGCTTCAGCATCAAGATTGCAGAACGGTACAGATAACGACATAGTATCATATACTTAAAAATCTGTGAAGAGGGTAGGTCTCATGTGAAGCAAAATAAAAAAAAAAAAGAAAGGAAACAAAATGGCAGAATGGAGGTCAGCTTCTCTGAAGATGATTTCGAAGAAAAGAGTGGGACGCTCCAAGGAAATACTGCACCGTCCATGCTCTTGAGGGTGGGGGAAAGAGTAATGGGTGGAAAATACCAGCTTTGTTGACTTTGGTTGGAAAAATGAATTATTGAGCTTGACCTTGAATGTGAATGCATAGACTTCTCTGGTTTATTGAAGTAACGTATTCCTTTTGATGTATGCCCTGACTGCGGATACGATAAAACTTGATTCTTTAAAAATTAAGTCCAGGAGAGTTCTAATTGATACAAAAGCATTAAAACTGTTAAAAAGTATTATCCCAAACTTGGAAATAGACAAAAACGATCACTAAATGTTCTTCCAGTGCCGTGCTAGGTTTGATTTGCTATTTACTTGGCTGTTTTACAACGCTGTAGGGGGAGAGGTTGCTTTGTAGATTTATGTCCAATAGAAATGCAAATAATTTCCATTCAGTGGAACAGATAAGCCCAATGATTTAAGGCAATAGCCTTGTCTGATCTGTGTTTTTTTTTTTTCTTAAAGATTTTATTTATTTGTCAGAGAAACAGAGAGAGTACAGGCAGGCAGAGTGGCAGGCAGAGGCAGAGGGAGAAGCAGGCTTGCTGTGGAGCAAGGAGCCCGATGTGGGACTCGATCCCAGGATGCTGGGATCATGACCTGAGCCAAAGGGAACTGCTTAACCACTGAGCCACCCAGGGGTCCCTAGCCTTGTCTGATCTTAACTAGGTTTTGTAAAGCCTACCCCAGCAACTTATTATATCACCTCTATATATCTAACTTTTCAAATTCTCTTTGGACTGATTTTACATCTTACTGGTTCCCTCAATAACTGATGAGTAAAATAAAATGTTTGACATGTCTTATTTTTAAATTTGCATGGTGTTCTATACACTTTTGGAAACTACCCTTTAACAAGTCATAGGTGACTTGACAGCATTTCTTCAGGGCTACATAAAATCATAGCATGACTCACTATTTTTTAAGATTTTTTTTAAAGATTTTATTTGTTTATTTGAGAGAGAGAGAGAGAGAGAGAGAGAAAGAAAGAAAGCGAGAGAGGCCACGAGTGGTGGGTGCGGCAGAGAGGGAGGGAGAAGCAAACTCCCCACTGAGCAGGGAGCCTGAGGCCGGGCTTAATCCCAGGACTCTGGGATCGTGACCAGAAGTGGAGGCAGACACAATCAACTGAGCAACGCCCCCACCCCACCCTCCGCGCCCTAGCATGACCCACTACTAATGGCATGTTCGATGTGATGAATTACGGATCACTGCATCAATGAGCCAGTTAAAGGAAACTAGAGAGACCAAATAACAAGTGTTGTGGGCAGGTCCGTCTCAGATATCTCAATGAAGCTTTAATCTGGAAATTCCTTGCAGTCGGCATTTGTCAGTATTCCACCCGCCCGGCGTCTGAAACCTAATTCCTATGCTTGGGAATGTCCTATCTGGAATATCTTATGGAACACTGAGCTGCTTTCCCACAGTAGCAGCCAAACATGGCAGTTCCTTGGTTCTCCCCTGTCTCCTGGTATGTGACCCACTGCTCTACATTTTAAACTGGAGACCGGTGCTTCACAAAGCAAGCTTTGCAGGAATCCTGTCTGGTGGTAGCAGTAGCTATTGTAAGACAGAGCCCTCAGGGTGCCCATGGCCAAGCCAGCTACACTGAGGGGATGTCCTCTTCCATACAAACACTGGGAAGCAAAAGGGATATTGCACCCATGGGGAAAATGTATAAATTTACTTGGTTCTCTGGCCTTCCTGACAATTCTTAAGCTGCTCTGTAGCCTTAAAAAAATTGCTCTGCTTAAATCAGCTGGAGCCAGTACCGTCTGAAGTCCTCTGATACAACCATATCTGATCACCTTCCCAGTGACTTCCATAATTCAAATTAAAAAGGAGAAACAAGAAGTTGCCGTCTTGGCAGTTGGTGTATGTATCAAAGGTGAGTGGCTGCGTTTTGGATAGAGGAAGGTAGCGCCTGGGGTAGAAGAGCTGTGAGCTTCTGTAGTCCTTTGGCAGCTTAACCAGCTCGCTAAGGGGCCGGGGTTAGACACCGCTAGCATATGCGACTTGTGGAAACAACGTGCACACACCCATTTACTGGACCACAGGCAAAGTCCTGAGGTTTGACCAAAATTGGAATTCTGCATTATTATGGAACAGGGGCCTGAGGAAGCATAAATAAACCCCAGATCTCCAGGATGAATCCACGGCAAACAAATAACTGAGCTCCGTGTTGCCTTTCCCGGAAAATAATAGCGGGCTTCTAATAGGAAAATAGTTCTAGGAAGAACAGGCATTTAGAAAATACAATTTGCAAAGAGAACAGCAAGCATACATTTAAGGGAACATAAAACCCTCTGTATAATAAATGCACTTTAATAAAAAAAAACAAAATTAAATTATGCTAATGAAATTAAAATGGTCTCTTGTTGCTACAATGACAGAAGCCATACTTTCAGAGACACTGGTTGTCTTTGTTATATATCATAGTTTATATATTCCCAGACAAAAGCAAAAAAAAAAAAAAAACCAACTGTGTGTTTATTTTTTTTAATAAGAATCACCAGCAACTATAGAGGTTTTTCATATTCAGGCATTTGTTCACCCAACAATTTTTTAAGAAACTCTCTTTTCCAGGCACAGAAAAAGCATGGAAAGGCTGGAACTTGAATAAAACGTGGTACATTTGAGCAACTGAAAACAGTTGTTGGATCACAGAGAGCATTAAAGGGGCTGCAGACAAGCAACAACCCGACGAGACAGTCCTTTTAGATTGCATTAGAGAAATTAGACATTATACAATGTGCGAGCAGGAGACATTGAAATGCTTTAAGTGAGACATGAACAGAATCAGATTTGTGTTTCAGAAAGATCACAGCTGCCATATGGCGAAGGGATTGGAGAAGCCAAAAGTGGGTACATCAGCCTCAAGTAGGAGGTGGTCCAGGAGCTCAGTGGGAAGGATTCAAGAGAATTTAAGCAGTGAAATTAACAGGAATTTAAGCAGTGAAATTAATAGGAATTTAACAGTGAAATTAACAGGAATGTATGGGTGGGATGGGGAGCCCAGATTCTGATCTGATCAGTAAGGTGGTTGGTTGGTGATACCAATCTCACATATAAATTACACAATAACAACTGGATTGGCAGTGGTATCAATGATGAGTTCAGCACTAGGTATGTTGAATTCCAAGTGTCTTCCAGACATGTGAATAAGGATGTTCAAAAGGCTGTTGAATACATGAATCACAGAACAAAGATCTAGGCTGAAGACATAGGCTCTGAAATCATCAACTTCATCCCAGAGGTGGCTGAAGCCAAGGGTTAATGCAGGAGAGAACCTTGAGGACCAGATATAGGGCTGTGGACTTCACAAAGAAGACTGAGAATCAGAAAACTAGTTGGGACTGGAGATGTTATAGAGGTGGAGGCAAGAGAGATTCAGGAAGGGCCTCGAGTAGGCCATGGGCTAAGAAGCCATCAACGAATTGACCAATCAGGCTCTTATCTGTGAGTTGTTGCCAGGGAAGAGAGTCCTATTATCTGTTGTAACAAGGAAATTCTCCTCCTCCTTTTCTTCTTCCTCTCCACTTCTTTCGGATCTCCTCCACCCTTTTTTCTCTTCTGTTGATTTCCCTCCTCCTCTTTGGACAGACCTTCCGACTCACTGTGACAGTGCCATAGGGCAGGTGAGCACAAGTTCTGCTGGGATCCACGCTGTTAGGAAAGATTTCAGAGAGGAACAAACTTCTGTGGATCCTTCTTCACAGTTTCAAGTGGCTCTGTGATGACTCTCTCTCTCTCTGATGCCCTCTCAGTACATCTTCAGAGATAATGTGTTCTGGAATTTTTATGTTAGTCTTTTTGACCCCTCATTCAGAACCTCTCCATTTGGTATTTTGTTCTAGTTCTCTGTTAGCAGTTTCAAGTTCTAGTCTAGGAACTCTCTTCTTTCTACCCACTTCTTGGACTTTTTCATCCCATGAACTCATGGACTTAAGAGTCACAGAATGAACATTGCATTCTTTGTCTTTTTTCTTACTTATGGGGGGAAAAAAAAAAAGGCAGGGAGATTCCTAATCTCCTTTCTATGGGCCAAACCTGATGACCCTAATGTTAAGCACTTGGGAATAATTAATGAAATAGATTGCCACTTTATGAACCAGAATAACATCTTGTTAGGAATGTGTTCCTGCAGATTCAGAAAATGAGAATGTAGCTCTGAGAATTCTAAAAGTAAACATCCACGTCTCCTGATAATGGGGTGTTTTAAGTTAGTGGAAATCATACCCAGGGAAACAAACCAGCGCACTTAGAAAGCCAAATGAGTTTATAAAGTGTCTTGGATGGGTGTATAAAAGGCATTATTGTAAATGGGCTCTGATGAAAACCCGGCCAATGGGGAGTATATGCTACTACATGCTATCCCTTTGTTTGTCCACAGGGAGATTGCGTTATTATAAATGCCAACTAATGAGCCAATCAGCAAAAGAAAAGATAATGTCTTTACCTCTGAACAGAGCTTAAAAATTATATGAAAGCATTAAAATAAAGAATGAATTAGTACATTTTTACTTATGAACTAGTACAGTTTATAGCTATGATCATATTGTAAAGAGGATCCTTGGTATTAAGACGGGGATGCTTATGCATTTTTTCCTCAGGAAAGTAAAAACATATGCTCATAATGACAAGTACTGCAAAATTACTGACAGTCTTCTGGGCCATCAAGGAGATTATTTTAAATGAGTAGAGGACACTAAAATAACAAGGTGATAGACATTAATTCCCAAAATGAGTGTGAAACACGTTGTCACATGCAGACTTTACAAAAACAATGCCCAAGAACCAATTCCACAACTCTTGAAACTCTAGAGCATCCAATTTACTTTGGAAATAAAAGGATAGATAGAGGAGACATCGGGGAGGGAAGGTTTTATCAGCAGATTTTCCTGGGAGAGCATTATTGCTTTTCATGAGTTCCCATCCATCTTCCTCACAGGGGAAAAAGAGGTTGGAGGAAATATCTCTTAATCCCAGGAGGGGAAGCATCAAAGGGTCACTTGGAGAGTTTGTTGTACATTCTTTGAGGGGAACTGCAGTTGGACTAGTGACCCAATGCTTCGCTCGATCCAAGGAAAGCCAAGAAGCCCAGTGGCAGGTGTAGAGAGGTGGCAGTTCTATCCCAGCATTTGTTGGGGTGGAGGATGCCCAAGTGTTTCCATAGGTAGGTCAGGCAGAGAGAGGAGATGGAACTGTTTTAAGTCTGTGATAGGCAGATTTCAAAAATGGCCCTCGATGTTCTCCCCTCCCTAGTATTCATGCCCTTACATAACCTCCTCCCCTTAAGTGTGGGCTAGACCTAGTGACTTACTTCATAATGAACAGACTATGACAAAAGTAATTGGATATCAATTCTGGCATTAGGTAACAGAAGATGGTGATTTCTGTCTTGCTGGACTCCTTCTGTTGCACTCCCGGGTTGTGTGCTTTGATGAAACAAGCTGCCATGTTGGACAGACCCATGTGGCAGAACTCTGAGTGCAACCTCTAGCCAAAAGCCAGTGAGGAACTAAGGCCGTCTGAGGGAAACAGTCCAAGGAGGAGGTAGAAAGAGAGCATCTAGACCAGAGTTTGCAACCTGCTAATAGAGAACTGGAACAAAATGCCAAATAGAGAGGTTCTGAATGAGGGGCCCAGAAAGAGCAAAGCCATCATCAAGGAAGACACGTCCCTTGGTCTTCTTTTCTTTCCTCCATCTCTCACATCAGACCCAGAGGGCTCAGACCTGGTTACCAAGCTGACAAGAAACAGAAACTGAGGGAATAGCAACCACACACCCCCTCCCATCCCCTCCACTCCCCGCTGCCCCTGGCAGTTCGTTGGCTTGAAGCAGGTTCTAGAAAGGGAGGGGGAAAGGACTGCTCTAACTTCACTTCAGATATGAATAACATTTGGGCTGGACAGTTTCAGCTGGTGAGTTGAGCCTGGGTTTTATGATGTAGAGTGGCCAGGAAAGCTGGTGTTTTCTTCCAAGGACTGAGGAAGGTCACTCCCTCACCCAAGTCCATATTTAAAATAAATTTGTGTTTTGATACATTGTTAGTCATGTCTGTTTGACACACTGGTTAAAATGATGTCTTAAGGTTTTGAAAACTGATAGATTAGTAATGGTGTCTATAGCCATAGTCCTATGTCATCCCATTTCCCGATAATCTATTATTTTTTGTTCTGTTTATGTGCCAGGAACATATTAAATCTTTTAAAGTTCAGGATATAATCTCTTGAGATTTCTGCTAATGTTTAAAAATTAAAATAATGAGTAGGCAGTGGAGAGAGGATTTGGGGGGCAGTGAAAATACTCTGTAGGATATTACACATCTCTTGAGACCCATGGAAGGTGTACCACCAAGAGCGAACCCTATTGTAAGCTACGGACTCCGCGTGATTACTGTGTATCAGTGTAGGTTCTTTGACTCTCTGGCCCAGGGTTCTGATAGTCAGGGAGGCTGTGCAAGGTAGAGCCCAGGGCATATGGGAAGTCTCTGTACCATCTCAATTTTACTGTGAATCTAAAACTGCTGTAAAAATAAAGCCCATTAAAAAAAAATTTATTTGTTTGAGAGATTGAGAGAGCATACATAAAGTGGGGGGAGAAACAGAGGGAGAGGGAGAAGCAGTCTCACTGCTGAGCAGGGAGCCCCAGGCAGTCCAATCCCAGGACCCTGAGATCATGACCCGAGCTGAAGGCAGAGCCTTAACCAACTAAACCGCCGAGGCGTCCCAAGCCTATTTTTTAAAAAATTGAAAATTAAATAAAAATCTCTCCCTTCCTGGCCATATACATGAGGAGTTAGTAAACATGTAATAAGTTTGTAATATCCCTGGATAACAGACAGAAGCATTTCCTTATTTATATTTTAATTTGTAAATTGGCTTCTATTTTTGAGCTCTTTTGGATTCAGCAATGAAAGTAAAGAAAATTGGAGTCTCTTGAGAGTGAGAGAGAATGCTCAAAGGTCAGCATAACAGAACTAGTCTGGCCAAATACAGAACCAAGAGAACACATTTTCATAGAGGTATGGGAGAGCGGGCCAGCTAGCCAAATCTACTCTCTGCCCTGTTCTGTGCTCTGAAAGCCTGGCCTCAGTGAAATCCATGTCCCAGGGTCCCTTGCCCTCTGGGTTGCAGTGGGGTTTGGCCCCTGGGGGACCGTGGGCGGGGAGGTGGGAGGCTGGCAATTAGAGGCCAGGAAGAGACTGGCTAAGCCTACTCAGGTGTAGGGATGGTAACAACTTCCTATATTGCTTGTCACTGGGTTTTCCAACATGCATCTTGGTTCCTGAAGAATTCCATCACTAAAACTGCCTTTCAAAAGCTCAGCAGAATGTGGTGTTTGTTTCCCGCCGGGATCCTGACCCAGGTAGGAGCCAATACCTGCCTGAGAGGTCCAGAAACTCCAATGAGATCATCTGAACTTCTATCTGGTTCATTGTTCTTTTGCTTTCTACATCTTAGAATGAGATGATCTGCTTAATTTTGCTACGGAATTATTGACCAAGGGAAGTGTCCACACAACCTTTTTATCAGCACTTTGTGATCAGAGGAGTTTGTTTTTAGGCTTGGTCATGAGAGTGGATTCTGAGCCTTTCTCTCCTTGCTGGCCTCCTCTCGAGCTGACATTTGCTCTGCACAGTACAGCAAGGCCTTGAACCCGGCCTCTGACTTCCCGGGAATCATTGGCAGTGGCTCCCTTCTTTTTGTATATACCGAACTCTGCTGGGTCCAGGGACTCTTATGCTTTGAAACTTGGATTCAGCAACTCTAAGCTGGTTGTACAAAATTAATAATAGGGAAAAAAAGCTGAAACCACAAAATCACCACTAGCCCAAATTTGCTAATGAAATTTCCTCAAAACACCAGTGTTAATTCAGTCCTCACATGAACGCCAGGGTGACAAAGGAATCCTCTGTGCTGTGGAGCTGACAGGTTCAGACCTTATGGAAAAAGGAACTAGAGCCAGTCTCAAGCCTGAGCCCTTTCCAGAAAGAAAGCTGTGTCTCCTGGCACAACGCCAAATTACCCAACCAGGATTTTGCCTAATTCATTTCTATGGCATTTTGCCCAAGGTGAAGGGCACACACACACACACACACACACACGCACACACGCACTGTATTTGAAGTTTCAGATGAACAAAGTTTAAATAGATACAATAAAATCTATACTTATTACAATCTGATGAAGATGTAGCTGGTTGGGCTGCCTGAGTGGCTCCGTTGGTTGGGAGTCCGTCTCTTGATTTGGGCTCAGATCATGATCTCCAGGTCATGAGGGACTGAGCCTGTGTCAGGCTGCCCACTCAGCAGCGAGTCTGCTTGTCCCTCTCCCTCTGCCCTTCCCCCAGCTCATGCTTGCTAGCACTCTCTAACAAATAAAATCTTAAAAAAAAAAAAAAAAAAGAATAAAACCTTTTTTAAAAACAGGAGACCCTACATTCCAGAACAACTTTTGGTAGCTGCTGGGCTTAATCATTAATATTCTCTCTTCTTTAGAATTGCACTTCCTCTCTCCTCAAGATTAGGCATCACCACATGGCCCACTTTGTCCAGTGAAATGTGAAAGAAAGTGGCATGTGTCAATCTCAGGTAGAAGTTCTGTGTGTATGAGCCACACAGCACATTTTCACGTGCTACACACCCAGCAAGACTCCGGTAATGGCTGCTCCACAAGCCCCAGCCCTCCGTCGGGGAGAGGTGGAGCAGAGCCCCCACCATGGAATGAAGGAGCCACGCATGCAACATTGCTGTTTTAAGCCACTAACTTTCTGGAGTTTTTGTCCACCATATCACTGACCCCAGGCTGACTGATACAGATGTAGCAAGTTTTTGAAGACTCCACTCGAAAGCATAAAAAATACAGTCTCAAAGAAATATTAGGTGGACAGTTGCACTGTTTCTAAGCAAGGGTAAGTTGAGGAGGGAAATAAAGAATAACCACTTGTTCAATTCAGGGCTTCCTTTTGGGGCCTGAAGATGTTTTGCAACGAGGCAGAGGTGACAGTTGTACAACATTGTGAATGGAACAATTGCCACTCAACTCTTAATTTTGAAATGGTTAATTTCATGCTGTGCCAACCTTACCTCAATTTAAATAAATGTTTCCCATATAATTTTTCATTAAAAAAAGATTTAAGAAATCTGAGGTGGAGAATAGTATAATTAGAAGTCCCATTTCTAATCATGGACGAAGCAGCAAATCAATATAACAACACAAATAACTTATAGATGTTGTAGTTAGAAGCAATTTTGAGACAGATGAAGATATTTATATAAATTAAAATGCAGTAACTATAAGATTTCATTATAATTTAAAATAGTCTTAAGCCATGTGCCCTGATTCTATAAGATACCCACACTCTTCTGACATTAATTTACCCACCAGAAATGACTTCATTTTGGAAGCTTGATTTTGGGGATATTTTGCTTGTTTTCTCAAGCTTTGAACTGCTCTTTTGGGGAGGAGGTGATGGTGGTGGCAGGGAATGGAAAGGATTCAGGTGGTCCACATCTTTTTGAGAAGTTGACTTCTTTATTTGATGATAAATCTTACTGTTGGATTCTAAAATCATTCAACCATAGAAGTACGCTCAAAATTGCAGTTGTCTGTTTCAAAAAAGCGCTACTTAGCATCCAAGTAGCACTTCAGTTCTTTATGCATTTAGGACAGGGATTCTTGATAGGATTTTGGGGGGACCACTTCCTCATCGGGTTTGCTTTCCTCTTTCCTTGTTCCCATTCGTGTAACTGCGTTATATTTAAAGTGAAGAAATTTGGCCAAGCAGTGTGGAAGCAGGGAGATGGATTGTTGTAGCTCTTAGCGTGGAGGATAGCTGTGGACATTTGTTTACTAATTAAACACAAACAAACAAAAGCATTTAATTGCTTTTCAGAGCAGTTTTAGGCTCACAACAGAATCAGGGGGGAACACACAGAGATTTCCCACATGCCTGCCTGCCACCAAAACCCTGCTTGGAAGGGCACATTTGTTACAGCTCGTGAAGCTGTGTTGACATGTCGTAATCACCCAGAGTCCATATCTTACATCGGGGCTCCCTCCTGATGTACATCTGTGGTTTGGGACAAATGTGTAAGGATGTGTATCCATCATTACAGGAGCACACAGTATTTTCACAGCCAGAAAAATCCTCTGTGCCCCACTTATCCATTCCCCCACAAACTCTTGGCAACCACCAATCTTTTCACTGTCTCTGTAGTTCTGCCTTTTAAATGCTATCTGAGGAGATTTTGCTCCTATAGCCCTTCTGCGTCCATTCCTAGTTCTGCCACCAGAGACCGGTCAGAAAGTCACTAGTGACTTCAAAAGTAGCCAAAAGGGAGTCCTGAGTCTGAGTGTTTTTCCGTGAAGTCCTGGGTTTAACTTTCTAGAAGTTGCCTATTTTAACCCTCTATGAGTACAAAGGATAATTTTGGATCTTTTCCAAAAGAGATGCCCCCCCCCCCAAAAAAATTTCCCATCTTATGGAAAAGGTAACCCAAAATGTTACTAGCCCAATAAAATAACCAGTTTTTTACATATAGCTATCTTCTCAAATGTTTTTTGAACCCCTTCTTACGTCTTACTGTTTACCTCATTAAAGAATTAAAGAAAATATTTGACAAGTGTTCTTTTTATATTTGCCTGAGAGTCATGATTTTACCTTTTTGAAAATGGTATTTTAACAGATCCTATTCATGTTAAAGGCATCAGGAAGGAAAGCATTGATGTCGCTCTGGGAATGGACAGGTAGCTGAGCACTGACCCTCAGCTCTTACTCAGACCCTGTTCTTCCAATGGGACCATGGACTGTTGTGTTCTGAAGCAGACAGCTCTCTCCAACATTGGCAGCTTTCATTGAAAACAAAAAACAAAAAACAAAAAACAAAACGGGCCTTGGAAAGACCCTGATCAATGGATATGGATTTTATAATCAGAGAAAAATGACTGTCAGCAACCTGCTTGGCCCCAGCTCCCGTGGTCTTATTAGATGGTAGGAACTCTAAGTGACACAGGCCAGGGAAAACAAGGGGACCAAGGCCCTGTACGTCTGCTCCGCTGTCCTCCCTCCCTGTACCAGACACGTACACATGTTACATATGTTACAAACATTTATGTGTGCTCTATGTCCAAAGCTACTTGATGAAGTTTCCTTGCTCTACCTGGAGGGAACAATGGCTTTAAAGCCCTTGCTTCAGGAGATTCATGGGTAGGGTAGAAAGAAGGCAGAAGACACATGTAAAACTTCTATGAAAATGGCAGTGGCAGAAGGCCTGCAGTTTAGAGTCAGAAGTCAGTAGGGGCGGGAGGCCAGTAGGCTCTGAGCCTCTGAGGGAGCTGGAGACCTATTTCTCTGTACCCTCCTCGCACAATGTTGGGTCCTTAGAAACGCAAGGACCCAATGAATGAATGAATTGGCTCAGGTGCCCATGGGAAAGAGAAGGCTGGAAATGAGAATGAGCAGAGAAGGAAAAATGATAGGAAAGCTGTGGCTCAGGCAGGCTTGGAGGCCGAGCAGAGGACAGGGGAGTGCTGGAAGGGAACAGTGCTCGTGAAGACGGGTCTCCAGACCCAAACTCAACTCGGGGTCCTCTTCAGCTCTGGAAAGGGCGCCATGCGGAGCACGCCTAGGTCTGCGCTCTGCCACCTGCGACTCCACTGACAGGGAGGAAATCTCAGAACTTCTCCCTGGAGGACACCCAGAAATAACTGCACCTGCTCCAACTTGAAGGTTGAGACTTGAAGGCAATCTGTGTGGAAGACCCCGGCAATTCCAAGCACCACTTGGGTCTAAGTACTTGTACTGTCAGGGGTGCAGCAAAGGCGGGGAAGCCGGCATGGCTGGTCTTCACGTTGGACTGCGGTGGAAATGTAAAGCCCAAATCCTAGGGTCTCTAGGGACTGGGAACAGTTCTCAAGGGAGGAGGTACATTCTAGCAACAGAACACTAAGCTCCTGGAGAGCAGTTTGGGCGTTCCTGGAAGGCAGCAGCACCCCCCGGGGTTCTGACTATTGTGGGATAAAAAAAGGTGTTTGGGAAGGACAAGTCAGTAGGCTCTCCCCTCCCCCAGGATCTGTCTCCCCCCAGCACCCCCCCCATCCCCTCACACCCCCCACATCCCCACTGAGATCTGTTTTATTTGGACTGAGTTTGCTGATACTCTGTGACAACCATTTCCGGATGGTTTATAAACAATTAGGCTGACAGTTTGATGGACGAAGGTAACATTTGGGTATCATCTGCACAGCAATGAAAGACAGATGATCATTTCTGAGGGGAAAAAAGGGGCTGGTGATGGGGAAATGGAGACACCAGAGAGCTGAGGCTCGCACTGCCTTAAGATACAGGGCTAGAGCAGGAGCCACTGGAGCTGAGGCCCTACAACCTGGGTGACTGTCCTGGTCTGGACACTGGGCAGAACCCATGTTTGCAGCTCCCCGTCTGAGAGAAACCAGGAGAAAGGAAAGCAAGTTCAGTTGTGGCAATGGTAAAATCCATAGGCCAGTCTGGGACCTGGGATTCACTTTGACTCACACCATTTTTTTCCTGTCCCACCCCTCAAGTTTTATGTCCTATTTAGTTCTGTGGGCACTTTTCTTCTTCTTCTTCTTTTTTTTTTTTTTTTTTTTTTAGTTTCAGAGGTAGAATTTAGTGATTCATTAGTTGCATTTAACACCCAGTGCTCATTCCATCAAGTGCCCCTCTTAATTCCTGTCACCCAGTTACCTCATCCCCCCACCTGCCTCCCCTCCGGCAATCCTCAATTTGTTTCCTAGAAATCAGCATCTATGGTTTGCCTCCCTCTTAATTTCCATCTTATTTTATTTTTCCTTCTCCTCCCCTAGGTTCATCTGTTTTGTGTCTTCAATTCCACATATGAGTGAGAGCATATGGTGTTCGTCTTTCTCTGACTGACTTATTTCACTTAGTGTAATACCCTCTAGTTCCATCCGCACCATTGCAAATGGCAGGATTTCCTTCTTTTTGATGACTAAGAGATATTCCATTGTGTCTATAATTCCATAGCCAATTTTAAAATTGATATATAATTCACATACGATAAACCTCATCCATTGCAAACATAGGATTCAGTGAGGTTTTTTAGTATATTCCCAGACTTGTGCAACCATCACTGCTATCAAGCTCTGAAAACCGTCTTCACCCCAAAAGGAAACCCTGTGTTCAGTAATGACCACTCCCTATCCCCCTTTCTGCCCCAGCTTCTGGCAGCCACGAATCTGTTGTCTCTTTGGATTTCCCTATTCTGGACATTTAACATAAACAGACTCGTGTATTATGTGGTCTTTTGTGTCTGGTTCATTTCCCTTAGAGTAGTATTTCTGAGGCACACTCATGCTGTAGTGTGTATCATTACTCATTGTTTTTAGGGCCAAATAATATTTCATTATATGGATATACTGCATTTTGTGTATCTAGTCATCAGTTAATGGACTTTCGGGTTGTTTCTACTCTTTGACTAATAATGAATAATGTTGCTGTGAACACCCATGTGCCTTTTTTTGCGTAGACATACGCGTTCAGTTCTCTGAGGTCTATACCTGGGAGACCATTGTTGTATACATGGTGACTCTACGTGTAACTTTGGAGGAATCATACTCTTGGTTTTTAAGTGAACCATGTAAATGTCAATGTGTCTCCTCACCTCTGTCAACTCTGGATTCTTTTGGAAGAGGGTGGAGCCAGGTGGTGTGAGGAAAGGCGTGAACAGGAGCTGCCCATTCAGGGGTCTGGGTCTTTGAAGACAGCAAAAATGCTGGTTTCTCTTTCGAAGGAAAGACTGCCTATGTTGTGGCTGAGGAGCAGGCAGGCCCCCCAGGACGGAGGGCCAGCGGGGCTGAGGCCCATGATTTGATAGCTGGAGTGACTGGTTTCCCTATTTTCTTGTTCACATCAGGCTACCCGAGGAAATAAGTTCACACCTACTATGTACCCAGCACACTGTGGGTTTGCTCTGAAGGGCACACATGGCCTTGGCTTGACAGGACTAGATCGGATAAATCAAGGACCACGTCAAGCAAGAGCTTTTCAACAAATACCGTATTGTGTGGTACAGATGATAACTTATCAGGGAGCAGCACATTCAGTGTGGGCTGTGAATGTATGTGGGAGCCTCTGCATTCACGGGCTCCCTGGGGAGAGGGACGTGAGAGGAGGTTGGCTTCAGTCGCATATGGAATTCATCTTGGTGTGGAAGAGGCACACACTTTTCCTCCTTTCCTTTCCCTCGACATTGTCTGGCACAAAAGCTGTTAAGACCATGAACTCTGCTGCGGTAATGATAGGATTTGTTTTGGTCACACGATAATCCTGAGCAAAAGGGCCTGGAAGACATATGGGCCTTGTTCTAATTGTCTACAAAGAGCAATGAGTCACCTGGGCAAGTCACCCAACTTTCTAGATTCTGGCCATAGTCAAGAGTGGGTCTTTCTGGATACCAGATGACTCTGTGATTTGATTTCTTTCTGGTATATGACTCAAGTGGAATGATTTTTAAAATTGCTGTGGACGGAACAATCTTTCTGTTCTTGTCAGAGCTAAATCTGGGTACATGGAGCTGAAGCTGAATCAGTATTTTTTCAATTCAATTCAATTTTTCAATTCAATTCAGCACAGCAGGATCTGGATGAGGCGATGAGGCAAGAAATCAGGAAGCAAAGGATTCCAGGGTGAATGTGAGAAAGGGAAGTTCTGGCTCGGTTTAAAGGTAAAGCAATGCCAGGGGTAGACAAGGCAGTACGCTCATTGACACTTTATTTGGGAATCAGAAGCATAGACATTTGGAGTAAGAGCAATAGGGGGCGTTTGAGCAGCTTAGGGGAGTTTTATTCTAAGGGTCAAATTTGAATTTCCTAGAAATCACTGTTGCTATCATTTCCCTAGAGAACACAAAGAGTGAGGGTTTGGCCTTCTAGTCACAACTGATCAGTTTAATACTAGGTTAACAGGAGTACAATAGTTTTATAAGAGATGAAGACAAAATACCATTTTGGGGGATTTAATAACACAGGAATTTAGAGCAGATACAGTCCATACCATATAGAAAACATGTGTTAGGTCAGTCAAATCCCACACATTTGAAAATAAGTGAATGGCATAAATCTCTGAGAGGGGCAGAGTCATAGGGATGGGCCCCCAGCATACTGGAGATTGCATACGGGGCAGCCATCAAATCACTAGAATTTGAGGTGCCTATAGAATGAACCCATAGGTCTAGAAAGGTCTTTATTTTTTAAGAGTTTATTTATTTGGCAGGGAGAGAGAGAGAGAGAGTACAAGCAGGGGAGAGGCAGACAGAAGGAAAGGGAGAAGCAGGCTCCACGCTGAGCAGGGAACCTAACATGGGACTTAATCCCAAGACCCCAAGGTCATGACCTGAGCCAAAGGCAGATGCTTCACTGACTGAGCCATCCAGGCACCCTTAGAAGGGCCTTTAAAGATCAAACATAAGAGCTCATATTTTATAGAGCATATTATGTGGGCCAAGCACTATTTTGAGTATTTCACATGTATGAATTTAATTCTCAGAAAAATCCTGTGGGTATGATGGCTGCAACATACCCTCAGATACATCAGAAAGAAAATCATGCAGAGGGTAAGAAAGAGAATGACAGAGCAAATGGGGAAATCCTACAAGGGGGTAATCCAAATAAAGAATAACAGGGGGGCGCCTGGATAGCTCAGTCCATTAAGTCTCTAACTCTTGGTTTCCACTCCAGTCATGATCTCAGGGTTGTGAGATAGAGCCCAGTGTCAGGCTCAGCCTGGAGTCTGCTTGAGATTCTTTCCCTCCCCCACCCTTCCCCTCTGCCTCTTCTTCCTCTCTCTCAAATAAATCTAAAAAAAAAAAAAAAAAAAAAAAAAAAAAAAAAAAAAAAAAAAAAAAAGAGTAATAGGATTTCTTTGATTCCAGCAACTTTTCTGTAAGCTTGAAATGATCACAAAATAAATGTTTAGCAAAAATACCCCTCTGAAGAAAATATATTTTTTTAAAGATTTTATTTAATTTTCAGAGAGAGAGAACAGGTTTCCACTGGATCATGACCTAAGCCAAAGGCAGACGCTTAACCAACTGAGCGACCCAGGCATCCCCAAAAGATATTATTATGAGATGGAAAACTGAGGCACACAGAGGTTAAGTAACTTGCTCCTGGTCACCTGATACTAAATAGCAGAGGAGCCAGGATCCCAGATTCTTACAGAGTGTGACAGAGATAGAAATACTGTTAGTTGTTCAAGTGGTCGTTTCAGTCTTTGCGGCTCCACAAGCATAATGTTGACCTTGCCACCAAGCTCGGCATTGGGTGCTGGGGCCGCCCAAGCAGAGGAGCAAGGCAGGAACTGGGGAGGAACACCAGTACTATCAAGTTCAGTGTCCCTGAAGGGAAGGAGGAGCCACTGGTCCATGCCCTGTTCCCTGCTCAAGAGGAGGTAGATATGGCAAGTGAGGGTCAGCCCTGAGAACATTTATAGCAACTTGACATTGCTGCTACATCCAAACATTATCATTTTTCTGGAAATTCTTTATTTCATTAATTTCATTAATTCAAATGTCATTAATTCAAACATTTATTAAGTGCCTACTGCATGCTCAGTATGGTTGAAACTTAAGCTTGTTAAAGACTAACAGAGTAGCAAGGACATAACATCCCGTGTCAAATATGATAGCAATTTCAAATACATCAAGGTTTTCCTTTTTTAAATTTTCTGTCATGTGGGTTTTTTTATTGAGATGCACTTGACAGATAACGTTATGAGGTTCAGATGTACAGCATATTGATTCAATATATGAGTATATTGCAAAGTGATGGTTAACATCCATCTCAATAGATAGTTACAGTTTGGTGTTAGTATTTTTTCTTGTGATAAGAACTTTTCAGATCTACTTTATCAGTCTTTGTTGAATTTAGGCTCCAGGCTTAGGGATTGAGGGGATCTCTTTGGAAGCATTGCTGCAAAACCTCCTTGTTCCCCGGCCTCCTCCTCTTGCTTGTTGTAGCTTAGAACAGACTGATCATGGGCGAGAGTAAATAGGAATCCAAGTTATTAGTATTGTTTCCCAAGGATATCGCACCTTTTTAATCCCAAAGTAGGTCATAAATTGTCCAGCTGTGCTTGAGGCACGTGGTTGCAGAAGGTGGGAGCCAACAGGCATTCTAAGTGGAATAAATGGAAAATTTTGGCCGTGGAAGCCAAGGGAATTCTTCATCTTAATTAAGAAAAACAAAACAAAACAAAACTCTGCAATATTGAAAGTCTAGGTAGAGAAGAATTCTGGCTTCTGACTTCATTAAAATGAACCCTGCTCGATTAGAACCTAGCTAATGCAAATTGGAAAGAATCAAGGCTAAAGCCCATTGATGTTGGTCCAGTTCGGGAATTAAAACCCCACGGTTCCACTCCTGCCCTTGAAAACTGTCTTCCACCTTCTTAGCTTATAGGTAACAAACCTGAGTCCCTTCCTAAGGGAGCAGGAGTCAGTTACCTGCTTTCCTCCAGGAATGAACTTTGGTACCTCTGAAATATTACGTTTAAAGGACAATTTTACAGCAAGTTCTCTAATTGAACAAATGTGGAGCTTCACATCAACCAAGAGATAATTGGGAATCATTTTTGCTGTTTGGCTGCTTGCAAAAGTCAAATTAGTAAACTATGTGGGACAAAATGTTACTCAGGTCGAGTAACTTCATATTAATGAAATGTAAATAAATCCAGAGAAAGGGAAATTTTAGAAATGCAAATAAACATCCTTCATGCGACTTGTCTCCCCAAACAGTTCCTCAGATTCTCTTTCTTCTGTGCTCATGTCTCAAGTGCCTTTTAGTGATAACCCTGGACACTCCACATTTCAGCACGAAACAAATCTCCCTCTCTTGTGTTCTTGTTTGTTATTTCTGTCAGAAACATGAAAGCCACATCAGCTAGATGGAAATCCTAGAGGGATTTAGGAAGAAAAGATCAATTGTTTGACAATAAACATGGCAAATCCCATGTGATTAAATAAATGCTTATAAACGAAAAGCAAGAAGATTGTACTTTGGGTTGTTAACCATGAAGTGAGGACCAGAAATGACTGGGCAGGCGATCTGTTGGTTGGGGGAGGAGTTGGGGGATGATTCGTATTTCAACACAAAATCTGAAAATTCTGGACAAAGCAGAGATCAAGAGACATGTGAGAGCTGACTTGTTGTATCACCAAAGTTGTTTTGTTCTTGGCTTAAAAAAATAGACCTGGGATAATCTAGTTTTTATAAACTCTTGCAAATGACATGGCTTCGGTAGTGTTGCCATTGTTGAAAGGGAGTGACCCTTCTGTGTAAGCTTGCAAATTTGGGAAATGGAAATTAGGTTCTTCTTCAGTGCTAACAGGCTGGAGGTGCCACTAGCCAGGCCCACGTGTCTGTCAGAATAATCAAATCTCTTTGATAGAGCTCTGTCTCAGGATCATGTGAGATTCACCACACAATGCTCAGAAAACATGAGATCATCTTTCTACAGTGAGAGAAGGAGAAGGGGCCTGATTTCATAGGTTTTTCCCACAGATTTTGCTTTCTTTTCCTGTCAGTCATATCTGAAAGGCTGACCGTTACCAGGGGCTGTGGCTGGCATGAGGGAGAATGTGGCATTGTTGGCTATGCTGGCCGTAGCAACATGTCTGCCTCAGGGAAGATCCATCGCAGACAAACAGAAAAATGTGTCACAGGGTATGCAACTGAAGTAGACCAAAGGTGAATGCTGGGGCCATCCATCAGAAACTTCCAATGACCAATAATAGAGTAGTCACCCCATCATTTTACTTTTCAATAAGTTATTGAGTTGGCCAAGAAAATAATTGATGGTGGCTTATCACTAGTTGGCCATTTCTCAAAATGTCTATGATGGAGAAGAATCTTCATTTCTCATAACCTCAGTCAGTATTGGATTACATCAATCAAGAAACGTATCAAGAACCAAAAACAGAGTGCTAGCGGCATCAAATACCAATAAAACATGTTTCTTATTCCCAAGAGCAGCTCAGAGCCAGTGGGAAAGATATGTAAACATGTTTCTCCAATGCAGTAAGATGAGAGCCCTAATAAATGTATGGAGAAGGTACTCCAAGAACACAGATAGAGGATCAAATAGGTTCTGCTTGGAAAAGTCTGAGGGAGTATCAAAATGGAAGAGAATTTAGATACCTGGAAGGAGGAATAGAATTTACTGAAAAAGAAGGATCTAAGTAAGAAATACATGATGTGCGAAGCAGGAAGTCAAGGGTGTGCTGAGTGTTTTCAGTGGGTAAGTGCAGAGTAGTTTCATGGCCATGATTTCTGTGTGTCAAGAGTTCTGTTCTCCCAATAAATCCAAGTTTCAAGACCATTGTCTCACTTTGGACTCAAAAAGTAAATTCAAAATGCAATGACCTCTTGGTTCTAATTGTCTCAGACTGTCCCTTAGGAGTGATGAATGCACTGTCCCACAGGTGAAATTATTGCTGGGGAGATGGAAGCCTTACAGAGAAGCCCCCCAGAGCACTGTGTCCAGCCTCAAATGGGAGCAGAGAGAAGCAACTGCTCCAGGGTAAGCATCGCATACAGGGAAAGGGGGAGAGCAGCGGGGTTCTTGGTCAGCCAGGTCCAGGTCTCCACAGGGAGGTGGGGTCTTGCCAACCCGAGGCTGAAGCCGGGTCCGTGGTCATCAGTGTTGGGGGCCGGTGCACAAGACCTGTGTGGCCTTCACTCCAGGAGATACCAGAATAAGCGTCCCTCTGTGGGCCTCAGACTCCTTTTTTTTGTAAAATGAACTAGATTGACTAAATCAGTCATGGGCAAACTTTGGTTCTTAGAGCTCTAGGGTTCCATAAAGGTCCCTCAGTGGCTGGAGAGGAGAAGGAGCAAGGCAGAGATGGAAAGGTTAACCCTCCAGGACACACTTACTTCAACAGGAGTATTTTGATTCCATTTGTTTTCATATTGGCAATCCACATGAGATATGATTGGAAAGAAGTATATTTTGCTGTGCAAAAGAGTATTCAATGTCTTGGACTAGAGAATTGAGTTCTGACTGTAGTTCTAAGCCTCCCTTATTTCCTCTGCAATCCCATAAAGCTTGATTTACGTCCCTCTATAGCACTTGCCCAGTTTTATTTTGTATTATTCTTTATGTACTGTAGAGATGCACTTCTTTTTCTCAGGAATTTTTTTGCTCCATAAAAGCAAGTTCAGTCCTGTTGGACTCTTCCTAGCCGTACTGGCCTCCTTCCTGGGTCTCAAATTCACCCAGCTTATACCTTAGGGCCTTCGCACTTCTGGTTTCTTCTGTCTGGAGTGGTTTCCCCCAGATCTCCCTAAAACTTCCTCCTTAGCTTCCTTCAGGTCCCTACTCACATGTGACCTTATCTGATGGCCTTTCCTGAACACCTTATAAGGAAAGCAGAACCATATTCTAAACACACACAGACACACACACACACACACAAACACACTCACTCCAGTTGCTTTTTGTTAGGCTTCATTTTTCTCTGTAATACTTATCATCCCTTGCATATTTTATATCTCATTAGCTGTTTCCATTCGGTCTCATCCCACTAGAATGTAAATTCCGGGGGGCAGGGACATTTTGTTTTGGTCATTGCTCTGTGGCTGGAAGAGAGCCTGGCACAGAGTAACCACCCACTCACTGGAGGCATTCGACACTCAGCTCCTGTGCAGCCAAGACCTCCTGTTTTATAAAGATAAGATCCCACCTGCAGTGATTTACAGTTCAGCTGGGTTTTCTTTTTGCCTGTAACATCCAAACCAGGGACCTCACAAGACCCACTGAACAGTAACTGAGCAGAGTGCTTAAAAAAAAAAAAAAAGGCATCCCATGGGGTTTAGAACTGTAACACATGCTTGTGGGTTGCTTGTAGATAACCTCTCAGAGGTTCCATCTCCCTGTTTGTAAAAGGAGGTCGTAATTTACTGCCACACAAGGTTGCTGTGGGGATTATACCAAGTCCTAGGTGTGAACAGCACTTTGGAATCTGTAAAGGACCACGGTAGGTGTGGCTTTGGAGAAGGAGCTGATAGAGGACCAGAGCCCTACCTGACCCTTTGAGCCGATACAGGTGACCGCAGGAGCTCACCTTCTTTCCCTGGAAACAGACAGAAGACCACCTCTTTCTGTCTGAAGGTGGGAAAGCGAAGCCGGTTATCTCTTTGAAACACCTTTTGACTTTCTCATCCACCCTATGATTTTGGTGAAATTAATTAAGTATTCAGCAAAGGAAGTGTTTTCGTTGACACTACAAGGTATTCAAACTAATAGTTTCTGTAAGCAGTCCCTTTCAGCCCTGCAGCATTGCCTGTTGCTTTTTGGAAAGACCCCTTCATTTGGGAATGCATGCTGATTTCCCCACACTTATACCATGTGCCTCAGCCTCCCAGATTCAAAGAAAAAAAGAAAAAAGAATTCCGCATATTTGTGGAATGCTTCTGACACTAGCTTGAATTGCCTCCCCCAAGAAAGTACTTTATATTTATTACCATTGATCCAAACTGCTTGAACACGAGGTAGGCAGCATGTGTTAGGACACTGACGAGAGAGTTAAGAACTTGAGATCTTGTCCAGTTCTATCACTGACTAGTTAAGTGGCCTTGGGCAGATTGTGGGCCTCAGTCTGCATGCGGTGTGTGTGTGTGTGTGTGTGTGTGTGTGTAACAGGGATGGGGAAATCATATGAGCCAGCTACAGGCTCTCAGGGAGCGAGCTGGCCCTCCTTCAGAACACACCTTCTAAGGGTGTTTTGGGTTATGGAAAGGAGACCCACTGGGCACAACTTCACGGGGCTAGGACTGCAACACAAAGGATTCTGCTTCTCGACCTTACAGAAGAAGACAGTGAGGTGACCAAGAAGACAGAGATACTAGAAGAGGGGCGGTGAACAGGAGGACGGAGCAGGAGAGAAGACCCAGCAGTGGCCAAAGAATGGGACCAAAAGGGAGAAACACCATGGAGAGGCTCTGAGTGGTGGGAGAGACTGATGGAGTCTTAGAGCGGAGACACCGGATGCCCAGTGAGGAGACATTTACTGGAAGGATGGCGAGCAGATCTACTCGATTACAGACACATGGGACATGGGGAGCTTTCCTCTTTACATACGCATAGCCTCCCTTTTCTTGGCCCTGTCTCAGCTGGGTCTTTTCTTTCCTTCGTCTTCTCATGGCTGTGCTTGGGGCACCAAGTCTCTGACCCTTGGCTTACTATGGCCTTTTTATGAAGACCTTTCAGGGTGAGGAGTGGACAATATTGGTGTTCCTGCCCAGATCGCCCCAGCTTCCTTTTGGGGTTCCTTGACCATTTTCACACACACTCTAATTCCTTTGTTGTGCATTTGATTCTAATTGATAGCATTTGAAGCTCTTTGGAAATCTGCCCTTCATTACACCAGAGCCAGTGCAGAGAGCCCTCAGCCCATGATGCCTGGGAATTTTCCATAGCCTTGTGCATGGCCCTTGAGCAAAGTAAGCAGGTGTGAGAGCCCAGCTCTCTTGCCTCAGTTGGTCCTACTCTGAAGTGTAACTTACACCCCAGGGCTTAAAGACCCCCGCCCCATAGGGCTTTGCCTGAGACTACAGTCTTGCTTGGCTCCCTCCCCCACTTTCTTGCCAGTCTCCTCTAGAAGCACTTTTTAATAAGTCATTTGCTCTCAAATCTTGAATTCTCATCTCAGAGAGCCCAGCCTAAAAGCACTATCTCCTAAAGCTTAGGTTTCTTTAAGAATTGGATGAAGGTTCTGGGCACTTTTGCTAAAAGAAAGTGTACAATATGCATGTAATTGACTTGCCTTTGCTCCATGATCTTGGAAGTATAAGAAAGTTCTCATCCTTAATTTTTCTAAATCCTATCGGACTCAGCCTTCTACTCGCCAGGTGGTTGAGAAATCTGAGTTCAATTCTTTGTGGGAGGGCATTTCTCATTCTTCCTCCCTATTCACTTGAGACCCTACAGGAAACCTGGACCAAAATATTGGTGGGAGCCTCAGGATTTCAGTCCAGTACTCTTGGGGATTTTGTCCTTCACTCATAGGTGCAGGTGATAATGTCTGCTTCTGCTCAGATCTGTCTGTGCTGAGCTCCCTGTCTGCAGCACTCATGACCAGACTTTGTAGGTGCTTCGGCAGGAAATAACACTTCCAACCATTGTCACGTGAGGCCCTGATGCCTCTGGACTGCTCTGTGTGAGCCCTATTGTCAGAAGAGCTTTATTGACAGCCCCTCCCCCCTCACACGCTTCCTCCCACTTCTATCCCTGGGAAGTAGCTCTTTCTACCGCCACTGATCCGTCCCAGCCCCACCCACCTACCAGATTTTCCTTGCCTTTCCTCTTCCAGGCAATTCCCAGCTCTGTCCTCTGTCCTCAGCGAAGAAGTAGGTGGAGGTGATCTTTAAGGCAGAACTAGGACCTAGGAACATTGAAGAAGGAAACTTGTCTATCTCTCCAGGAGAGGCAAAGGAGAAATGATCCTTTAATTCATTTCCATCAGGCCAAAACCGATTAAGGCAGACTTTAATAACTCAGTAAAATACCCCCACTCACATGCAATATTGCCTGACAACTTTAGGAAGTTCATACTGCCCAGGACTCAAGGTTATAAACACCTGACCTAAAGGAAGGTTGTATGAAAGCAAGCTGTCCCACATCTGACCCCTATCTGCCAGTGATGAGGATACTCTCGAAT
This sequence comes from Lontra canadensis, assembly GCF_010015895.1. Classification (NCBI taxonomy): domain Eukaryota; kingdom Metazoa; phylum Chordata; class Mammalia; order Carnivora; family Mustelidae; genus Lontra; species Lontra canadensis. Next base: position 5,742,608 of record NW_022631072.1, read on the forward strand.
GAAACTTTATTTGATCTAGAATCTCTACCTTATGCTTGTGTCTTCTTGCTCATCAAATCAAAGCTGCTTTAGCTGAAAGATAAAGGGAGGCAAGAACACCAGTAAATAGAACCTTTGGTTTTACTAAAGGACACAATTAATAAACAAGAACGGGAACCTTGAAATCAGTGTAGAGGCTGGATTGGGGGGCGGTTTGAGGGTCAATGCTCCCCCAAATCACTGGGTTCGATGCCTAGAACATGATGTTGGTGCCATATTCTCACCATAGTTGACATCATTTGCTATCGTGACAATACTTGACAAATCTGTGTCAAAATGACTGTCATTCAGCGTTTTGGCTTATGAGACAGTGACAAGGCTCAGGCAAAATATTTTGGCCAAGTGATGCCAATGGTAAATGTTCCCAGTGGCCAGTTTTAGGGACCATTACCTTCTCATGGATAGGGATCGTGTATTATTCATCTTTACATAGCTAACATATAGCATAAGTGGCACTTACGTTATTCATAAATGTTCAGTTGATTTCATTCTTGTATAAACTGTGCATTGGCTAGCAGGAAGGAATATATTGACAAATTCTATATCCTTCTTTTGGAATGGGGGGTATATCTTTACATTTTCACTTGATGTGTACTTTTACCATCTTGAGGAAAATATGTCACATCTTAAATAGTCAAACTAAAATGACTTGAGTGCCTGTCCCATTATTACACAAGTGTTCTTCTTTACTAGAGTCCCTCCCCCACGAGAATTCCTCAGTTTACTTAATCCAGCCACAAGGTGGCTGCTTCCATCCTGTGCTACTAATGGAGTGAGAACCAGAAATGAACGTCTCTTTGAGGCTAGAGGACTCAGTCTGCGGGACCAGATACTCCAGAAAGAGCCACTCTGTGTCTGTTGCTGCTCCCAGTTTGGGAGGCCCGTTATGTTGGAGGCTGAAATGGGCAGTGTGCAGGAACGCCTCCAACCCCCTGCGGCAGAGGGCAATGCGAGCACGTCCCTTCCATGGCTTCCGTCTGTCCCAAGCGTTACTCTTACTGTTCTTGACTCCTTCCCAGGGTAAGAACTCAGATGCGCCCCTTGTGGCTGGACGACTTCATAACCACAGCTTGACCTTTAAAACAGCCAAGGCATTAGAGGAGGAAGGGAAGTATGTGTCTATGTGGGAGTACGTATTTAGGACTCCTTTCATAATGAGAACAGAGTCCATACCAGGCAGGTGAACCAAGCTTGCACATGTTCTTTGTTGCCCTTCTTTTGTGGCTGAGGTTTTATTAGAAGCCACTCATCCAGCTACTCATCTGTAGCAGAACCTGCTACAGAGCGAATTTTATTTGTTCCATCACAAGAAAGGAAGAATGGCATCTTAATATTCCAGTAGAAACCCTTACAACATATAAGACAATAGCAGTAATTCCTGCAAAACGAGGTCTTGTTAGTCTTGGCATCAATGGGGGATGCTTTAGGGCTTGATAGAAGTTATTTGAACTGAAGTCTATTTTTAAAATCTGATTCCAATTTTGATAAAATGGAAATTTGCTTGCCACTCGTGCTCTTCATAAATCTGGGGCATGTAAAGAAATGATCGCAATCTGGTCCAGTGCTTGGCCATTGACTAATGTAATGCCAAAGGTCATGCCTGAGTTCCTCCCCCACAGGGTGGGTGCTTTGTAAATAATGTTGTATAAAACATGTTGTATAAAACATCTCCATTTAATTGGGATATAACCTCCACTTCAAGAGGCACAGTGGTTGAGAAATTTTTAAAATCATACAAGCGAAATGTTACTTTAAAAAGAGAATTCCAAACATTTGTTACATTTTGTTTGCTAGTGTCATTTCTTTCTAAAGATTTACTTGTTTATAGCAAACCTTGCCAAAATGGATCAAGTGGTTCAAACAAAAAAAAAATAATGAACTATTAAGACAGACACAGAAAATCAAACCCATGTAAGGGAATCAGTGGCAAATATGCCAACTAAGAGGGCTACGCCAATTATTGTGATTAAACATTAAATTCTGACCCAAGGTTTCTGGTACACAGGGCAAAAAGGGTGGCGTGAAAAGTGATACAATTTTTTATCTGCTTGGATAATATGTGCCAGTTCATGAAAGAGAACCCTTTTCTAGTAATACATTTGAAAAGTAATCTATGGTATGGAGGAAATTCAGGCTGAAATTAGCTCTCTTAACAAGATTAAACAATTTTTTTCAAGGAAATTAAATACATTTTAGAATCTGTATCTTCTGTATCTCACTCTAGTAACAAACCTTCAAATCTCAGTGGCTTAACCCACGAACTTACTTCTTGCTCACACTATGCTGTGATGTTGCCAATGTCGGTTTCTTGGGTCATTCTCTTTTAGACAGAAACTTCTTCTATCTTGTAACTCTACCAATGAGCAATCCTTCCTTTCCAGGGTACAGACAAGAGAGATAGAAGAGAAGAATGTGGAGGAGCGCAGGAGCAATTGAAGAGAGGAGACCTAAAAGAAATGCATCTTATTTTCACTCCTATGCCTTTGACCAGAACTGTCACATGCTCCTAACTTCTTTGCAAGGGAAGCTGGAGTACGTACTATTCCTGTATTCCCAGGAGGAGGGGAAGGGGTGATGAGCATCTGGCCAATATCTGCCAAATTCATCTTGGGGCTTTTCCTCCTCTCATCTCTAAGTGTTTTTGAAACACTTCAGTCCCTAGGGTCCCCAGGGACAAGGAAGTCTACTGATTATACAAATGTAAAGTAAGATTTTTTGGTTAATGTAATTTATAATGAAAATATATTTATCTGTATCAACTAAATAAACATTGGGACAATTTTTTAAGCACCATTCCTATAAATGATGAGGTTTCTGTGCACCTAAAATAAAGATAAACTTGACCTTTGAACATGGGTTTGAACTGTAAGGGTCCACTTGCACATGAATTTTTATAAACACAGTACTATAAATGTATTTTCCTTACGATTTCCTGAAAACTTTTTCTCTAGCTCACTTTATTGTAAGAATGCGATATATAGTATGTAGAACATACGAAATAAGTGTTAATAGACTATTTGTGTTGTTGGTAAGGGTTCTAGTCAACAGTAAAGTTTTGGGGAGTCAGAAGTTATATGCAAATTTTCAGCTGCAGAGGGTGGGGAGAGAAGGTACTTTGACCCTCTGTGCTATTTGAGTGCCAACTGGATACTTAGTATAGTCTAACTGAGGGGGCTTGGTTTCCTCTCTTCCTCCTCCAAAGTAGTTCGGATTTTAATTATGTATTGGGGTTCCAGATAAGATACTTTCATACAAGAATTTCCCTTCTGAAAAAGAGGTTTGAGAAGTACTAAATTTGGACACTTTGCTCCCATGGCTCACACTACTTAAGGATCAGAACCTTCTTCCACCAGGATGCGGGAGCCAGAAAGGATCTTCTCACAAATGCCAAGAAGGGGTGAACAGAGACCATTAGATACAAGAGTTTTTCATCATGTCCCTATCATCCTTGCTCTGAGCCTGGAGTCTACAGCAGTTTGAGCTGCAGCGGTTCTGAAACAACGTGCTCAACGGAGTTTTGGAAATTTAATCAGCTTCCCTTCGTGAACACTTGCATTTCCACACTTCCATTTTATGAAGTTTCACACCCAGACATTTGGCTTTGAGGTTTGCCTCATTCAGATCCATATTGGAAAGGCCTGACTTCCTGTCACTGCCAGGATTTTCGTTAGCTCCAGGGATTTGTTTGGTTCTGGGCCATTTTATCCCAAGTTTTATTCCTTCCATCTGATTCAGATGTTTCATTACCAATGCACAGTTGTTCTTAACAAGAAGGAAAAAAGAAAAGAAAAGGATTAAAAAAAAAAAGAAGAAGAAGAAGCAAAAAATGGCACTTCTCTTAAAACAGGGAAACACTCTGGTTTAAATTTCCTGTCAGGTTTTGGGCAGGTTAGTTGGCAACTGGTGTTTGGACATATTTCAGATTTCTCAGTAAATTTCACAGAGCTTTATTGCCTCCCCCTGAACCCCTGTTCCAGAACAATAAGGTTAGCTTTAGCTTGCTCACCCCACTTTTATTAGTCAGCTGCTTTTCTGGTGCACATGGAACATGGAACATGGAACATGGAACGTGCTTTATCTTCCTCATCTTCGGGAGCTTTACTCCAACAGCGGGGTTGGGAATGGACTCTGAATCACATGCAGCCATTTACACTGGGGGGGCGGATAGGGCCTAGGAAGGAAGAGTGGGATGTTCTGACAACACTCGCACCCACCCCCCGCAGCCTCTGCTTTTCTTTCGTTGGTGTGGTCTTCAAAACCTTTTTATTTTAGAAGAGTCACAAAGGGAGTGCAGAGATTCCTGTGTGCCCCCCTCCCAGTTTCCCCCAGTGTTAGCAACTTACATTATCATGGTATATTTTTCATGAACCAATAACTGATACATTACTATTATCTCAAGTTCATGTTTGATTTGAATTTCCTTCACTGTGACCTAATGTCGTTTTCTGTTCCAGGATATGTCCTTCTGAATCCCATATGTTTCGTTGTCATGTCTTGTCTCTCCAGGATCCTCTTTGGTTTGGTTTTATGTCTGTGTGTGTGTTTGTAGTAGCCTGTGATGTAATATATAGATTGTGGTCCCCCAAATTAAAAGTCACTGGTATAGAACAAACTCTCGTTAGTGACTCCTTTAAGCTCCCACCAATAACCAAAAGGACAATGTTAAAAAAGATGCCAAATATTACAAGTATTTCTGATGCTAGTCTGTTACAGTTGGAAAAAAAAAAAGACAGGAGACAGTTCTATTTATAGAAAATCAAATAAAAAATAGAAGGTATCCTAGAGATGGAGAGAATTCAAGCCTAAATACTGTTCAGGTCTGTAGGGATCTATAGAGTTTTCAAAGCAAGCATTAATATTTTCCTGCTAGTGATGTTCATTCCTTTCAGGAATGCTGTTTGTCCTTAGTGACTCATAGCAGCCGCTTTTACAGATTTTTTTGAAGTGTCAGATGTGGTGAGTTGCCTGGGTCTAGAAAGAGTTTGGTACATAGGTTTGGGCTTCATGGGCTGTTTCCCATGGGAAAGTGGCTTGATTAGATGAAAGATGAAAACTGTCCCGGTCAGCTGTTTGAGGCCATACCCAGATGAAAGGAAGCAAGGGTGGCTGGGTGAGCACGTTTGTTTTAACACGGAGTCCAGATAATTTCATATGGATTTCCCGCCTTACTGTCGGTGCCCGGCAGGGAGGCGGAAGTGGAAGGAGATCAGAAATCTTAAAGCATCTGTTAGTGCTGAACGTGTAAATCCCAACAGATTACTGCACTGAGGGTGTCCTTACAGGCTTCAGAAGGCTGGCAGAAGAGAGGGACAGAGACAGAAGGGATGCATTCAGTGTTTCTGGTTACCTGAGAATGAAATCTCTGTGGGGAAAAGAAAGAGGACTTGACCTGGTGACTTGCCTTATGTTTCAAGCCAAAGTAGACCGAATCCATACACTCACTTATTGGTTGCAAATAAATAGGATTTAAGGGAGTGTTGTAGTTTTTAAAAATTAATTTCCTGCCCTTAGAGTCCGTTGTTGGAAGGAATCTTCAGAGACTTTTAATCTTTAAGAGATTTATCTTAGAGAATGTGAGCAAGTGGGGGGAGGGGGCGGGGGAGAGAATCTCAAGCAGGCTCCCTGCTGAGCTCAGAGCCCCACACCAGGCTCCATCTCATGACCCTGAGATCATGACCTGAGCCAAAAATCAAGAGTCAGAGGCTTCACTGACTGAACCACCCAGGCGCCCCAATCTTTCTTTTTACCTCCAGGTAGGTAACTCAGTCTCAACCACCTGTAGGAGGAAGTGATTTTTACTTCGATCTCCTAGGTCTTCTTCCTTTTACTAATTAGAATGAAGTTGGATAGATTACTTGGAAAAATTAAAATTCAGATTGTAGTGATGGCTTGATTAAATATTGATTGAGGAGTTTGTGGCTCCTTCAACTCCTTTGTATTTATTTTTCCTCGCTTTCTCTTAACCCTATTCACCCAGTTCAATGAGTTATGAAAAGAAAGTTATGAAAAGTTATGAAAAGAAATGCAATAAAATAAAAATGAATCCATTCTACTACTTGCCGAGTGATCTGGTAGCTTTGGGGGGTTAAGCAAGGGAGTTGAAAAGGTGAAGGAGCTCATCTATATTCATTTGTTTTCTCTTATTAAAATTAGGAGGAGAAAGTTCTGAGTTTGGGATATTTGCCGCCTTCTCCTCCTGCAAGTAAGAACCAACACACACATACACACACGTACTCACATCTTTGGTTGGGGCAGACTTTGCCCTAACATCTCAGCATCTTTTTTTTTTTTTTAAGGTTTTATTTATTTATTTGACAGATCACAAGTAGGCAGAGAGGCAGGCAGAGAGAGAGAGGAGGAAGCAGGCTCCCTGCTGAGCAGAGAGCCCGATGCGGGGCTGGATCCCAAGTCCCTGGGATCATGACCTGAGCTGAAGGCAGAGGCTTCAACCCACTGAGCCACCCAGGCGTCCCCACATCTCATCTTAGCACCTCCTTGGCTTTTCACATTTTCCAATCATTAGGAATAGTTTGCTGGTTCCAATCTGCTCAGGCTTGGTGTTTCTGTTGGGAAGTAAATGGCAAAAGAGCACATGACTGCCATGGGTGAACACTGAAGGCCACGGCTGTTGCTTAGAGGGGAGAGCAAGGGCTGGCTGGAAAAACAAGGCAGTGTGTGGAGGAGAGTTTAGGGATGAGGAAAGGGAGAAAAAGCTCTGCTCTTTCTCCATTGCCTCCATTTAGGTCCTCCAGGAAGCAGACGCCAACACAGGACTAAAAATGTAATTCGTTTCTTTGGGGAAGATGCTTGCAAAGGAGAAAGGGAGGCCTGGAGGCGATGGGGAGAGCCTCAGATCATGATGCAAGTCTGACATCTGTGAAGGGAGAGCAAGAAGGGGGACGAATTGGGTAGAAAGGGCAGCTCTGAAAAGTCTTGGCGAGGCTGGTGGGAAGCCCCAAAGCAGCAATTCCCATTACAGAACTCCCTCCACGGGGCAGGAATGCCTGTCTACGGTAACCCCCACCCCTGCCCCATTCCATGCTCAGTCACTGGCTAGGAGCTGCTCTGGAAAAGCATGACTTTGGTGAGAAAGCTGTGGTGGATTCCTCCCAGAACTTTGGAAGGGCAGGTGAGCACTTGTCACTGAAGGGTCTCTCTTAAAGGGCGACCTGAACAGCATCTTTCCGTGCCCACCACCCCATGGATCACATCAGTATCAGAGCTCAAAACAGGCAAGAATGGGTGAAATTCCATCTCAGATATCTGATCACCCTACTATGGCAGGGGGCGGGGGTGGGGGGTTGCTCCTAACCATAGATGATTACAAGAACCATAAAATTGAGTTCCAGGGCCAAGAATTTTCCTTTATCTGCTAAAATCCCAACACACCTTGCAAAAGTGAACTTGACCCAGTTCAGTTCCTTCCAGCTACCAGATGTGGTCCAAAAACCACTTCGAACAATTTGCAGCCTGCTGACTCAACTTGTCAGAGCCGGAAGCCCCTTGGCAGAAACGAGAACAATCTCACCTCTCAGATCTGTACAGAAAGGGAAATCGATTCACGAATGTTTCCATTTTTTTTTCTCTTTGTGGTGTTGCTTCTAAGTGCTGGAGGGTGTTGGCTTTTCTGTGACTCAGGAAGCCTACATGCTTTTCTAAGGCGAAGGATTGATTTTCAGAGTGGAAGAAAGCTGGCCTCATTTTGCTTTACACTTGGAGAATTGATTACACAGAAGGAGTTGATCCAAAATATTACTGTGGGGGAAAAGGACAGGAACATAACCGAGTGAGGAGCCAGAAGGCAGCTCCGAACACCAGTCTGTAGGTCAATTCAGCTTTGCAAGGAGCTTTTCGAAACCATGAGGCCCCCAAAGTTCAGTTGAACCCATCATGAAAATCTGCATGTTCACTTTGACCAACATGTTCACGGCTCCTCTTCACGCTCTGTATCCCTGGGTCTGGGGAATCAAATTCTCTTCATCTGAAAGATACACTGGAGGGGCATGAAATACCACCTTTGGATTAACACTTGGTCTCTCCAGAGTTTCGACTTTTCCAGATGCAAATTCCAGAGATACTCCACAGTGGACCTCTCTGGCTGTAGCCCATGGAGGCACCCAAGGAATGTTCATGATACAAGGAAGGTGGCCAAGCTTAGGTGAAGAGAGGGTGCATGTAGGTGTTGAAGGCTGGAAACCTCTGTGGAGAATGCATTCTAGATGTTAGGCCTCCTGGTACCCCTCTACACTGAGCTTCCTGGGAAAAATCATACCCGGCAGAAAAGGAGAGCCAGGATTTGCTTAATTTGTTTCAAACCCACTGCTTGACTTTTCATAGGCTGTTCTAATTTAGGGTCGAGGTATATAGCCCTGTCCTTTGCTTGCTCCTGATTTCGATTTTAATGACAGTATGGTGGAGCACAACAGTTTGCAGTGGTTTTCAAAGTTATTTTTCGTAGTGGTGCTCTTGCTTCAAAAGAAATAGAAAATAAAAATCAGGATCAAAGCTCAAGAGCTCTGAGACAGTCCAGCTTCTCCTTTAGGCACTTCCCCAACCCCAAAACTCTTTGGGAACGTAATTTGAGAAGTCATTTTTAAAGTGGAAAGAGGGGTGCCTGGATGGCTCAGTCAGTTAACGTCTGCCTTTGGCTCAGGTCATGATCCCAGGGTCCTGGGATCGAGTCCCACATCTGGCTCCTTGCTCAGTGGAGAGCCTGCTTCTCCCTCTGCCTGCCACTACCCCAGCTTGTGCTCTCCCTCTCTTGCTCACGCACTCTCCCAAATGAATTAATAAAATCTCAAAGTGGAAAGAGGTTTTTAAGTAAGAGTTTTAGGTCTGGAGTAGAGAAGATTCTAGTTTGAATCCAGTAACTGTTTCCCTTCTGTGACCTTGAGACTGCCCCCTTCCTACCATTACCAAGCAGTAATGGTAGGAAGGGGGCACTCTGTGAATCCCCATTATTACAATTAGAAAAGTTTGTTATTCTAATGATGAATAATAATTATAAAGATCATTTTTATAGGGCCTGTTCCATGTGCCAAGCACTGAGCTCATATGCATTAGTTCCTTTCAATACAATAAACCCAAGGTTTAGGTAAAACTACTAGGAATAGAGAAGTTGTTTGCCCACAGCTAGATAGCAAGTGATGGGCAGAGAGGGACCACAAACCTTGGTACGTTTAGCTTTGGAAGCAGGGCTCCAAGCCCCAGAAATGTTCAGCTTTGCAGACTCAGAGTACTAATCTGTGAACTATAGAGATTAGATTAAGTGATCATTAAGATCATTAGCAGTTCAGAAACAAACCAACAACACCACAAAACCATTATCTCCATGACAGCTGGGAGCCGAGCTTTAAAAACAACAAAATTGTAACCTCTAGGTATTATAAAAATCTCCTGGGCCCTACCTTAGTCTTTCTGCTTCATGGGATGATGGCATGCCTCACCCTCTGTTGTAAAGCCCCCTGGTGTGAAACCCACTATAATTCTCCCAGTTCATAAATTTTAACCTGCATCCCCAGGAACTTGACTCTCTCATCGACACTCTTGCCATGTTTCCTTCTCCACTTTGGCAGAGAATTCGGCATTTTCAGAACCCAAGTGAAAGTCATGAGGTCATTATTCACAGAATCTTAGCTCAATGCAAAGGGTGTGTGGCATTGTGGTTATTTTCCCAGTTTTGTCAGCTGGAAGTCTCTAGAACTCATGGCATCCCTCTGGCAATGAAGCCCAGAACTAGATTTAGGTTTCAAAAGACCATTCTCTGCCAAAATGAGTATTTATGACTTTGATATGTGCTGTTGGCTCCTGAGCGTGTGGGAAAGGCATTGTGACTAGTGGACAGAGGGCACCGGGCATGGAGTTTGGCAGACTGATTTCCTGTCTCTCTAGCTCAGGGAACCTGAGCAAGTCAGATTATTTATGGGTGAGTAAGGGGGTGGAGGGTCGTTTTTGTTTGTTTGTTTGTTTTGTGAAATGAGAGAGTTGAACTTGCTTCTTGCAATCCATTCTCCACTCTGCAGCCAGAGGGATCCTCCTGGAAGATGAACCATATTGCTCTTTTGCTTACACCTGTTCATGGGTCCCCATTGTTGCCAGGATAAAGCCCACCCTCTAACGTGACAGGAGATGATCCTGGTCCATCTTTAGGGCCCCATCTCCTCTGCCCTTGTGCTGCTTCTCCTCACAGCTGCTCCTTAATCTGTACCATTGCTCCCCCTTCTCTTTTGTCTGTCGATCTCTTCCTCATCTGAGCTGGATGTCACTTCCTCCAGATGCTTTCCTTGAGCCCATAACTGGATTAAATGCTTCCTCTCTGTGCCTCTGCAGCATGCGTTCTGTGGTGCAGTCACCTGGGCTGTCCTGGGCTGCCCGCCCGGGCCCTCAGCAACTAGAAACTACGCCTTAGTTGTTGCCATATCTGTAGGGCCCAACGCAAGCCCAGCGCCTAGTAATAGATCCCTGTATTTGTTATCTTCTCTGAACCCCATGTGTCTTACAGACTGCCCCGGGGAGGGGATGAGGAAACTCTCTGCTGACAGGAATCGCAGCCTCGTGTAGGATGTGATGGGAATTGTTGCCTTCTCTCTGGCAAATTGGAAATGGTAGGAAATGCAAATTTCAAGGGTCAGTGAAGAGTTTATCAAGACACGGCCATGCTCATTGGTTGTGTGCTGGGGCTGAGAAGCTGTGACAAAGGCCCTGTGGTCCACAAAGCCTAAAAAGTTTACCCTCCAGACTTTAATAGAAAATGTTTACCAACCTCTACTCTGAGCCTCAAACTTCTGCTGTCCCCTCATTGCCCTACCCCTGCATTCTGCTTTGATGGCTTACTCTTAAAGACGTAATATTTCCTCATGGATGTAGAGAGAAATTTAATTATTCCCAAATAACTGTATGAGTATCTACACACAACATGGCAGGGTGTTTCCCCCCAAATATTTAATATTTGGGCATGTATAATGTGGTGAATTTAGGAATAAAAATCATTGGGTTCTCCCCCTCCCCACTGCAAACTGTCTCATTCCTCAGGTTATTTGTTGAAGGAAAGGCTCCTTCTGTTCTACTCAGATTAGGATCGGAGTTTGAAATTTGTTCAGATGTGTATGATTTTTTTCTCTGCATGGGGCTTCCTTTTTATTTTTAAAAAGCAATTAATGGACAGAAAATATAAGCCAGAAGCAGTTCCTACTTTAAAACTAGATTCAGTTACATGGTTGGAAGTAAAAGGAGAGACAGAGACAGAAAGCAGCGAAGAAGTGCACTGGTCATCTAATGGGAAGTCAGACAAGCTAGAAATCCTGTTTGGGAAGCAGGGAGCCCAGGGAGACGAAAGGAGAATACCTCAGGAGTCAGCCCAGCTCTGTGAGGACATTTTTGTGGTAGTTGAATTGCTTCCTGCAGAATCTCCAAAACCCTTTGGCATCCGAGTCTCTCCTGTTCTGTCTCCTGTCTGTGTGGTATAGCCGCGGTTGTACGTGAAAGGGAAAACCTAAAACAGCCTATTACTCAGAGGAACATGGTGTACCACCTTCCAGAAAAGAATCCAGCGACTGCCTGGATTCCAAGCCGCATTCCTGAGCTCCTCTGAGGATGTAGTAAACAAGTTGCCGGGATCCAAAGATTCACGAAGAGAAGCTTCGACATTGTGAAATATTTCTGACATCCTGGTCGCTCCATTTGGCACCCCACCATGCTTTATGAGGAAACAGTATTTTGACAATGTTGTGGACTGGTCTAACCACTAAACCCACCACCTCCTCCCCGCTCTGTCTTCTAAAATTGCTCCAACAAAATAAAAAAAAAAACAACTAACACCAGATTCTTGGATGATGGAAAACCAACTCCTCGGGGTTAGAGAGGATGATATAAAAGTTCCTGTGTGAGGTTCCAGGATGAGCAAGTTCATAACACATGCCATGGGTGTAAATTCACAATTTGAGCCTATAAACTGGACATAGGACGTTCTGAGTTGGTTTTGGGAAATTGCAGAACTTACAAGAGCCAATGCCTAGCTACTACGTATTTTTTAACTCTTCAGTTTGGGGGTTTTTACTTAATTTGGGGGACTGGTTTAATTTGCCTGGATAATTCAATTATTATTCCTCTTTTTGGGTAATGCTTTTATTTTATTTCTTATTGTGCTATGTTAGTCACCATAAAATACATCGTTAGTTTTCGAGGCAGTGTTCCAATATTCATTGTGTCTGTACAACACCCAGTGCTCCATGGGTAATGCTTTTGAAGGAACGAGAAACGTGTGCTTCAATTTGATCTGGGATTGGTATTTCTCTTTTTACAGACGTGACAACGTTTTGGTGCCTATAAACATTTTCCTTTTGGGGGAGGGACTGGATTTATGGTACAGAATCCCATGAACCATGTGACAAAAATATCTGGGAGATGCTTATCATATAGCATACCTGTTCACTGGAAGAATTTCTTTATGTTTATGGGCCTAATTACAATGTAGTTTAATAAAATGGCCTTTCTGACATCAACTTTCCAGAACCTACTTTTTCCTTCCTGTAAATGTAAACAAAGCAGCATGTACTTGGCTGATTATTAATTGGCAATTTGTAGATATTATTTCTTTTTCCTCCTAAGCTAGGGGAGAGCCACAAGTATTTTGTTTTTTAATGAAGAACCAAAAACCATGGAGGAAATATCAAATAAGACCTCAAAAAGTTTAATGAAAAAAAACTATATAGTTTGTCAACTTAATTTTTCTAAATATAAAAATGTACAAAAAAATACCTATTTCCTTCCCTGTGATATTTATCTTGTGTATTTGAATGCTTTTTTAAAAAATGCATTAAAAAAAGACATTTTATAAAGAATTTGACATTTGAAAAAAGTATAAAAATGATGAAAAAAAGTCATCCCAGATCCTACCAGCCTCCCCAAAATCATTAACATTGGGCATTGTTTGAGTATTTTTTTTATGCGTATGTGAAGAAGGCAGACCAACTAGAAATGTTTATTATGATGAAATCTTATTATAGGAGACACTTTAATGAGAAAAGTATATTACTTGAATTTAGAAGAAAAACAAAGGCTGGTTGAATTTCAAATAAATGTTTCTTTAGACAAGACACATTTCCTAGAAGTTCTCTCTTGGATTAAAAAGAGAAATTTAATAAAACAATCAAAACAATGTTAAAGCATTGTATTATAATTCTAACATTCTCAAACTTTGTTTCCCAAACATTGTTGGTATTTTCATGTAGTCTAGAAATAGAACATTTAAATTTTTTCTGTAACTGTAGTTCTCTTAAATTAGTTCCATATTTAGCTCCATGTTTAGGTGGATTTTTCAGATTCTTAAAAATATGGACTATTTCTATGCTCTTTATTTTGATTTGTATTTGAATATTCCTCCCCCATGCCCTGGAAGGGCTTATGTTGTATTCCCTGGACTCTCATGTTTGAGGAAGTGCGCCCACTGGTCTTCAGTTAAATAGGGTCTGCACTGCGTACTATATTTTTGGATCACAGCTTTTCTTCAAAACACTGAATATTACTCCATTGTCTTTGGAATTTGCTGCTGTTATGAAGAAGTCTGATTCCCCTCCCCCCGCCCCAGTGTACATGATTTACTTTCCTGGCTGATCACTGGAAGGATTATTTATCTTTTAAATTTAATGATATAATTAGGCAATGCTCAGTGTATTTTGTATCAAACATTTCTGGAAAACAGAGGTCCCTCTCAGGCTACAGATTTAGGTTTTTTTTCCCCCCCTCTTGGTTTCAAGGAAGTTCTCTCACATTATATATTCAAATTCATTTTCTCTTTGTTGGTTTTGCTACATACCAGGGACAACAATTATCTTTATGTTGGTTCACATTTGTCTGTCTTCCATACATATTAGTTAATTTCTCAATGTTTTGATTTCTTTGAACTTTGTTCATCATGAGCAGCTCATCTTTCTTCTACATCAGTAATTGATCTATAGCTTGAACTACTGTGTTTCTTCTGGTTTCTAAATTATTTGTTAATTCCTTAATGCTGTTGTTGGAAGTCTAGTTATTTCCTTGGGTCGATGGTCCTTGTTTTCATCTTGGTAGGGTTATTGTTATTATCAAGCCTGTGAATTCCTCTTTTCTGGACCACATACTTATCAAGTTATTCTAAAGTGTGAGACAATTTTCCTTCTGATCCTTGGTGTTTTCTTATTTGTCTTTCCTTTCCTTTTCTTCCTTACCATCGAATACGGAGATAAATGTCATGGCATTTCTTTTTACCGTACTCATGTTTAGATCATTCTGTCCAGACATTGTTTGTTCTAATGCACTGAAGTTTACATCTTGATCTTTTCCACATCATTTATAACTAATTTGTTTGCCCTTCCCAGCTATAGCTTGATGGCTGAATTTTGTGTTCTATATTCTTTTATAACTCAAGGGAATGACAACAGGAGAGAATCCAACTGGGCTATTTACAGTCTTTGTCAGATAACGTAGGCCCTGCTCATTGTGTCAGGATTTTGTTAATGGTCAAGTTCTACTTGATGGGTGTGCTCCTCTCCAGTGAGAGTGTAGCCTTGGCCCTTAGACTATACACCATGGAAAGTTTTCTGTATAGCCATACCAATTCCACTTCCTTTTCCTCTAATAGCCTCTCCATGCCCAGTACTCAGATTGAAAAAGGTAAAGATAATGATCGAGTTGGTTTCTTTCCATATTTGACTTGATCAGTTGACTCAGCCATACAACTTGGGGGGAGATTGGGCCAGGGTAAAGGTATGTTTACCTGTGTGTTACCTCTGTTTCCATTTCATGATCATCTGTATCTTTCTTTCTTTACCAGTGCTAAAGTCAATAGCATCAGGTAACCCCTTTTCTTGCTTTGTGGCAGTTAGTAATTTCCCCCATAGCCTTTTAGTTTTTTCTTTCTCTCATTTTATTAGATAATGGGAAGGGAAATACCATGAATCAATCACAATCTATACTCAAAGCTAAAATCGGATTAGAAAAATCATATTCTAGAAACAGAACAGACGATTTAATGTAAATTCCATATCGTAAGTAGTTAAGGTGGAGGAAGTTGGGAAGAAATATATGATAAGAATTTAGAACTATAGCAGAGGGAAGCCAAGAGAATAAAAAAGTGAGGTGGAGGAATAAAGAGGGAAATCTGGTTAGTTCTGATGACAGTAAAACAGTGACACTCTGTTGGTGGGCAATATTGTTCTTTTGGACTGAGGGCATTGGGAAGGCATTATTACTGGGCTTTGAAATTTTGGTAGGCTCTCAACTTCTGAAAAATGCCCCTCTCTGTTCTGGGAAGTAGCTTAGATGTTTTTATTTTCAAACTCTAAAGTTTATTTTTGAAATACAGTCTTCTTTTCCTACATAACTTTGAAATCTTAACAGATATTGGAAGCAATGACTGGGGTTTTAACATTTATTTTGTAACCTGACAACTGCTGACCAATGTGCCAACCATTCTGAGAGCCCCAGTCATCTTATGTCACAGACTATAGCATTAGAAGTGACCAAGACAGAAGGGTCTCTGAACATTGGGATGGAGAAAAGGGTTATGGCGATAATGGAAGCAGAATCAGGGACAGAAGAGAAGTGGGCCCAGACCCTGGGTGAAGCGGAAGGTGTGGGCAGGGACAAAAAGTCCTCCCAACATACTAAGGGATGTTGTAGAAGTTGCATAAAGCAGGAAGTCAAGTGTCCAGGTATAAGCCCACAACCAGGAGAGCCAGAGAGAGCAGGAGCAAAGTGGAAGGGAATCTGGGCCCATTAACAAGGAATGGAAGTGGAGGCAATTTTTTCTCAGCCCCTTTATTCAGTCTTGACTGTGGGAGCAGCCCATTGTGAGACTGGAAACCTGCAATGATGAGAAGTGATAATTCTGGCTGAGATGAGGGGGAGGGAGAGAGAGAGAGAATGAATATGCATATCTTATCCCTTTGATATTGCCAAACTGTCTAGTTGACCTATTTCTCTTTTGATTCTGTAGATCTGCCTCAAGATTGCAATTATTTTGAGTCAACATTTGCCACTTTCTAAAAATTTTTTTTTTCCAAATTCAACTTTGGAATTGACTCCAAAACTTGATTGAGGTAAAAATCAACACACAATAAATGATTCTATTTAAAATATGCAATTTGATGCATCTCAACAGATGTACCCCTGTGAAACCACCAACATGATTGAGATACTGTACTTTTGCCATCAAGATAAGAAGTATTTCCATTTCCTTGGCAATCCCTCTCTCCACATCCTTCTTAACTCATTTTATTCAGCTTTACTGAGATATAATTGACAAATAACATTTAAAGTGTGCTACACAATGATTTGAGATATATATATATATATATATATATATATATATATATATCTTGTGAAAGGATTCCTACCAATGAATTAATACTTTCATTATGCCACATATTTATCACTTTTTGTCAGTGGACACTTAGGTTGTTTCCATACCTTAGCTATAGGGTTGCATGTATGTAGAAATACAGATATCTCTTTGATACTTTTTTTTTTTTGAGAGAAAAGCTGAATGAAGGGGAGCAAAAAGAGAAAGAAAAAGAAAGAATAAGCACTCTAAGCCTTAGATCTTCATAAAAAGTGAAGACCTAGGGTTGCCAGATAAAATACAAACAATATTTAGGATAAACTTATGCTTAAAAATTTATTGTTTACCCAACATTCAAAAGTAACTGGGTATCCTGTATTTTATTTGCCAAATCCATCAACCGGTTGCTAGGTTGAAAAGGATTAAGGGACTAGAGTATGAAATGTGTAAAGACAGTATCTTTATAGATCTAGATGCAGTTATAAGCATGGATATAGATAGGGAAGAGTTTGTTATTTAGGAACTACATTTATAGACCAAATGGGTGCATAGATATGACCAAAACTGGATCTTTGGGGCCTATCTTGTAATTTTGAATTTATGCAGACATCTTGCCATCCCTTTATGAAGTTATGCTGTCATCTATTAAAATTTTCCCCATGTAATCTACAGCAGGTTTATGCTAGAGAAGAGCATCAGTGTGAGTTCAGAAAACATGGTAGTGGGCCAATCTCTACTTGCACAAGCTGATGAGCACAAGTCATTTTATCAGCTCAAGACCCTTTCATGAAGACTAACGAACGGGTAACTCGGAACAGATGTTCCCCAGCAACATCCACTGTCACCTGAGTTGTTCGAGTTGTGCCCATGTCTATTTTGGTAATGGGAAGTCCAGCGAACAGCTCTGGGATTTCTGACACTTTTATGGCTTACTACAGTGGGTGGTGCAGAAGGAACCAAGGAGCTCCGAGGGAGTTCTGAGCAGGCCTCACAGTAACAGTCAATTTGTGTTTGGAAAGGCACTTCTGCCTCTATCAGGGTAGTGGAAGCCATCACCCCTGCAGAGGCCCAGATCCTACTTTAGGGGTTACTGCCAATCAGATATTGTTTTTAGTGCACTTGTAAGAAAACTTTCCTGGAAGTCTTTTGTGAAACAATCCTTTTAGAAGGCACACCACTCCAAATTTGGGAGAATACAAAGAGGGAGAATTTCAATGATCTGCCAAAATCAAGTTGCTGTCTGGATCAGGAATAAATAGTGTGATTTGTCCTTTAGTGAGGGAACCAACTTGGTTAGGGGGGAAAAATTGGTGTCCTGGGGGCACCTGGTTGGCTCAGTGGGTAAAGCCTCTGCCTCCAGCTCAGGTCATGATCTCCGGAATCTGGGATCGAGCCCCGCATCTGGCTTTCTGCTCATCAGGGAGCCTGCTTCCCCCACTCTCTCTGCCTGCCTCTCTGCCTACTTGTGATCTGTCAAATAAATAAATAAAATCTTAAAAAAGAAAAAAATTGGCGTCCTGAGTAGAAGGTAGTTTCTGGTATTGGTAACTCATCTCTGTCCTGGGCTAACTTTATCGTCATGTTCAGTGGGGACCAACGGGGAGCCTTGAGGATGCAGACAACTGAGCGTCAGCAAATTGATGGCTCCATAAGTGACAAGAATTTAGAGCAGGGATTTTCAAACTACTGCTGCACATGGGAACCCCTTGTAGAGTCTTTAAAAACTCAATGATGCCCAATTTTGTTGTTGTTTTTTTTTAATGTATTTATTGGAGAGCGAGAACATGGCCATGCGAGTGATTGGGGGAGGGGCAGAAGGAAAGAGATTCTTCAAGAAATTAAAAATAGAGCTTCCCTATGACCCTGCAATTGCACTACTGGGTATTTACCCCAAAGATACAGATGTAGTGAAAAGAAGGGCCATCTGTACCCCAGTGTTTATAGCAGCAATGGCCACGGTCACCAAACTGTGGAAAGAACCAAGATGCCCTTCAACGGACGAATGGATAAGGAAGATGTGGTCCATATACACTATGGAGTATTGTGCCTCCATCAGAAAGGATGAATACCCAACTTTTGTAGCAACATGGATGGGACTGGAAGAGATTATGCTGAGTGAAATAAGTCAAGCAGAGAGAGTCAATTATCATATGGTTTCACTTATTTGTGGAGCATAACAAATAGCATGGAGGACAAGGGGAGTTAGAGAGGAGAAGGGAGTTGAGGGAAATTGGAAGGGGAGGTGAACCATAAGAGACTATGGACTCTGAAAAACAATCTGAGGGTTTTGAAGGGGCGGGGGGTGGGAGGTTGGGGGAACGAGGTGGTGGGTATTAGAGAGGGCACGGATTGCACGGAGTATTGGGTGTGGTGCAAAAACAATGAATACTGTTAGGCTGAAAATAAATTTAAAAAATTAAAAAAAAAAAAAGTCTCCAGTGGACTCGGCACTGAGTGCAGAGCCTGACACAGAACTTGAGCTCATGACCCATGAGATCAGGACCTGAGCTGAAACCAAGAGTTGGGACGTTTAAACCAACTTTACCCCCCAGATGTCCTCCTCCCCACCCAGGGGCTTTAAAAGCTATACCTATTAATTCAGAATATCTGAGGCTTTGCTCTCACAGTTCTAAGCAACCCTAGGTGACTCGAGGGCCCAGCGCTGGGCAGGTTAACAAGCCCTCAGAGGATTCGGAGGTATGCTGAGGTTTGAGAAACACCAGTGCAGGAGATAAGAACCCGTCCCTGGAACAGCCTGCCTGGGTCCCAATCTTGCCTCTGTTACTTACAGAGT
Source organism: Lontra canadensis (assembly GCF_010015895.1). NCBI lineage: Eukaryota > Metazoa > Chordata > Mammalia > Carnivora > Mustelidae > Lontra > Lontra canadensis. The sequence continues at coordinate 5,761,759 of NW_022631072.1, forward strand.
CACATGGGCAAGTTACCTAACTTTACCGCTCCTCAATCTCTTCTGTGGCCCAATGGGGAAAATAATCTTACTCCCCTCAAAGTGCTGCTATATGTGGTGAGTTGCGTTTCAACAGTGCCTGTCACACAGTGAGCTCTGCCTAGTGCTTGCTCAATAAGCGTATTTCTGTGCTGTTCCATGGAGATGCGAGTCTCTGATAATATTCAGGAGATATTCTCAGTTAGTGCGGCAGAACCTGGGAGTCTGCTCCCTCCTGGGATTTCCTTGCCGGTGTCTGAAGTCCCCTTTAGCCACTGGACTGGCGAACTCACAGGCAGGAGTTTCTACCAGAAACTCCAGCCTCCCTGCAGGCTAATTTCTGGGAAGATGCTCTTTCGTGGGGAAAAATAATACTTAGATGATTTCACAGTCTGTAGAGCATGTTTACTATTTTACAAGAGATTTCTGTTTGTAAGAGATATATATTTTTTTAAAGATGTGACAGAGGAGGGAGCACAAGCGGGGGAGCAGCCGGCAGAGGGAGGAGCAGACTTCCTGCTGAGCAAGGAGCCTGATGTGGGTCTCCACTCCAGGACCGAGCAGAAGGCAGCTGCTTAACTGGCTGAATCATCCAGGCACCCCGTATTTGTAAGTGATTCTTAAATGAGAACTTGGGTGGGGATGGCAAGGTCCTAATTCAGGTGATAGAAGCAGGTCAGCCTTTGATGCCTTTCTGAGAAGGTGGAGGGAACAGCTTTTCTGAGCAGCAGCGGGAGCTCATGGAAGTAGTAGAAGGAGCCACTTCATGCAAGTACGTTCCCAAGGATTCCCTGGAAGAATGCAAGACCAGCTGACTCACGCTGGATTGTGTTGGGTCCTGGGGGAAATGTAAAAATCTAGCAGCTCTTCTGGAATTAAACCTTCTAAAGGAAGAGTGCATTTGGCTGTGAGGCTACCTCTGTACTCTTAAGGAACATTCCTTGAAAAGACAAAAATCGACCATGCACATTCAACTGTCTTCCAGAAGGTTCCTGTGGATAGAGTCTCTTCCTGAAGGCACTCCACTAATCTGTTAAAAGGACTCCCAATCCCCCCTTTCTCACTTCACAAACTGTATTTTCCCCCAAAGCCTACTTGAAATAGGTTTTTTTTTTTTTAATTTTTTAAAAAGATTTGAGAGAGCGACCACAAGCAAGGTGGGTGAGGGAAGGGCAGAGAGAAAGAGAGAGAAGCAGGCTCCCTACTGAACACGAGTCCATCGCTGGGCTCGATCCCAGGACCCTGAGATCATGACCTGAGCCAAAGGCACACCTTTAACTGAGCCCCCCGCCCAGGTGCCCCTGTTTGAAATGAACATGGAACCGATATAGGGAACACATGGAGTTTGAGCTGGCGTGATCACCAAGGGATATTTTTTCATGACTGCTCCGGCAAACCTGTTGGGTCCTTTCTCCTGACTCCCACCTTTGGGTGAAATATCACATAGGTGCCATCATCTTTTTGGATTTTCTTAGATAGTCATGAAAACCTGTTACACACATCTTATTTGTAATACGAATGTGTCCAGGACCTAGAATAGTCACACCTGGGGCAGGGGCTCCACCATCCTCTGCCCAAGTGGGCTTTAGCCTGGAAACATGCACGAGATGGGGAGGGGTGGCATGCCTGCCACTTTCTGCAGAGCATGTCCTTGATTCCCCAACCCCACCCCAAGTCACTGGGCTGCCCTGGATGGTGGGGAAGAGGAAGAGGAAAAACGGGGAAAACTTCTTGCTTGGTGGCCCACGTATGATCTGGCACTGGTCTCCGGTCTCCTATGCTCTCCTCCAGCCAATGTTCAAGAGATTCTCCTGTGGGTTCCCCTCTAACTACAGCTTCTAGATTTTTCCACAGTGGTCACCCTGTCCCTTCCTGAAAGCATGCCTGGGTCAGATTCTTTGAGTGATCCAAACTGACATTCCCACCAGGAGTTCCACATTGGGGAATCCTGTTCCTGTAGTCTGGGATTTTAATCTGAGGAAGCTTCGGCTAACCTCTTCCAGGTGGTCGCAGAGGCTCAGCGGCCTCAGTGTGGGAGCAGGGAGTGGGGGCTGGCAGGGATTTTGCTGCCAGGGGTTTAGAGGAGGTGGGGTGGGGGTAGAAACCTTGCCCCATTCAGCAGCCTCTCCTCCCTATCCCTGTTGTCTCGTCACTCTTCCTTTGCTTCTCTTAGGCCTTTGCTCTGTCCTTGTAGGGTCTAAGGTCATCAGTTCCCTTTTCATAGAATCTTGGCTTCTTGGTAGCACCAGGCTTCCTGGTCCAACTCCACCTCCCACCATTCACACTTGCTACGTTCCAAGTACCTGAGCAACCTTGCAAAATGGAGCAGAGGTTCTCTAGGCAAAATCTGCATCTCCAGGCAAAATTGACTGGGGCTTTGGGAAGTTCGCCCGAGCCAATCTGCAGACACAATAAGGGGGTCTTCCTGGAGGAGTGAGCAAGGCCAGGAGGACAGATGTCACGAGGACGACAGAGGGAGGGAGGATATGATCTGGAGAAAGGCAGCAGGCCGGCTAGGAGTCCACAGGCTCCAGCCCAGATGCTAGGAGGTAAGATTGCCTTCAGGTGAGGCAGTTACACAGAGGAAGGACCCGACTACCAGTAAGTTCTAACGCACTAGAAGATTCTGAACAAGACTGCAGGGCTGTGGATACGGGCTCCATACTCCTTCCATGCCCTGGGACCCGTTTCCACCAACTGCCTGTGCAAAGTTTCTAAATTGCTCAGAAAACAGTACCCGCCTGAAATACATTCCATCTTTCCTTATCAGCAGGCCTACGCCGCCGGCGAAGGTAACACTAGGTTTTCCTCTAAAATTGTATGAGGTTATAGGTGGTGGCACACGTGTCTGAGGTTTATGGCTGCCGCTGGTCAAGCCCGATTTCTTTTAAAACATCTTTTAGGCACCTTCTAACAGCACGGGTTGCATTTGTTGGAGGCCTCTAACACAGACTCAACCCCCTTCCTGTCAGCTAGGTAGTTCCAGGAACACTTGGATTTTTGTGAAGTCCAGGCCTTTGGTTGGGGCCAAAACTAGGCCAGCTGTGCTTGTGGGGTGTGTTGGAGGGGGGTGACATCACCCAAAGCCCACTGTTGTTGTGCCTGCTCTGAACTCCCCGTTTCTGGTTAGAAGGCAACGCTGTGCTTTCCCTCTGGTGGGCTGGATTCCTGGAGCTAAGTCAGGTTTGCGGGCTGAGCTCTACATCTTCCTCCCCAGCCCCCCAAAAGGAAAACAAGGACAGGTGGTTGCGTCTGGGCCCTGTGAGTAAAACTTAAGCACCTGTGAAAACTCAATGCCAGTATTTTCTTTAAAGGAGAAGAGGGCACACATGTGCAGGTCATCTGGCTGTGGGCGCAGCCAAGAGGCCCAGGATAGCAAGGGCTGAGTTCTGCAGCCGCGCTGTGTCCTTAGGGTCACAAAGTGGGGCAATGCCCTTTGCCAACTTGTTAGTAACAAGACGTCCCTGTATTTCTAACAGAATTGCTAGTCTTCTATTTCCATCCCAAGGAAAACAACGAGGCTATCCCCAACACTTTTTTAAATGTTACCTGGGCTCCTCCCACTGAACTAAGTATTTTACACCGATTATTTTGTTCGACCCTCACGACAGCCCCATGAAAGAACCCCTCTCCATTTCATGCAGAGATAAGGGCACAGGCTTAGAGAGAATTCATTTGCCCACAGTCCTATAGTTCGTAATTGATTCAACCTCTGGCTGTTCGGACACCAACCAAGGTCACCGCGCGCCGTGCTGCCCTCATCAGTGGAGTAAAACTCAGCTCCAAAATTTGTTTTCTTTTTCCTTCCTGGGTGTTTTTTATTGATAGTTTGCTTGTTTTAAGGATTTGAGAGAGAGAGAGTGTGTGTATGCTAGCGCGAATGCAGAGAGGAACAGAGGGACAAGCAGACTCTCTTCTGAGCCTGGGGGACCTGAGGCCATGACCCAAGCCAAGCAGACATTTAACCAGCTGAGCCCCCAGGGACTCCCGTGATGATTTACTCTTTCTCACAATTCTAAATTCTAAATTCTCTCACTCCTTCTGCTCTCCGTGGCACTGGCCACACTCAGCGGGTGCTCAGCGGGGACACCTCCATTCTGCTCTACATGGTCCCTCCCTGCACGTGGCCTCTCTCCAGCTGGCCAGCCTAGACTTCTCCTGACCTGGCCTCTGGGGTCCCAAGGAGCTTTCCAGGAAAACAAGCCTTAGCCCCTAAGTGCTTATCAAGCCTCTAGTGCACGTGTTGAGGCCTCATTGGTCAAATCAAGTCACATGATCAAGCTAAGTTTTTTTTGTTTGTTTTTTGTTTTTTTGTTTTTCCATATAGGAGGGGAATTTTGCAGGGGGTTGAATGTCCTTTATTGGGAACACCACAACATGACTTTTTACCACATCAGTGATAATAGTACTGAACATAACAATGGGCCTTGGAATTTGGAAGGAAAAAAGCAAAGTACGAGTCAGTGGTCTTCCATGCCCGGTGCTCTCCTGTGGATGGGGCCTTTCTGTCCCCCGATGGCCATTGTACCGTTGGCAATCACCCTCTCTCATTCTGGCATTTGGAATGGAGAACACAGTCCGTGAGCAAGAGCGGGTATCATTAGGCTAATCAAAATGTTAAAGAATATGATGCAACTTTTCTTTTCATCAGCCTCTTGTTTTAGTCCTTGGGCAAAAAGAGTCTGCCTTTCCTCTGGCTGTGTTTTCCAAAACTTCTCCCCGGAACACTTTGGGAAGCAGAGCGCTGGAGAAAGAATGAGGAGTGGAGGGAGCTATGCCCTGTAATAATGCCGATTTCAAAACATAGCTTAGATTTTTGGAAAATCCCCTCATGAGCATGAAAAGTACAACGACTCATGTTCGGTTGCTCCTGCCAGCGGAAAACCACCATGACACTTGGCTGTGGTGGCAAATGTTCTCTTCTTAGCCACCAGCGCCCAGGGCCGTGTTCCAGGCGATGAACACAGTGTTTGGTCTGTCTCAGGGCTAAGAGCATATGAAGCGTGGGCATTGTTGGGGGAGCCTGGTTGGAAGGGCCTTCCTTAAAAGCAAGGGAATCATGTGGAAAGATTAATGGAAACTTATATTAAAATATGATACCTCCAAAAGTAATTTCTTGCAAGCAGTAAGAATTAATGCATTGTGAAACAAACAGAACTTTCACTATTAACCTCAGAAAGAAAAAAAAAAAGGGGGTGGCCAGCTCAGTGGAAAATATCGCCTGTGATTTTTTTTTTTTTCCTTTTCCATGCTAGATGGCACTAATTGATTGAAGGGCTTGGTTGTTTGGAGGGAGGTGGGGTGCCCTGAGGGGAAGGGATAAAATTAGACCATGTGATTTTTGATATATTGTTGGGAGAGGGTGTCTTTATTTTATTTTCAACCCGAAGTCTTATTACTTAGCTTTTGTTTTGGTCTTAGAAGTAATTTTTATTTTTTTTTTAATTTCTTAAAAAATATTTTATTTATTTATTTGACAGACAGAGATCACAAGTAGGCAGAGAGGCAGGCAGAGAGAGAGAGAGAGAGGAGGAAGCAGGCTCCCTGCTGAGCAGAGAGCCCCGATGCGGGGCTCGATCCCAGGAGCCTGGGATCATGACCTGAGCTGAAGGCAGAGGCTTTAACCCACTGAGCCACCCAGGCGCCCCATTAGAGGTAATTTTTAATTTTAAGTAGATTGCTTGGTTTTTCCTGCATGTTGACACCTGGAGGAAAAGCTGACTAAGGTTCTGCCGAATCCCTGAGGTGGGTGTTGACAGATCTGACTGACATTTGCGTGGCATTTCCTTCTGTCCTGTCCCCACACCCGGCTTCTTAGTGGCAGTACTTCACTGGTACAAAAATCCTGGAAAAGCATTTCTTCACCAGTTTCTTTCAAAGGGGAGCCCATAGAGAAAGGACTCATTTTATCTGCGCAAATAACAAATTCTTACAGAAGCTTGTAATTGCTATCAACTCTCCTCCTCGAGTCCCCAAAAATAGACCTTGTGGTGTGACATGAGGACAGCAAATGATTCATACGTCAGTGAGTTTGCAATTCATTTTAGAAATAGAGCTGAGCCCCGTAAAGTACAGTCCAGGAAAAATAGGGAGAATGAATAGCCTTAAGGACGCATCAGATACTTGGGCCAAAATAAAAATATTTGGTATAACTTAAAATAGGTCTGTATTTATTTTTTGAAACATAATGTGCAATTAAAGTTCCCTCTGTCTATTGAGTAACTGCGTAAAAATAGTTTTGCAGCATTGATGTAACGACTTCCAATTTATGTAAGGGCTAGATGCTCTGATCTCATCTGTGGTTCTGTGAAGAAAGGTTTTCACGTAATGTTGTTGACAGACAACAAAACAGAAGCTGAGAGATTTTGTGACTCTCCTCGGGTCACGTGGTTTGTAAGTGATAGAGCCAGGACTTGAACTTGGATACTGTGGCTGTAAAGGTCATTCTTTTCCTATTAAATTGCTCTGAATCATGTTCCACAAGGCTTTGTAGCAACAGCAACCATGGGCCTGCTCACCTGCTATCTGCGGGGTGGAAAGAGTTTTGGACACAGAATTAAGAGCTAGGTTAGAGTTTCACCAGATAGGACTTGGGCTAAGCGACTTGAAGCGCATCTCTAAAAGTCTTCCAAGGCTCAGTTTGATCATCTGTAAATTGCAGGGAGATCTCTATCTACAGGACTATGGTGAGAACAAGGATCAAGAATGTAAAAGTTCTTGGAAGATGATAAAGTGCTCTGCACAGATACACCACTGTTATTTATTAGACACAGACTTTATCTGATAATGGGCTAGGAGCTATGAGAAATTCGGGAGACTTTTTTGTAGTCTGTCTGACATCTGCTCCTTCCTTACCTCTTTCCCATCCATTCTAGAAGCTCCATGCCCTAGTCACATCGAACTTTTTAGGTTTTCACATGTAACTTATGTTCTGCATGCTTTTGCATGTTTTAATCTTCCTGCCTACCATAGCCCTTCCTCTAGGAACTCCTACGCATCCTGCAGAGGCCCTTTCCAACTTTCCTGGGTAGAGTTCATTCTTCCTCTTCTGTGTTCACATCTCTATTAAAGCACGTCCTGCAGCATGTTGTAATCCGTCTGTTTACATATCTGCTTCTCCCCTTCCTAAGCCACTAACTCCTCAAGGGCAGGTGCTGCCTGGCACATAGGAGACACCCAAAAGCTTGCTTGCGGGATGAATGGTTAGAGACATAAGAATTACTGCCCTAACCCGCAGATACATTCCAGCCTAACTGAGGGACAAGACAAATACATGAGAAACATGAAGAAAGCAGGCTGGACAATGGATTATATGATACGGTACATACAGCCCTTAGAGGTGCATAAATTCAGATGAACAGGAAATTATTGAGAGCTAAGGGAAGCAGGGCAAGTTTCAGTAGTGTGTGGAATTAGTTAATGGTATGAAATGAGTGGAGAAATACTAAATTCACCAGAATTCCTGTACGGAGGGAGTTGGTTTGGAAGCCAAGCTACGGTGGACACTAAGGGTCCACCACCATAGGACCCCTAGTCTGGGGACTCAAGGGCTCTGCCTGTGGGCAGGACTGTTCTTCAAGAGGGAAGGGGTGTTCCTGAAGTCCCAGGGAGATCAGGGATGAGGCAGGGATGACAAAGGGAAGGGTGGAGGTGAACAGAGGATGACGGCTGAAGACCACGTGCTAATAAGTCTCAGTGAGATTGCCTAAATCCTGGAGAGCTGGAACCGAACAGATGCTTCTTTTCATGGAAGTGATGGGTGGATTTGAACAAGAGACATTCCATGTGAATACTGGAACAGGGAGACAGAGAGAAAAGCAAGACATAGGTGTTACTAGAAGCCTGCATGACAAGGACTTCTGAGGGTCCGATGACATAGATTTGGGGTTTGGGCCGGGTTTAACCAAATCTCTAAGGAATGAAGCTGGAGGAAGTGTGCAGAGGGAGGAGAAAGCGGACATCCTGATGACAATATCAAAATGAATTGTTCCTCCAAAGCAAAGAATTGGCCAGGAAGTGTTGTAAGAAATCATGCATGTTAAAGCAAAATGAGACTTCAGTTCTCCTTTTAGACATTTCTGTAGCCACGGACCCTTAGACCCATAGTCCGTAAATGTCAGTCTTCCAACCTGGCTGATGATAGAGGAAAAATTTTCACCTGCCTGTCTCTGGCCATGGGAGGAAAAATGGCAATGGGAATGAGTCATTTGTAATACTAAAGTCATTTAATTTCAAGAACCTTTTTTGGAAATCCTGTTCTTGAATATATATATTTTTTGTTATAAATGTTCTTTCTTTTATAAATTAGTGGTTATTTTTGGATATCCTGACATAGTAAAATAAAAATGTGTCAACTTTATGCCCATCTCCTAACTCACTTAGAAAATTCACTGGTAGAGAAAATCCAAAATTGTAGGAACCACCTCTCTTAACATGACTGACTCTTGGTATAATTTAGATTCACTAGTGCGTCGTGAATGAAATGTTTGGAAGGAGACTGATTTTCATTTCCTAATTCCACCATTCCTGGTCTTGGTTGGTGCTGTTTCAGATGATGGCTTTTTGAGTCACAACATCCAGGCATCCTTCAAAGTAAAATGTGTAAGTGGAGGAATTGCCACGAGGCTTCTCTGAAAACTGCCCGATTATGAACAGGGCTTTGTTCTCCAATTAATATGCCATTCAATGAAGTAAATCTCACACCTAGTGCAAACAAGACCTGGCATTGTATTATTACAAAGCAGTGTTTATGTAATGATTACATATTTTTACTCACATAATTATGAAATGCACAACTGTTATTATGCTGCATGGTAATTAACCACAAATGGTACACATTTCATGTACATGGCTGTAATTCATGTGACTTTCAGAACAGGTCCAACTTCATGGGTATGCAGCTTGTGCAGTCCCACAGGACCCCTTCTGAGCCGAGGCTTGCTCTTGATTTAATGATCTGAGGGCACTGTCTTAAAATTACTAATAATTTCTGAACAAGGGGCCCCACATTTTCCCTTTACACTGACACTGCAAATTACAGAGACCTCTGGCCCTGGCCTCTGCCTTATTCTTGACGCCAAGCTCAGCTGGCTTTAAGTCTTATTGAGTCTATACCTAGTAGAGGGATGGGCACAACAATCCGAGTAATCTGGTTTGTTGCAGAAAGATTATCACTGCAGAAAGATACTATGCCCTAAATATCTCCCTGTGGTCTAAAATCCCATATGATAGAGACCATTGAGGTCAATGCAGACCAATCCCTCTGGAAGAGTTAAGGGGTAGGTGGGGATCCCTTCTGTGCCTGCTCTGGTATAACCCTTGTGCTGGGGGTGGGCTCCACTGGGAGAGGAAGAGAGAGGGTAATTAACAGCACTCAAGCGACTCCACAAAAGGATTTAGTGGGGTCAATTGTAGCTATGGGATATCTAAACTATCTGGGTTCCCCCAATTCTTCTGTAACATCTTCAGTAGAGGTGACATTGACAATTATGGTTTTGTGTTGGTGAATTTCTTTGGAGAACTCAAAAAATGGTCAAGTTCTGAAGACAAGTTGATTCAACATGAAAATTAAGATTGTTCATGTGGGCTCAGGAACCAGAAGACAGAGAGACAGTAGGCAGCTAGCTTCTGGGTGGGTGGCCTCCGTGAGAATTTCAGTTCTGCCATGATCTTCCTGGTGAGGTCATGAGAGTGAGTGCATGTGGCCGTGAATTTGGGGGTAGGAGAACAGAGGGCTTTTTCTGCACTTATGAGCAGAGGGAAGCCCAAATGTGAATCTGTTACCTTTGGGGATTGATTGTCTTTGCCTGGGCTCTTCACAAGATTTTTGTGTTTAAAGATAAAATGTTTCATATAACTCATATAGTAGATGTCAGACATCATTAGAAATAGTATGTGTGTCCTTCACTATGTTGCTGCTTTAATTCTTTTTCAAGTTTCTTTCTTTTATTCTCTGATGTGGGACTCAATCCCAGGACCTCCATACTACACACAAGTACACTTACAGCTTTACAATTGCTATGATGTTAACCTAAGATAGAGGATACGTTGCCAGCCACAGGCCAGAACACTGGGCAGAAGTGCAGAAAAGAAATATTTTGGCAGCAAGAGGGCTTGGGAAGCCAATATTTTTTACCATAACTTACAGTAAATATTTACAAATTCAGGCTCATGTGGGTGTTCAGAATTTTAGTGAAAAGCAATCTTATGCACTTATTTTACTTTGAATGTGTTCTCCTCTTTTCAGTAACCATGACTAATTCCCCTTTTCCCAGGGAGTAGAAAGTAAGTTAGCTCTCGTTCTAGACACACACATACACCCCAAACAATTTATTATGCACATTCTGGTAGCCAGCACACAGAATGCAGGAGTGAGAAAACAAAGCAACCCCTAATATCATAGTACCAATCAATAAAGGAACTGAGGAAGCACTGTTGCTACAGGGGTGAATCACTGTTCTGCTGATTTTTACTTGGTTTTCACTAGGAAAGCAAAGAATCTGTAAACTCTGAGAGTGATGAAGCCAATGAAATAAGTCCAGTAAAGACACTTCCTGTGTATTGCTGTTGATGCTCTGAGAGATGTGAGGGAATATGACAAGATTTTGCATTCAAGGAAATTATATTTGTAAAGAGAACACACCAGTAATGCAAAGTTAGGTGACCCTAAAAGATGTGAATGACACTCGAAGATAACAACCCAAGAGAGGCAGGGATGATTACTTTATAAATGGAACGTATGGAGTTGTCTTGGAGAGTCAAGAGATTATTCGGGTTTGGCAGGAAAGGGAAGCCTCCATGGAGGAGGAAGATTTGAGCTGAGTATTGAAAAGGGACATTCCAGGCAGCAGAAGGCATGAGCAGAATCACAAAGGTGACAAAAGATCCAGGTCCAGGAGAGTAGGACAAATAAGCCAGTCTGTCTGAAATGGAGTTTCAGATGGTGAGTAATTAGAGCACTGGAAGTAGCCCATGTGTTGGACTGTAGAAGGCCTTGAGGTAGCTGACTTTGAGGTAGGAGACTCACAATGCACCATGAACACCTTGCTCTGAAATGGTAACCATCTCTTGGATCCACATTTTCCTTAAGCCATTGGGGCGGGCCTTCTTTCCTTTTCTAGTTTTATCTTGAAGCCAAGAGTCTATTCCCATGGGCTAGGCCTGTCCTTCTAACTCCATTGGTCTGAGTCTGACACAAATCTAGGCATGGCAGGTGAGTGCAGAAGGCCGTGTGGGAGCTCCTTAAAACTCATGGCTATTCCAGGGGCGCCTGGGTGGCTCAGTGGGTTAAGCCTCTGCCTTCAGCTCAGGTCATGATCTCAGGGTCCTGGGATTGAGTCCCACATCAGGCTTTCTGCTAAGCAGGGAGCCTGCATCCCCCCACCCCACCTACTTTTGATCTCTCTCTCTCTGTCAAGTAAATAAAAAAAAAAAAAAAACTCATGACTATTCCAACTTAGACAGGCCTGGTTTAGAAAATGGAGTGAGGGGCGCCTGGGTGGCTCAGTGGGTTAAGCTGCTGCCTTCGGCTCAGGTCATGATCTCAGGGTCCTGGGATGGAGTCCCGCATCGGGTTCTCTGCTCAGCAGGGAGCCTGCTTCCCTCTCTCTCTCTCTTTCTCTCTCTCTCTGCCTGCCTCTCTGTCTACTTGTGATCTCTCTCTGTCAAATCAATAAATAAAATCTTAAAAAAAAAAAGAAAATGGAGTATTTTTGGAACAGCAACAGGTGTGGAAACTTCTTCTGTGTGCGCAGTAGACACAGAGAAAGCTTCTCCTCACTGCCCTTAAAACCCACTCAGATAGCCCTCAACAGAAGAGCCTGAGAAATAGGTGTAAAACTGGGAATTTGCTCAGAGGACAGGTATTGCCTAAAGATTCAGCAGAATCCCTGAGCAAGGCTTATGCACGCAGACCTGATAATGCATTACTATAAGATAGTGAAAAGCACAGACTTTGTGGAGATGTCTTCAGAGCTAAGTAATTCTAGTGAGTAATTATGAAGCAGGAGAATGATTGTACAAACTGCAGACTAAACATTTAAGCCCTCTGTGTGGGGCCAGCTGACAAGTGGACATAATTAATAGGCAGTTACAATGTGGAAGATTCCAGAAAATAGAGTTTTGTCGTTTGAAATTCACAGTTTCTGACAGAAGAATATTCCTGAGACGAATGTAGTTGGATCAAGTAATCTTGAGAGGAAGGGGACTCTCCAATCCCTTTTGGAAAGAATCCCTGGTGGTGTTGGGTTTCCTCTGTCCCTTTGTGAGAAAGTGTTCTTGAGTATTAGGGTTGGCGAGCAGGCGGCTGAAGGAGATGTCACAAGCAACGGGTACAGCTGTACAAGCAAGCCGCTGGGAGGGTTAGACACTTGTTAGTTTTTATGAAGTTAGGTGTCTGGTCTCTGTTTCTTTGCCTTCCAAAGAGACTTCCTGGCAGAGAGTTACAATCGTGCCTCACAGAAAAGCCCAGGCCAGCTGTATCTGCTCTGGAGCTTGGCAGACTTCAGCCGACTCTGAGCATGGCTTCCTTATTTTCTGGATCAGGAGTCGCAGCGGGGACGATGGGCCTCAGCCAAACAGTACCCTCTAACCTTTGCTTCCCTTCTCCTGCCCCAGGTATAATGATTATTAGAAGGCATGACAGGGATTCTTGCCTGCATTTGTGCCACAGGGGAAAGGAAGGGAGCATAGGAGCTTTTGGAAGCCAGGAGCCCCGTCTCTACAGCAGATTTTTAGAAAACCGTGAAGCTGATTACTTGTTTTTCTCCTGCATCCTTTTGGGACCCTTTCTTCCTGACCAGCCTATCCTCACTGCTGACAGATAATTTGCCCTATTTCCTAAGTGTCCAGTTTAATCTTCTTTTGCAACACCATCAAAGTCTCGTCTTTTACTATATGTACCTCATCTTCCAAAATGATCCCCAGCCCCATCTCTTCAGAATGTCTGTTTCTTCAGGGCTAATCCCAGAGGAAGCAAACAGATTGATTAGTTCCACTAAGATGTGAATGACTGATGCCCTGGGTGGGGGGAGAGTAAAAAATTAAAGAGATATTCACAATAGAAGATCTTTTAGGCCCAACTGGTTAAGAATATTTCATATCTATCATTTCACATGTATTTTCCTGTTCATCTGTGTAAAGCAGATCATCTTATAACCTCAGTTTTATAGAAGGGAAAACTGAGGCTCAAAAAACTCGTTACCTAATTAAATATATAGTCTAGGCAAGGCTTGAACCCAGGTCTCTGGCTCCAAGAGGACTGTTCATTCCCTCTCATTCTGTTATCTGTACAATAGATGAAAATATATTTTGATAGTTAATTCTTCTTAGCTTTTAGGATGACCAATAGGTTAATCTCTAAAAATCAGCGGTCTAAGGGGGCACAATGGGTTGAATTGTATCTCCATTAGATTCATATGTTAAAGCCCAAACTCCAAGTGTTGGTACTTAGAGGTGGGACTGTTGGGAGATAACCAATTGTAGATGAGGTCATGAGGTTGGGGTGCTTATCACAGGATTAGTGCCCTTTTAGGAAAAGCTATCAGAGAGTTGGTCTCTTTCTCTCTCCTGGCCATGTGAGAGCACAGTGAGAAGGTAAGCCAGGAAGAGAGTCTCATCAGAACCCAAGGCTGCTGGCACCCTGATCTCAAACTTCTAGCCTCCAGAACTATGAAAAATACATTTCTGTTTAAGTTACCTGGTCATTGGTATTTTGATAAGGCTGTCCACACAGACACTGGGACCGTTGGGCCAACCAGGAGCCATGTACCCATATCTGCTGTTTGTTTAGCAAATGTCCATGTGATGAACCCAAGAACCCAGGGAAGAACTAGGAAGAAAACAAAAAGCAAAAAAATGAAAAAAACCTGAGGATTCTTTTTTTACTAGGTTTTCCTAAAATTGTGTTTTGCTACAAAACCCTGACTACGGGCCACTTGTTATAAAATAATCCATAATTCCTCTTAGCCCAGTGATATGAGTTTGGAGTTTTCCTTTAGAAAAGTTTTCCCTAATTGGGCACAGTGTTCTCAATTGTATTAGTTATAAAAAAATAAATGCAAAAACCATGCCCAGTCATTTAAAGTAATTCTCTTCTTGACCTAGTTGGTTCCATCTGGTCCTCCAGATGAAGGAAGTGCCCTCAAATGAGCTTTATTCTTTGGAAGTTACTTTCGATGATATGAAAGCCACACATCTGGGGAATGGCAGATGGGAAATTTTCCCTTGGGATAAACCAGATGGGGATGATTCACATCACCCAAGGGTGATATCATCACAGTCCAAGATCAGCTGAAACTTGCTTAAGCAAAGGGGGAATTCATTGTCTCTTATAAACAAATTAGGAGAGGATGGGGTTGTGGCTAGGCTTTGGGGTTGAATGGGTGAAGACTCAATCCTTCCAACCCTCGACATTGCTATTCGCTACTCAGTGATTCCACTCTTTCTGACAAATGTCCTCCTGGCAGCTGGAAATAAGACCAGCAGAAGCAGCTCATTGCTTGGATCCAGAGCTCACCTCCAAAACCAGTTGGCATTGATGGTAGCTATTGTAAACCACATTAACAGAATGGAGGAAGGGATCATCTCCCAAAGTTAAGAAATGCTGTTCATTAAAGAAGTGCAGGAAGGGGCTGTGTACATTCCAAATAGATGATCCTATAAATGACCACGGAAATCACAAATAAATGATGATGAAGCTGATTATGCATTCATCACATGTCTGTCTCCCTTCATCCCTTCCTCCTTTCCTTCCTTTTCTCATTGACCATTAGTGATTGAACTGGATCTCCTCCCCAGTCCCTGTCTTCTCCCTGGAGATCTGGGTCGGACTGAAAGTTCCAAACCTCTAATCTCTTGGTTGTTTCTTCTGACTCCCAGCCTCCATCCTTAGGTGGGATCCCAAAGTCACTTCATTAACATATAAAGACATCTTTATTGCTCTTACCACGTAAGAAATTACAAGGGGTTTAGAAGCCCAGAGCCAGGAACCATGGAAAGATCAAATATATAAGAAATATATTTCTTTTTATAATTATTTGAGAATAATTGACATACAGGGTTACATTAGTTTCAGGTGTACAACATATATATAATAGCTAATACATGATGCTGTGTTCACCATCTATCACCATATGACATTACTGCAATATCATTAACCATATTCCCTATGCTGTGTCTTTCATTCCTGTGACTTATTTATTCAATAACTGGAAGCCTGTAACTCCAACTCCCCTTCACCCATTTTGCCCAACCCCCACCTCCTCCCATGTGGCAACCATCAGTTTGTTCTCTGTGTTTATAGGTCTGATTGTGCTTTCTGTTTGTTTATTCATTTTTTGTTGCTGTTTTAGATTCCACTTGTGCGTGAAATCATATGTATTTGTCTTTGACTTGTTTTACTTAGCATAATAGCTTCTAGGTCTATCCATGTTGTCTCAAATGCATGATCTCATCCCTTTTTTGTGGTTGCATAATATTCTATCGTGTGTATATACCGCATTTTCCTTATCCACTTGTCTATCAATAGACAGTTTGCTTCCATATCTTGGCTATTGTAAATAATGTTGCAAGGAACATAGGGCTGCCTATATCTTTTTGAATTGGTGTTTTTGTTTTCTTTCAATAAATACCCAATAACAGAATAACTGGATCAATGTATTCCTATTTTTAATTTCTTGAGAAACGTCCATACTGTTTTCCACAGTGGCTGTACCAATTTACATTCCCAATGGTGCACAGGACTTCCTTTTTCTCCACATCCTCACCAACACTTGTTATTTTTTTTCTTTTTGAGTCTAGTCATTCTAACAGGCATAATGTGACGTCTCATCGTGGTTTTGGTTTGCATTTCCCTCATGGCTATTGATGCGGAGCATCTATTCATATGTCTGTTGGCCAACTGTAGGTCTTCTTTGAAAAAATGTCTACATGGGTCCTCTGCCTATGTTTTAATTGGATTCTTTATTTATTTAATTTTTTTGGTGTTCAGTTGTAGAAGTTCTTTATATATTTTGGATATTAACCCCTTATCAGATATATCAGATATACATACCATTCAGTAGGTTGTCTTTTTGTTTTTTTGATGCATTACATGTGCTTGTAAATTGTAGGTTTCTTTTTTTTTTTTCTTTACACAGAGAGAGAGAAATCACAAATAGGCAGAGAGGCAGGCAGATATATATATATATATATATATATATATATATATATACATACATACACACACAATATGTATACAATATATATACTATATATATACAATATAACTGTAAAATAAGGAGACAAAAAAGTGACAGGTATACTAGAATCTTAGAGTAACAAGTTTACAATATATCATTTTGTTGGTATAATAACAAGTTAGTATTTATTGAATGTTAATATTAAGTGTGGGTAACTTTTATGAAACTTTCACTGGCACCATCTCAATTAATACTCAGAGCAAGTAGTTGACAAAGAAAGCCCTGTGTGGGCCAAAGCCAGCCCACCATGATTGTATAGAGTTCTACTGAGACACAGCAACAGTCCATTCACTTATGCATCAACTATGGCTACTTTCATGCTGGAGAACAAGCAGTTTCAACAGAGACTATATGGACTGCTGAAGGAATTTATAATCTGGTCCTTCACAGACCAGGTTAGCTGATTCTTGCAAAACAATCCTGTGAAGGAAGTCCTATTATCCCCATTTGTCCCCAAGGTCCCATACTGGTATTGTCATTGTGGCACGTCAAATCCAGGTCTGTCTTAATGTTAAGTCTATAGTCTTTTTAGATATTTCTATAGCAAAGAACACAGGTCCTAGAGCCAGACTGTTTGGGTTCAAATGAGACTCCACCACTTAGAAGCCACTTATTAGACATTTTGTTTAATTGCCCTGTGTCTTAGATTTTTTTCCACAACACTTCAGGTCGTTAATAGATGTCACTGGTCATCATTGACATCAGCACAGCCCTTGAATCCCAGCATGTTTGTCCCAGGACCGATACCTCTGGACCCCTCATGCTCTGGAATGCCTTCCTCAACATTTTCAAAGTTCCCTTTAGGTACCTGGGAATAACTGGGATGACTGTATTATCCAGGCAAGATCTTAGGATCTTTGTGAATTCTGATCCCCATTTCTCCCTTTTGGCATGTTCTTTGATCTTTACTCCCCACACACCATGTGGAATCAACCAGATGCCCCAAAGAGCTCCAGGACTCCTATCTATAAGATCATTCTGGGGCCCCTGGCCTGGCCCTGATTCCAAGAGGGTGGCCTGACAAGCAATTGCTACCAGGATAACCCAGTTTTTCTTCATTGAGATTTCATAAGATTGAGCTACCATACAAGTGCAGACACACTGATTTTGATGACTCTTAGGTAGGAGACACAAGTTCAGGGCTCTGGGATACCTGTGGCACACTGCCAACCCTTGGACAGCCACATGTTGGGTCCATGTGTCAGCTCTCACCCCTCCATGTTCCTATATATGGCAGCCTCTGGTCTATAGCACCCCAGGACAGTAGATGGGAAAGCTTACATCCTTTATCCTGCTTACCTCTCATCACAGGCACAGGATGGTCAAACCCTTCCTTGAGTGGTCCTCCAGAGGTGGCTCTGTCATTCTCTTCTGACAGCTTTCAAGCTATTGCTCTGCAATGGCAGCAGAACCTTCTCTATGAGCCAATCGATGTGTTGACAAGGAAATCCAGTTTAAGCCATTTTGGTGAGACACAGACATTCCTTGCACCAATGGGACCATGGTTCCTTGTCTACTCACAGCCCCTTCCCTCCCCTTCCCCCCAACTGGAGGTGGAAAGCAGAGGTGCTGTCAGCATTGAAAGAAATCACATTCTAGGAATTCAGTGAATACCCAAAAGAGTTCAAGAGAAGATAAGGTAGAAAAATGCATGCTGTTCTATGTTTTTTCCATACAGTTTCAAACAGCGAATTTCACCTGATGACAAAGTAAATTAACATTCCTGTTTCCCTTCATATTCTGGGTGAGACCACCAGGGTATAGTCCTCACCCACGAAGCCAGAAGGAACTGTTGAGAGTTTCTGGAAACTGGGATTCATGGGTGGCAGGATGGATGGGGTGCCCTGAGTGTGGGTTGATCAGCATGAAATAAAGGGGATGAAGGAAATGCAGAAGCACGAAGACCTAGGCTGTTTCAATGCATACATAGTCTGAAGAACCATGGTGTGTACAATGACAATGTCATTACCCTTTCCTCGGGGAGGGGGGAAGGTGAAATGCGCATATTTAATGATAAAGAACACAAATAGACACTTCTGGTATCCACATGGAAAGCGCAGGTGCTCAGGCGCTGTGAGTACTCTCCACACACGCTGATGGGACAAGAAGCAAATATTCATAATAAGCTACCCATTATCCTGAATCTCCAGTGATAAATCCTTATGCCTCACAAAGATCCATCAATTTGTCAATACTTTTTTTTAATTAAAGATTTTTATTTATTTATTTGACAGACAGAGATCACAAGTAGGCAAAAAGGCAGGCAGAGAGAGAGGAAGGGAAGCAAGCTCCCCACTGAGCAGAGCCTGATGCGGGGCTCTATCCCAGGACCCTGGATCATGACCTGAGCCGAAGGCAGAGGCTTTAACCCACTGAGCCACCCAGGCGCCCCCAATTTGTCAGTACTTTAAAAATCAAATTGTTGGCATAGACAAGAGCCCCCCCCCCCCACACAAAAAAAATTGCCGGGGGCACACAGTCTAGGGACAGTCCTGCTTGGTGTCACCTTATTTTCTTTCCAATGAAGTCACTTTTGATTTTCATTTGTAGTTTCTCCTACATCTTTTGTGTTCCCCTGTATGTTTTCTGCTCATTTCGGTTGCTCTTTCTTGTCTCCCTTGCAAAAATCAACTTGGGCTTTGTAATATTACATATCCTTTGACTTCTTTGCAAGCAGTTTGCCATCCTTTCTCAGTGTCTCTTTGATCATCTGCCTTAGCCTGTCAGCCATTCTCTCTCTCTCTCTCTGTCACACATGCACACACTCACACACACTCTACCCGTACACACCACGTCATGTGGGCACACATAATGAATGAACATAGGGCTTTGATGTGTAGGCAACATGTTTCTGTGGGATTTGTTCTTGCTTTCAGAACTATCAGACTCATTAAATAAAGGGCTTCTATTTGATACAGGGAAGAGAGTCCAGGGCTATGATCCCTCATTCTCGGGTCTAGCATTAGGACAGTGAGGTCATATGTAGCATGCCAAGAATGCCAAGATGTCAGGATGGCACAAGTGGGAATTATTTCTGATACCCTGTTGTGTGCTCCAGTCTGTGGTAAGAGCTCAGCTCTGTAAATCTTTACTTGCCTGTGGATCAAGTGTCCTGTGACTTGTGACAGCTGCAGCGTTGGGGGAGATAAGGGGTGTTATGTGTAATTCATAGCTGTGTGTCTACCTTTTCATGATAGAAAGCTATTGAACTAAAATCACATTTCATGGCACTTAAAAATACTTGGATAGCCCAAGATCCAATTTTTGCTTTCTACCAGGAGACAATACGATAAATTTTAACATGTTGTTTCTCTTTGTTGCTATAATTTTTTTGTCTTTATTATACATTAATATAATATATTTTATTTATTATATGTTACTATATTAATATTATTTATATTTATTATATGTTACTATAATTTATATGTCTTTATTCCTGGCACTATCTGATTGTCCTAGAAACAGCCGATGCCACCAATTAGGAAATAAAATCAGTTGCTGCTGTCTCCCTGTCCTGTTATGTGTTCATGCATCAGCAGGGAAGGGCACTTGAAATGCATTTGCTTTAGCAGATTTCGATAATGTATGGTAAAGGTGACAGCTTTTTTTTTTCTTTTTTGTCAACTTGCACATTAGTGTCTCTTAAGTGGCAGATTAAAAATTTCATAAAGCACTAACGCTGATTAAAAAGGTTTGTTTAGGCTTGTTCAGGACTGTAAGTGCCCACAGGCTCCAAATCACATTCTTACCCTTTTTTAAACCAACACCATTTTAAAAGCTTGCTGTAATGGTTCTGTCTTCTTGTAGCAAACAATAATAAATTTCTGTAGGGCTATATTCTTTTATAAGGTAGATAACAAAAACGTGTAAATATGGAAAAACAATCCAGTTCCGTGGAAACACTTACATTATATATATTCTTTTAAAAGTCTCAGTCCTGTTAGTCGGTATCTCCTTTTAATACATTAGAGACACACATCATACCTTGTTCTCTTTTTATCAAAAACTATTTTTCAGAATTTATGGCATGGCTCTCATCTAGCTAAGGCTCCTGAAAAGTCTGAACTTAATGTGGATTTTACATCTTGTGGACTAATAAAAAAAATTCTTTGGCAAGCATGAATTTTTGTTGTCTACTTATCTATTTACTCCTTCTTTCATCTTTTCCTTCATGGAACCACAACTCCCGCGCCTGACTGGGGGTCGGGTGTGAGGACGGTGTCATCCATTTACGAAGAAGGACTCAGCTGTAAAACAATGGAAAACTTGCAGAAAGAGTCTACGCAAAGTGTGATGGGCCTCAGGGAGAGAGCAGTCTCCTGGACACGACCTGGTTCCTGCTTGACTTTCTAAGAGAGGGAAGGAAGATGAGGCTTCTCTATAATCATAAGGAGACCCCAGACCCATTTATCCCAACAAAAGCTAGGAAGGAAAGAGAAGTGATCTAAATTTTAAGAAAGTTGAACTCTGGGGCGCCTGGGTGGCTCAGTGGGTTAAAGCCTCTGCCTTCGGCTCAGGTCATAATCCCAGAGTCCTGGGATCGAGCCACACATCGGGCTCTCTGCTCAGCAGGGAGCCTGCTTCCTCCTCTCTCTCTCTGCCTGCCTCTCTGCCTACTTGTAATCTCTGTCTGTCAAATAAAATAAATAAAATCTTAAAAAAAAAAAAGAAAGTTGAACTCTATAAATTTATTTATTTATTTATTTATTTGAGAGAGAAAGAGCGTGCACACATGAGCAGAGGGAGGGGCAGGGAAAGAAGTGCCAGCAGACCCCACCCTGAGCACAGAGCCTGACAAGGGGTTCGATCTTGTGACTCTGAGAGCATGACCTGAGCTGAAACCAAAAGTTAGATGCTTAACTGACTGAATCATCCAGGTGTCCCGAGAAAATTGAACTTTAAAGGAAGAAGTCCTGACTGAGGAAGCCACCCGGAAGCAAGGATGTTTATGTTCTAAACCTAACCCTTAGCAGCATAGATCCAATTTTTACCCCCTTGGATATTTGGATTAAGGTGTTGTGAAGGGGGGGGTGGTGGTAAGCATTAGACTTTGATTTGCATAATTTGTTCACAAATCTATGCTTTTTTATGTTCAGGTTCTGCCACTAATATAGTGAGTTCATGGAGGGCCTTATATGCCTGCTTAGGAGTTTGGGTTCTGTGTGGTAAGAAGGAGTCTCTGAGGGTTGTTAACTTAGAACTTCAGGGTTTAGATATTCATTTGGAGAAGTCTAAAAGATTTGTTTAATATTAAAAAATATTTTGAAAACTCATCACCAGCAAAATAACACAAAACCATTAGCAGGGAAATAGTTAGGAGCTGTTGCTCTAACAGAAGCAAGGGATGACGAGGAACTGAACAAAGTTAGTGGCCGGAAGAATGGCAAAAAGAGGTTGGACATGAGAAATAGGAAGGAGTCAACACCCACATTCTTGTCTTGAGCAGCTGGATAGCTGGTTGTCTCATTTCCTAGGGTGGGAGAAGGCGCCATATTGTTGGTGATGGTGAGCTCGGTTTGGAAGACAGTAAATTCAGGGCTCCTGTAGGACAAACAAGTGGAGGTGTGCAGTGTTCAGTTGGGTATTCAGGTATGAAGCCCAAGAGGTGAGTCTGGGCAGGAGATGCAGATCTGGGAGTCATCAGGAAGTAGCTGGGAGCTGAAGCTATGCCCCAAACAGAGGGATAAAGGGAAGCATAAGGACGGCCCCAGGGCGAACAGTGTTATTGATCTATCACAGCCACTAAATCAGGGATGGAATGGTGAGCCCTGGGTGGCCCTGGTAGGGATGCCTACTCCTCCTGGGGAATCCTAAGGGGGCTGGACAAAGCAGAAGCACAGCTCCTGGCTGGACCCACCAATGCTGTTGCCAAACAACTCAGATAAACTTGTTGCAAGAGAAGCCAATAATGCAAGAGATGAAGGTCTGGAGCAGAGAAAGGGAGAGATTTATTTCAGGTGCCAGCAACCATGGGAGGTGGTAGGTGCAACATCTAACCACTGACCTCTCCCCCCACAAGATGGACGCTAGAGTTTTACAGGAGAGGTTCAGGGGGGTAATGGCAATAGAGCAGGTTGAGACCACTCGGCGGGGGAGGTGGGGGTGTCAAGAGATGTTCAACTAATGATCTCGAGCAGACAAAGGGACATGTGGAGTGTGGGTTTCTAGGCATTCTGTCACTATTGGGGCTTTTCTATCGGGTCAGAATGTTCCAGTCATTGTGTCAATGTCTCAACACAGTGCAATAACAAACAAGCACCCTGGATTTTAGAGCATAAGCAGTCTTGTCTATTTCTGGTTTTGACCGTTGAGATCTGTAGTGGAGCAAGAGGGCTGGCTCTGACAACAGAGCAGGTTGAGGAAGAGGGACCAGAAAGGATCCAGAAAGGAGTGGAGGGAGAAGGGGAGAGAACAAGCAGGGGAGCAGTTGAGTCAAATGCTGTAGAGAAGGAAGGAAGGTGGGATAGGAAACAGCCATGACTTTAGGAACAGAGATCACTGGTGACGATGTTGAGGCAGCTTGGGTGGAGCGTGGTGGTAGAAACCAAAGGACAGTGGCTTCACTGAACTTGAGGTGAGGAATGGGGTCAAGGGTGCAAACTACCCTCTTGAGGCTGTGGGAAGAGATCACAGTTTCAAGGCAGTGTTGTTTGGTTTTCAGAGTGAGAACTGGGCACGCTCTCCATCTCGTGTTCTCCAGTGGTCAATGACATGGATGAGCTATTTCAGCCATGGGAGGTCATAGGCAGACCCAGGACCACTTCTCCCATCATCAGATGGAAGGCTTTTTGCTGTTTAGATCTTTTCAACTCACTGGGCTCAACTCCTAAGTTCCCTGTCCTGGCTTGGCTCCCCATTCCCTGTTACAGGTGAAGGGTTTGAAGGGTGTGTCACCACATGGCAGTCAGGGCTCACCTGGCACCATGTTTGATATCCCTCAAGGGTCACCTTTCTCTTTCATCTGCTTGTGCCACACACAGGTCCCAGGTCTTGGAGTCAAATGAAGAGCTCAGGGGGTGGTCCCATAGTCAGAGGAGCCAGGGAGATGATAAGTTCTCTGGGTTGGGACTTCCCACAGTGCCACTGTTGGGTCTCCAGGCATTAACAGGGTGCTGAGGCATTGAACCCGCAGCACCTGTGGTAGTAGGTGGGGCCTGCCTCAGTTGTAATAGTCTTTTCATTCCCCAGGGTGTCCTTCCAATGGTTTCGTTTCCTTTGTGCACCATGTTGTGGGAAGCACTGGAAGCACAAGGGGCTCCACCTCCAGCACTCAGTCTGGCTCTTTGGCAGTCAGCTTCCTGGGGGGTATCTACAATGTCCTCACAGCACCCCTGGGTTTCCGTGAGCTCTCTGGCCTCTTCCTAGATTTGCCCTCTGCAGACGGGGAAGGCCTATTTGCATTTGCTTGCATTTGTGTGGGACAGAACATGTCTTAGGCAAAGAGCTACTGAAGGATATGTCCCTAACAACAACGAGGGCCCCTCCAAGGT
This sequence comes from Lontra canadensis, assembly GCF_010015895.1. Taxonomy (NCBI): domain Eukaryota; kingdom Metazoa; phylum Chordata; class Mammalia; order Carnivora; family Mustelidae; genus Lontra; species Lontra canadensis. The sequence goes on from NW_022631072.1 coordinate 5,785,505, forward strand.
CTTCTTTGCTTCCCTTCTGTTGTTATCAGGATGACAGGGATAATCTGGCCCCTGTCCACATCAAACACTGTCTGGTGCTGGAAACAAGCCTCAAAATGTGTTTTAAATCCTTTATTTCTCTCCATCTCCCCCAAATCTGCCCACCAAGCACACACTTGACATCCATCTCACAGCAACACTCAATTGGGAGTGACAGTGACCCTCCTGAAGGTAGCCACCGTGGCCCCCATGGGCCGAGGCATCACACCTGGGCCTGATTAGACACTGTGTTACCCGTCTACACATGTGGCACTTGAAAGCAGCTTTCTCTCGTGCACTTATAGGGGGACGCTTTCTGGAAATCGTAACACAGGACTAAAATTTTGCTCCTGCTGATTCTCCTGCCTGGAATGTTCTCCCTTTGTTCAACACCAGCCAGAGCACCACTGAATCAGGGTAAAATCCTCATCTCACAGTGGAAACTGAGGTCCAGGGAGATGGGATCATGCTTGGCCTTACCCTTTCAAAGAAGCCCTTTTGAAGGGAGTTTAAAATCTTTGTTAACTCTCCATTGGGCTACTTGGACCACCACAACAAATGCCACACACAGGTGGCTTACACAGCAGGGATTCATTTTCTTACTGTTCTGGAGACTGAAAGTCCAAGATCAGGGTGCCTATTTTCTCTGAATGCCTCTCTCCTTGCCTTGCAGATGACTCCCTCTTGAATCTTCACATGATTTTTGCCCTATGTATGTGGGTGGAGAAACGTGTGGGGGGTGGGGGGTGGAGATCTTTCTCTCCTCCTCTCCTTGTAAATCCACCAATCCTAACAGGCTGGGGCCCACCCTATGGCCTCATTTAACCTTAAATATCTCTGAAAGGCCCTATTTCTAAAATGCAGCCACGTGGGGATTAAGCCTTCAGCATATGCATTTAGGGGGAAACCCAGTTCCATCCACGGCATGCTCTGTGCTTTAATATACCCCATTGTCCTGTCTTCTGCCCAGTGCATGGGTTATTACATTCACTGCCTATGCTGCTCTAACAAATTACTATCACCTTGGTGGCTTACACAACGGAGACTTATTCTCTCACAGTTCTAAAGACTGGAGGTCTGAAACCAGTATCCCTGGGCTGAAGTCAAGCTGTTGACAGGATCACCCTCGCTCTGGAAGCTCAAGGCTCTAAGGCAGCATCTGTTCCTTGCTTCTTCCAGCTCTGCCCACCAGTATTCCTTGACCCGTGGCCACATCACCCCAGTCTCTCCCTCTGTAGTCACATTGTTTCCTCCTCTTCTGTGTGTTACATTTTCATCCCCTCTTGTAAGGACAATTGTGATTGGATTTAGGGACCACCTGGATGATCCAGGATAGCTCCCCCTCTTAAGGCCCTTAATTTCATCATATGGGTAAAGATCCCTTTTCCAGATAAGGTAACATTTTCAGGTTCTAGGGATGAGGACCCGATATCTTCGTGGGCCATTATTCAGCCTACCTCATGTATACTGTTCATATACTATCATTTGTTGTTTTCAGAGGAGAGTCAGTCTATGAGAGGAACCCTTGCTGGAAAAGCAAGAAACCCACACATGTCTTTCTTGGGCATGTCTAGGTGAAATCACTCCCTGCAAAGCATCCTCCAGACCATTGGCTCTGCTCTCCCATGGCCTTCTCATGATCTAAAAGGAGGGCTGGGCACTAAGGGCTGGGCGGGGGGTCTCCCTGGAGAGGAAACCCTCAGATGATCAGGGGTAGGAAGGAAAGAAGGAAAGCGTCATCTTTGCAACCCCATTTCACCGCTGCTTAGAACAGGGGGCTATTTCACTTGTATTCTTTTACTTCTGGTTCAAGCAATCTCTGAGACTGGGGTCTCCACGAGGAAGATCCTGATTCCCCTCCTCTCTGTTCTATCAGGACACAATTTCCCCTCTCCGTTACCGAAAACACCTGATCAATTTTCAATGTGCTTATGAAGTCTGGAGAGCCAACTGTGTTGAAAATTGGCCATTTTAATAACAGTGAAGCCACCACTTTTTTTTCTTTTAAATGGGGTTACTGTGGAGCGAATCTTCACAAACAGTGTTTTATTTGGTCACAGGACCCACGGTCTGCTACCAGGGCGGGAGAACTTTATTGGTTGCAATCTAATATCTAAGCTTGTGTTTGTCTGCTCTCCCTACTGGCCATTTATGGTAAAAAAAAAAAAAATCGGAGGCCAGAACACTGTAAATGTTTTCCTTCTTGTGTCTAGTCCCATCCCAATTTCATCTTCATACAGTGAGAGTAGGGGTTAGAAGATAGTTAGCAATTTTCTTGTCCTGCTTTCAACAACGCCTCTGCTTACTTTACAAAGAGATGTTTGGACGTTACTGCTTACTCTGATAAATGCAGAGTATCATTTTAAATATTGTTTCAGGCTTTGCAAAGTTTCGTGTGTTTTGGAGAATTGCGAATGGTTTACCTCAGAATGCAGGAAAAGTATTGTAAAGGAGACTCTAGGAGAAAACCATAATCTCCTTAAAGAAGCCCTATCACTAAGATGTCATTGTTTAGGGTCAAGAGGGGGAAAGGTAGAGAGAAGATCCGACAGTGATTCAGAAATATCAACGGTTGGCATGAAGGCATGAATACCCTGTATCCTGTAGGGTCAGGGGAACCACGCCCATCGCTGAGAGCTTCCCTTTAGTCTCTTCCTGTGTTATCTGACTGGTGTTGATTCAAAATTAGATTTAACTGCAGTGGTTGCACAAGGGAGACCAGCCAACTATAACCCTTATTATCTCTTCTGGTGAAGGCTACCCTTGGTGACAGGTAAATATCGTGGAAAAGCCTGTCTCCCCACCCCCCTTTTATTGGGTTCCAGGCAAAGTTCTGCATTAAGTGAACTCACTCTTCACGCTTTTCCTGGTGTCTCTTAACTCTGTGTGTCCCTTGCCCCAGTCCATTTGCTAGACAGCTTGTGTTCCTAGAGTAGATGTCTGATAAACAAGTTCACATCCCATTGCTAAAGGCTTTAAGATGTTGATACTCCGGGAGTATTCTAAGGGGACTCCTTGCCTAGCATGCCTCACCCAAAAGAACCATCTCCAATGGTGGGTTTTCTGGCCCTGGGAATAGCTACATAAAGGAGAAATTGTTTTGAGTGGGATTGTCTTTTTGGGGTCACTCAAGTTCTGCCTATTTCACTTACAAACAACTCTGGTCATGGGTGAGGGGACAACACATCCTTTGGGGGTTTGAATCCACATTTCTTGTGACTCAAAGCTGGAATTTTTTCCATGGAAACAGTACCTCAAGGGCGCCTTTGTTCAAGACCCCAATGTAATGGAAAGATCTTCCCATTTCTTTTTTTATTTTTTTTATTTTTTAGATCTTCCCATTTCTCACTGGTGTTTATTTGTGTTGTAAATGTGGGGGACTTTGTGCTGTACTGAGATTGTGGTTTCCTGATGTACCTTGTAGGGGAAGGGCTAATCCAGTGGGTGAATGTGGTCTTCCTTGAGGGGTGGGCAGCCCAGAACTCACTGCTGAGAAGAGGCAAGTACTGACAGGCATCCTGAGTCTGGACATCCAGGACTTCTGCCTCTTTCCGGGACTTCGTTCTGTGACTGTGAACTTCAAGGCATTGGCGAGAATGCCAGGGGCTGTTTGTTTCTACTCCATTGGGCTGGTTTTCCTCTCAGCTGAGACTTTTCAACAACATTAAAATTTTTTTATTTCTTGAAGAGTTTTATTCCTTAATCTTGCAGGAATTGCAACCCAACTGGGAAAAGATGGTTGAGAGGGAGCTTGAAGAAGCAACCTGGAGTTTCTGTTGGCGGGACAATGGCCCAACTAGGTTCAGTTCAGGGACTGCAATAATAACTTTCATCTTGTGCTGTTTCAGGAGATACTTTGTCCCTCTTGCTTCTTCCATCATCATGAAGGACTTTCCCTGAACGCTCACTGGCCTCACAGTTGAGGTGTCCTCAGGTTGGCCTTTGGGTCATAGTGTAGGCACTGTTAACTAGACATGCTCTTGTCTAGTTTAGTTTCATGTAATGTGCTTATTGCACATAAATTTCTAACCTTGGGAGCTACCTGTCCAGCAATATCAGATTCCAGAGTCTTCTTACTCCACCGGGAGACCCTTCGCAGGCATGGGCCCAACTCTTCCAGGCTTGAACCTGAGCATTTTCTACTTTGATCCCTGTTCTTGGACTGTCTGGAGTATAAAGCCTTCTAGGATGCAGTGTATCCTTTTGTTTGCTCATAAGCTTCTTCCTCCTGAATATTCTCCCTCTCCTGAAAAACAAATCTCACTATTTGGGTCCTCCTCTCCCATGAAGCCATCCAGGACTTTCCCTCCCCAGAACTCAAAGGTCTTTTTTCCCCCTAATGATCTTTTGGCAACAAATCACACATGTCTTATGACTCACTCCAATAATTGTTTTATGGCAAGCATAACACCCACTTTACAAGTTCAGCCTCCCTAATTCTGATGTATGGCAGGCATCTCTGCACAAGGAGATTCTGGGACATTAACTATATTTGGCAAAGTGACCCTGAATTGGGCAGATGTTGTTACCTATCTATACCCAGTGCTGATGATCTGTTGGAAATTTGCCTGAACTTCAAAGAGTAAGGATTACTGACCTCCCTTGGAAGCCAATGGAAGTGAATTCACTATAGATTTTTTCTTTTTAAGTACAAATGGAGGACAATTAAATGGTATATTACAGTTGGTCCCCCCCCTTATCCACAGGGGATATGTTTCAAGACCCCCAGAGGACACCTAAAACCACAGATAGTACCAAATCCTATGTATACAATGTTCTCCTATACATCCATAAAGTTTACTTTCTAAATTAAGCCCAGTAAGATTAACAATAACTAATAATAAAACAATTATAACAATCTATTGTAATAAAAGTTATGTGAATGTGGTCAGTCTCTCTCAAAATATCTGATTGTAGTCACCTTTCTTGTGATGTTTGATGATCAAATGCTGGCAGAATGAGATGACATAAGGCGAGCAGGCATCATGACATAGCGTTAGGCTACTGCTGACCTTTTGGCCATTGGTCAGGGGGATCATCTACTTCTAGGAGTTGATGGCCACGAATAACATTACTCAAGTAAGAAATGTTTAGGCCGACTTCTTAATCACGTGCCCTAAGAATAAGAAGAATTCAATATTCTCAGATGGAAGACAGGCTGGATGAAATCTTGTGCTATCTATCCCAACCAAGCATGCACCTCTCCAGGTTACCATCAGATGAAACAAACATGGCCATCAAGCAACCAACCAGGGACAGCATCTTCTTTAGAAAATAACTGTATTGCTTAGTCACACATTAAGTTAATGTGGGAATATCATTTTGGGTATTGTGACATTCTCAAGCCTTATACAGCCAAATAAACCAGAAGGCGACCTACCTGTCTGGGTCAATGCCAGCTTATCATTTAGCATCTGGAAACTTCTCTTATGTTGCTGGATCTGGTCGGAAAGTATGGGTAGTGACACAGGGGGGCAGCCAGTAACCTAATTCTGTATGTGGCTTATTGTCTTGTCAAAAAAAAAAAAAAAATAGGGTGCCTGGGTGGCTCAGTGAGTTTAAGCCTCTGCCTTCGGCTCAGGTCATGATCTCAGGGTCCTGTGATCCAGGCCTGCATCGGGCTCTCTGCTCAGTTGGGGGCCTGCTTCCCCCGCTCTCTCTCTGCCTGCCTCTCTGCCTACTTGTGATCTCTGTCAAATAAATAAATAAAATCTTAAAAAAAATAAGTCGATCATTCATTTTAGTTTGGTAGACTCATTCTAAAGTCTGAGGACGTTATTAGAACTGCTAAATTAGGGAATAGGTTGGTAAGTTTCCAAAAAAGAAACTCTTATTGGAGAGAAACCATCACGCCAACTTGCTTTATTGTATGTTTCACAACAAAATGATTCAGTCTCACCAGGCTTCATATTAGGAAGAGCAAAGCCACCAGGGAATGTATACTTTTCTTTTGTCTGTTTAAAAACATTTATCAAGTTAATGGATTCATGACTTCCTCCATTCCATGACTTCAAGCATTTTTGTGCAGAGACTTAAAAAACTCTAAGTATGAATAACATAAAGGAGACCATGACTCTGGAGACCTGGGTTTCTGTTCAACCAGTTTAGTCTTCTGCATTTGTTGCCAGGGGCCTGACTCAATGAAATGTGTTAAGTTATGGCTTTATATATGGGAAGAGCTAAGTACCCTGATGTTTTGATTTTTTTTTTTAAAGCAAATAATTTGAGGCAGAAATAATAGAGCATATCCTCTGTTAGTTCTCATTGCCCAAGGGAAAGATCACCTCCAAGAACCTTGCCTACAACACAGAGTCTCTATTTCACACAAATTGCATGGTGTCTTTTCTGGTTGTTGGGTTACAGGTGGCTCATCATTCTGAGTTTGCAAATAACGTGCATCTTGATACATTAGGTTTAAAGTGGGAGGATGTTCACAGATGGAGAACATCAATTCAGCTCTCAGCAGGTGCCAAGTTCAAAGTGCCTTTTTGCAGAAAGCTACCACCAGCTCTGCACCTGCTCCTTGGAGAAAGAACCAGGTATTAGAAGGGCTGCCACGGAGAAATGACTTAACAAAATCATAAGCAGGATGTGGCTCTGTTTCCTCTGTGACAGGGGCATGTTTGTGCCCTCTCAATTATACCGAACTTAATGGGAGCCTGTCTGTGAGAGGGGCCAGAGAAAGTCTAATAGCTAAATACCAGCGAGGATGCATTATTACTTAGATTCTATCAAACAAACCCAAGCAGAGGAAATACGCAAACATTACTGTTTCACCTAGTAGTTTATCTTTTCCTTGAGGTCATGCTGCAGATGAAGAGTAAAATGAGAATAAATGTGACTGTGAATGGAGATGGGGAGTGTTCAAAGGCTCTGGTTGAACAGAAAAAGAATGCTAGAAAATCGTGGGATAGAGATGCAGCTGGGAAGTTAAGGCAGGTACTCTGTGCTCCAGGGAAACTGGTTTCCTGTTCTAGTTGGTGAGTTGTCTTGTGTGTTCCTGCTAAGTTCAGAGGTTGTTTCAGGCCATCAGATGTTAGAACTGCAACAACTCCAAACCAGGTGGGACAATCATTGACGTATTTGAGAGAGGAAGTCATGTCAGGGATATAGTTCTAGGAGAAATGAAAGTTATTATGTGCAAGTGTTGGACTTTGAAGGGAGGAGAAGGGTGGTTGACAGCAGGGCAGGAACTGTGTACATTTCCTCTTCCTGTTTCCTTAACTGACGTCCTCAGGCATCTCTCCTTATGGGGGGAGGATGTTCTCTACTGCCTTCTTTTTAGCCTCCTTAATCTTGTTTATATGGCACCTGCAGCAAGGAAACATCTGTCCAACAGGGATGGGACTGGGGTTATAAGAGTTTGCTACAAAGTGTGTTAATGTAAGGTTAGGAGATTCACAGAAATGAGTCCTGAAAGGCTGGCATAAGTGTTGACTTAAAAATTCTGATCTCACATGTTCATTTTTCCTAAAACTGAAGGGCCCTTGTTTCTGGAATCTCAAACCTTTGGGCAAAAAATCAAAACTGCAGAGTGGATGAAAATCGCCTCTTATTTTAAAGGCTCACATACACTTTAGAGAAGCCATTTTTCTAGCCTTGTTATTACTATAAACAAGCAATTTCATTTTAACATTTACTCTTTATTGTGTCGCATGAAGTACCTACGTAATGCAAGTATGTACTGTACTAAAATACCTATATTTCCAAATAACATTATATGGTGTAGCCCACAGTCTTGGCAGAAGCATCATGAGTAACCTATGCCTTTAAACTTAACAATCCATTGTTGGATGCTGTGAAAAGTATGCTAACAGATGAAGAGAAAGAAATAAAGCTAAGTATGAATACACTTTTCCAAACATATACATACGCAGCTTACAATGGAACCCCAATGGACATAAGTCAAATGACAACATCTGATGTAGGAGCTATAAAATGTAGACTCTGCAATAAAAAGCCAAAGGCACATAAAAATATATTTTAACTTTAAAAATAACTTAGTTACAGTAATACTTCGCTTGTGTCTTACCAACATGTAGCTGACGGTCAAAATTGCGCGATATAGATATAATATATCGGGATATATAAGAGCTACGAGAAAATCCCCCAAACCCATAGATTTCAAATGTGAAAACAGAGTACAGTTTTAACACTGAAGAATTCGCTATGGTGAGCCCAAATAAGGTAATATAGAAAAGAGTCTAGAAAAAAAGGCTTAGGTATTAAATTTTGACTTCTTCTTGTTCAGAAAATGCTGGAGTATTGTCAAGTTCTTTAACGTGACTTGTGCAGCCCTTCGTAGCTAGTGCCAATCCTGGCCAAGCCAGAGTTCTTACGTTTCTGGAAACAAAAAAATGTAAGCTGAACATTAGCAATGCCCGCTGAAAATGGGTTCTGACTGACTCACTTCCTTTCTGCCAGGATGGGTTTTTTGTTTGTTTGGTTGTTTTTTTTGTTTGTTTTGTTTTTTTTCTAATTGTTTTTGCAAACAGGGCATCACAGGTACAAAAAATATTTCGTAGGAACATGATTTTAGAAAACCCATCACGCACAACTGCACACATAGCCAGTGAAGCTCTTCTCTTTGACTGTGGTTAGTTTCGTTTTTATTTTCTGATACCTTTTCCCCCAAAGGACAGGAGTCCACGGTGTCCATTACTTATTTTTATCCATGACATTCAGCACCTCATCCAAAAAGGAAGGCCCCAGATCGAGCTGCAGGGAGAGGAGGGAACCCGTGAGGTCAGAGAGGGACTCCTCTGATTTCGTCTTCTCCTTGATGAGCTGGCACGGGGCGGAATGATCAAACATGTCCTCGGCCGGCCAGTCAGAGTACTGTTCGGAGAGGCTGGAAGAGTGGCTGTCCCTGCCCCGGCTTGACTGTGACGCGGAGCCGCTGGAGCCCCATGAGACATCTCCCTGGTGGCCTGTCCCGTTCTCCAGCAGACCGCTCTTCTCGGGGGCCTTCTCCTCCACCACCGGCTCACAGCTGAGCCGGGGCAGCTTGGCCGGCCCAAAGGACTCCTGTTTGGAACTAAATGTCACCGGCGACAGCAAGGGCAACATGAGTGCCTGGGACCCTCCGATGGTCGGGAGGGAGATGGCATTTTTGAGCACCGGGGAGGGCGTGTCTATGAACACGGAGTCGGAGGTGCTGTTGGCCCGCAGGAACTCGTTGTGCCCGGGGAAGGGGCCCAGGCGCGCTTTCTCCTGGTTCCCTGGGAGCAGCTCATAGTTCCCTTGCAGGAAGGAGATGTCGCCAAAGACATCGTGCTGGCCCTCTTTGCCAATATGAATGGTGTGGCGGAAGTCTCCGAGGGGAGGGCTGATCATATCGGGGGACAAGATGTCCCTCAGTTTAAATTTCTTGCCTTTCTTGTTATTGGCAGCTTTTAGGTAAATCGGTGTCTTGGCTGGCATTTTGGGATCTGAGAATGTCTACTTTGCAAAAGGGAAATGGGCCACTTTCTTCTGCGGATGTTGGGTTTCTGAAAATCCTTCCTGAGAGGGTCTGTCACATCATTTTTTTTTTTTCCTCAAGTAGCTTCCAGAAGTGACTGTGAGATGAGCCGGGGTTTAAGAAGCCTTCCTGAGATTACAGCCAAGTGGGGCGTCCCAGAGAGCGAGGTACATCATCCAACCCCTTCCACAGTGGGGAGAAACCTGGAAAAAGGAAACCAAAGCAGGTTATAGTTAGCACCTTGCCCTTTGGGGTTCACCAGGGCCCGCCTTTTTCACCAGAGCATGTGCATAATGGCAGGAGCAGTTCTGTCAAGAGCCACACTTGATTTTGTCTTCTCTCTCTATCTTCAGGTTTTCTACTAAGGGTCCACTAACCACAGTCTTCTTTCGGGGGGAGAAAAGGGAAAAAAAAGAAAGAGATCGAAAAACCTCACACCTATGACATCAGCACTTTCTAAACATGGCTATGGACACAATTTTCTACATGTGTCTAAGATTTTAGATTTTTCCTCTGTTCTAAGTACTGCTGTCAGCACATGACCAGAGTGATTTCAGCTTCCTAGATACAAGTGGATGTGCTTTCAAATGTGTTTTCTCTTTTGTTCGGTGTTCACGCTAGCAAGACTGATAGTATTTTGTCGTTGAGCTCCATATCTAAATAAAATTAATGCAATACAGCAAACAGTCCTATAAGCAAAGGGACTGGAAATATTTACTAAGTGACAGTGGTTATTAGAGGGAGCAAACTGCATTCTTACACATGAGAAAACAGGGATTCGGGAGTCAAAAAAAAAAAAAAAAAATCACCGTTTCTCAATCACCTACAGCCAGCTACAGCTGGGATCAGGTCTCGGTGCAGAGAACTGGGCTGCCAAGGGTTTCAGGACCTGGGGCATTCTGATATGGAAGGAAAAGATTCAAACTGCTTCTTTTCACAGAAAAAACCAGTGTGATCATCTATAATAGGCTGGGTCTTCACTTGGGAATACTTTTGGAACATTTACTGATACAGCATGTATCCTCTCCCTGGGGTGGGCAGAACCCCGAGGAAACCTCCATGATGTGACTCCTAGCATTAATGCCTTTGTGGGCACAACCCGGGACTTGCTTCTAACCTACAGAATATGGCAAAGGGGATTGGATGCTTCCCACTTGGTTAGGTTATATTCATCTTAGCAGACTGAGAAAGTCTCCCTTCACTAGCCTTGAAAGGATAAGCTGCCATGGAGAGGGAGGGCCGACAGAGATGAATTTTGCCAACAGCCTGAGGAAACCTGAAGTGGATTCTTTCCCCAGCTGAGCATCTGATGAGACTGCAGCCCTGACAACTGGCTCACCCCCTGATAAGACCCCGGAGCAAAGCCCTGCCTGGACTCCCAACCCACAGAAACTGTGGGACAATCACTAGAGAGTGATGTAAGCCACACATTACATTGTGGTCACGCATTACCAGTGTGGAAGGCTCACACCCCCTCCTTGCACACGCCACTCAGCACAATCAGAAATGCTAAGCTAGGCAGTGTGGGGCTCCAGGTTCTCATCTTACAGAGGAGAAACTGTTCATCTCTTAAAAATAATCCTCTAACTCTTCAGTCACGTCAGCTGACATGGGGAAGCTAAAACCTTTCCCACTGTGGGAATTCCTGAAATGGCTCAGCTGACACCTCTCCCATCGGGCTCCTCTCCCACGGGCAGTGGAGCAAATAAATAAATAAATACTTGGAGGGCTGAGTCAGGTGGTGGCTTGAAGAGAGCCAGACACATTTGCTTTGTAGCAGCCAGTATCCGCTTTGTAGCCAGACACATTTGCTTTGTAGCCTCTGTATCCGCTGCATACTTCTTTCCTTTCGGCGAGAGCTTCACATTCATTTCCCTGTGGCAGGTGGAAAGAACTGTGCCCTGGTACCCACGGGCAAGGGACCAACTAGCTCTGTTTGGGAACTGGCTTGCACCCAAGCTCAACAAGGCAGAGAACGATGAGCGGGAGAGGCCTACCATGCCCTGCTTTCATGTGCGGGGAGGTGGCCCCGGCAGCGCAAGGGGGTCTGAACCCGGAGTTCGCCAACCCAGCTGTCACCTGGGACCACACACTTGCCATCTCTCGTTCTCTTTAGTCCTGACGAAGGCCCTGGCTCCAACAAGCTCCCCGAGGTGCCAATTCCCACTTGAGGTTAGGGTCCCAAGGAAACACTGTGTCACTAACAGAGATGACTGCTACCGAAGAATGGGACATGCGTGTGTAAGAAGCCAGGCCGGTGGGTCCAGATGTTCTCTGTTTTCCCTCGAATTTGAGTCTAGTGGCTGTCACAAATGTTACAAATCCAAAGCCTTGGATCCCAACGTCAGAACTTCCTGGTTAAGTGTCTAACAGCCTGGGGCCCTGCCATCCCAGGTAGCTGGTTTTGCCTCCTGGCGCCTCTGGGCACCACACGGTGGATGACAGCTCTCAGGGGCTGCTGGGACACCGAGCCCACAGAAGGTGGGAGGCCATCCCGAGGGACAGCTGCCCACTGGAGTGGTGTCCTCAGCACACACAGCCAAGAGGACAGCTAACATGGAAAGATACAGTGTGTCCACCACAACGCAAGAGCAAGTGAGGGCCGTCCGTGGAGTCAAGGTTATGTGAGGCCAGAAACCGAAGGAGAGTACTTCAAACTATGCAGAAAAGTACCATGGGGATGCAGCCAGTGAACGGTTCTCTGACCTGCTGACGGGATCCCGCGCCACTGCCCTGCAGTGCAGAACTGGGGAGAAGGGGAGAGGAAACACTTGACCCGGAAGGTGCTTAGAGCAGGAACGCACAGCTCTCCCTCCCCGCCTGGCCACGGCCATGACCACGGCCACCGCCATGGGCACTGCAAGCCCTTCATCAGAGGCTGGCTCAGCCTGGTCGAAGCCGGGTTTTGGGTCAGTGGCATGGACACAAAGGTGGGAAGGAAGCGACAAAAAGAAAGGAAAGGGTTGGTGAGTGAAGGCCACATACTCAGCAGGCACTGAGACTGGAGGGGCAGAAGAGAGAAGATACTGTAAAAAGCATTTTTCTTTCTATAAATATTTTCATAGTGTTTATTGCCTGACAGGGATGTGCCTTCTAGGACTTGGCAAACAATAATTTGTATTGAATTTCTACTATGCGCTGGTGCTATGAGCTCCCAAATACACGGGCGTTTTTGTTTTGTTTTGTTTTTTAAGGAATTTTGGACAAAAATGTCAGTTTTACAACTTTAGATGAGTAGCTATTCGCGAGTAAAGCTGGGGAAATGGAGCTCGCCCCCCACCCCCCGCCCGCCCATCTTACCTGTCCTTCTCCTCCACTCAGGGGCAACCATGCTCCATCCCACAGATCATAATCTAATAGTGAGCACGTCTTACACTGGCTGCTTCCTCCTCTCCTTTCTGGATATTCTGGGCTCACGGGCTTCTCAGCCAATGTACATCACTGCCCCCTTTCCCTTCCTGGCCTGACTGTTTTTTTCCACATCTTCTCTGCCATTGCCAGTACAGGAAACTAACGGGCAGTTTCTTCAGTGGCAACGAAGTGGCTGGTCCTGGGCGGGGGCGGGGGGCGCGGTATGTGCACACTCACTCCTGGGAACCACCCACCCTGAGTACCACTGCAAGCCGCCCTGCGTTCTGGGCACTGTTCCAACACACTGGCTCCTGCATAAGAAACCATGAGGCTGCCGTTACCAGCCCCATTTTACAAACGAGGCACTGAAGGGCAGACGATGAGTCTTGAGTCCCTTTGCCAAGGCTACCTGACTACAAGGCTCGAGTTGAAGGTCCCGACGCTGAACAAGGACAGTCGCGGGGAGTTCAGTCAGCTACCCCGTGAGGAAGGGGGCGCACTGCCAAGCCTGTTCAAGATACAGATGTGTGATGACACACTGGACTGAGGCGGGGGGTCAGGCCTTGCATACACCGATGGTGGGAGCCCCAACAGATGCCCCCCGGGTAGCAGCGGGTTTGACAGCCTCTGTCACAACTGCAAATCCCATGCCTTGGACACCAGGATTCCACTTACAGAGATGTGCCGACTTACATATATGGGAAATAATCCGTGTACAAGATTATCAACCCAGGAACTTACAACAGTCTGGAACTGGAAACAGCCTAACTGTCCACTGATGGAAGACTGGTTAAATTGAATTAAGGTGGCTCTAATACAAATGTGTACCACACAGGCCTTAAAAAGGATGAAGCGGGTCTTTGTATGCTGATACAGAAAGAGCTCAGAGATATCGGTCTTTGAAGTATGCAGATCTACTTGTGCCAAAGTACACAGCCCTCCTTGTCCTAGCTTGTAGGTCTATGAAGTCTCGCTGGAAACACACACAGGAAACTCATAACGGCGCTGCCCACAGGGAGGAGTGGATGAAATAGGACGGACGCGGGCGGGCGAGAAACTTCTCACTGTGTATCCTTTTAGGGTTTGGGGGTTTTTGAAACATGTGACTGAATGAGCAATTAGCTATTTAAAAAACAAATAAATAGGGACGCCTGGGTGACTCAGTCAGTTAGGCTGCGCCTTCGGCTCAGGTCATGATCCCAGGGTCCTGGGATCGAGTCCCGCATTGGGCTCCTTGCTCGGTGGGGAGCCTGCTTCTCTCTCCGCCTCTGCTTGCTTGTACATGCTCTCTCTCTCTCTCTCTGACAAACAAACAAACAAAAACTCAAAAAACCAAAATAGGCGGCTTAGGGCTCAGGCTGCAGCTTGGAGTGAATTTTATATAAAGGTCCCAGAAAAGCCTACTGAATTTGACTCACAGGATCGTAACGCAAACATTTTGGGGGCAACTGTGTTCAAAAGCCAAAACCTAGGGTGGCAGTGAGTGGGTGAGACCGCCCCCCAGCCCCCCCCAAGAAAGGTGAGCTTGTCTCACCGGAGCGTGGCCAAGGGACAAATCGCCTCTTCCTGCGGGGACCAGGCAGTCACGTTTAAGAGGCAGCAGTCGACCTGGCAGAATGAAGATCTCCCAAGAGAAGGGTTTGTGGTCAGCAAGTAACGAGAAAAGGCAAGAGGCAAGAGACATAAGGATGCAGCAAGTGTCCAGGTGGAAGGAAGCGTGGGCAGGAAGAGGCGCCAGGCTGGGGCAGACTGCTCCTGTCCAGACCGTGCTAGTGACCCAGACGACACTCTGCGATGGGATGGTCCTAAATGTCCAGCACAAAATCCTGTCCCTGCTCACCATTTTCATAAAAGGAGACCTGGGCTCCAGAGGCTGCTGGCAGCTGACCGATGTGGCAGTGGGCAGAGCAAGGATGAATCCAATCCCAGTGGGGGAGCCTGAGTCAGGCTGTCACCTCTGCCCAGAAAGAAGGGGCCTTGCTTGCTGTAGGATGGGGTGGGAGAGAGGAAGGAGGGGCTCACAGGCCAGGTGTGAACTACTCTCCCCCAACTGGTGAGCAGGCCCTCCGGCTGTTCCGCAGACCAGATGAAGAGAACTGCTGGCCTTTTTCTACAGGGCAGGAGTACTGCAACCACTTGGTACAGAAACGCCCGCAGGATACTGCCCGCCTACACTGGGGGGGGGGGCTCCCCCAGCTCTCCAGCTTTCTTGTGTTGCCATCATTCCTCTACTCCCACTGTTTTCCTCAGATCCAAAGACAGAAAGGCAGAGAGAAGGAAGGCAGGAAGTCAAGAAAGAAACAGGAAAACAGGAAGAAATCTTCCCATGCGTAGCCTTTCCTCAAAAACCCGCCTCTTGACCCTGAAATCGGAATTCTCCATGATTGCTAATCCCTTTCTCTGTGTTCCTGGATCACTCTTTGTTCCTCTTTCCCCCCTTCGATGATACTTGAGATAATACTCATCTGGGAAGTTAGATCCCTTAGAAAACAAAGGTCCCAGTCCCTGGGCACTGGAAGAGGACAGATTTGCCAACAAAAGGGGTCAACTCCCTGGACAGTGGTTTGTCACCCTTCATCAAGGTGAGAGAGAACGTCCGGCAGATGTGGGGACCCAGAGTCCAGCTGCAAATGCACAGGCCCCGCTTACAGGAATTTATGAGACATCCAAGGGTTCCAGGATACAAAAGGACCCAAGGGGAAGTCACAGTTTTGATAAGAAGGGCAGCGTGTTGAGCCGTCCTTCCGGCACGACGCTAACCCACTCCATTTTCTGGTGACAGAATGAAGCCCAAGTGACAGTGTTTGTTAGTGAGAGAAATCATCACAGCAGGAATAATTCAATGGGAAAAAAAAAACCCAAAAAACAAAAACCCCGAAGCAGCCCTTTGATTCACTTCCTTACCATCCTTTTGGCAAATAGAATGATGCCAGAAAGACCAAAGCAGCATAGTGGCCAGGAGCTGGAGAGAAACGGGATTCGTTAAGAAGTGACACACGAAAAAATCAGTTCCTGAATCACTTAAGAGTTGACTGGACTGGCAACTCATCTGAAAAGAACAAAGAGGTTTAGATTTTAAAAACCCCATTTAAGATAGGAATGTTTGGTTGGTCCACTAATTATTTTTAGAGTAACTCTCGGTGGACAGAGAGGATAAAAAAAGTTCTAACATCTTATGAAACAGGTTGCAATGTTAATTTGAAACAGACATGCATAAAAACAGGGGCAGGTGGGGGGTGGAGAAACCATCCCGAGGGACCTTTGGGCTTTTTCCTTTCTTCTACTTTCGGGAAGTGAGTGTGTGCAGACTTCCCCTTGCTTGCTTCGTTGTCACATCCTTCAAGGACATCCTAGCTTCTGATCACTTTTCACATCGCCTCCCCTCTTTAGCACCCAGACCCAGCACTGCCGCACCACTTGGGCCCCAATCAGAAAAATGAAACGGGTCCTCCTTCAAGTCTGAACCATTAGCCCAGGGATGGATGATGAACCTCTCTACTCCCAACCATCTTTGGGGTAGTTCTCTCTGCCGCCAACAGGAAAATAACACTACTGTGATAAGACCCAGAAAACTGAATTTGGCCCTAGACTTCACAATTTATTGGTTTTTAAAAATATTTATTTGAGAAAGAGAGAGACAGAGCTGGGGAAGGCCAGAGGAAGAGAGGGTCCCAGGCAGACTCTGAGTTAAGCATGGTGCCCAGCACAGACCTGGAGCTCATGACTAAGATCATGACCTGAGCTGAAATCAAGAGTTGGAAGCTCAGCCGACTGAACCACCCAGGCGCCCCTGGACTCCACACTTCAGAAGGGATAAAGGTTACCTGAAATATGTTCCTACATGTTCTGTGGAGTCCAACAGGGAGACAAAGAACGTGGTCATGACATGTGAGAAGCTGAAGGAGGGGAGCAGCTGAACAAAAACTCAGACTGAGGGAAAACTAATCTTTAGGAATCTGAAGGATTCATTAAACTGTAATAGAAAAGGAATTAACTTGTCCTCTGAGGCCCTAGGATTACTGGGCAGAAGGTCCAAGCACCTAGACTTTGGCTTCTCTCAAAGATGGAGTGGGTGGCTGCCAGGTGTGTGACCGAGGTCTGAGGGACATTACAGGGAGCAGTCCTGATCCCAGGCCTCCTCTGTGGTGCATGGCGGGTCCCTGCTCATTCTGTCTCCCACCCAGGGACACTATCATTCATGGCCCCCTGTCACATTTGCCTGTGAAAACGCTCACAGACTTTACCTAGAAGACTTTCTACTTGAAGATGGCCATGTTTTTACTAACATAGGGATGACCAGCGGCTAGCTCAGAAACGCTAAGACGTGACCACAGCATGGGCTCTCACACCAGTCCTTCCGCGAACCTCTTAGGAGGGCTTCTCTGCATCAAAGAATTTGAAATTCATGGGAAAAAAAATCATGGTGTTAGATGTTTCACACTGAACTTCAATCAAAATCCAAGACAGAAAAAAAAAAAGGAACCAGAAGAATGCCTAACAAACATCATGCTGAAGGGATGCTTTTCATATTTTTAGTCTATTTTACTCCACCCATGAGAAGATAAGAAGATGCCATTTCTATTTTGAGATTCTTATCCTCTCCTGTATCATCCAAGCTGAGCATGGCGTCGCTATATGTGCCAAGATGGTGACACTCAGTGAACTCCGCCCCTAGCCGCTTAGCCCTCAAGCCCATGAACTCACAGCCAGACCAAGCGGACTCAATTTTATGGACCCACTCAAACAGTCTGACACAGCTCACCTTCGCTTATTTGTAAATGGACGTCTAGTCTATGATTCAGCAACAGCTTGTATTTATTTTTCTTTTACGACCTGCTTTGTAGAAACCCACAAAATACCATATGGGAGACTCACTGCTAATTCGTGTACACGCCTCACATTTATAGGATCTAATTGTACTAGTTGAAAGGTTTTTTAGAGGCAAAATTGGAAGACGGAACCTCCACCTCGAAAAGTCTGCACTTTTGAAGATGGGCCATTACACACCCTTTCTCCTTATTAAAAT
The DNA here is from genome assembly GCF_010015895.1 of Lontra canadensis. Classification (NCBI taxonomy): domain Eukaryota; kingdom Metazoa; phylum Chordata; class Mammalia; order Carnivora; family Mustelidae; genus Lontra; species Lontra canadensis. The sequence continues at coordinate 5,803,363 of NW_022631072.1, forward strand.
CAGTTATTGGGGAGGACTCAATATGGACATTGATCCCCGGGTGTTGGAGCAAGGCAGGAGGAAGACAGGTTCTCTCAAAGTGCCTGACTCATATACCACACCAGCTTTGCATGGGGCACATTGTCAGGGCTAGTCGCAAGGACCAAGGCAGGCACTCTAGCTTGACACCATTACTGTGAACAGCTCGCGGAGCCCACCTGATCTGTGAAGCTGCAATGAAACTATCAATACAGAAAGAGAATTAGACCCCAAAGTTTAGGCCCCTGATTACTCTTCTTCTCTGTTAGGGAGAAAGGACAGATAATGGGCTCTTCCACGTTATTCTCCCAACCTACCCTAGCCCTTGATAATCATTCATTCTCATCAGATGGGCTGAAACATGGCTTCTCCACCTCATACCAGCACTGGTTATCTTTGGAAGCCGGAAGTGGCCATCCCATTCTCCATCTACTTTCAAGGCAGGCTCCCTTGTGTTATTTGTACGGAAATATCTATACACAAATATTTGTTCAATAAATGAATAAACATCTTCTCAGACCAGGCAAACCAGGCTCTTCTATGGAACACAAATTGGATCTTCTCTTTCCCTCCCACTATACAGAGTACACAGTGAACATCAAGTCAAGAAGTTTTTAAACCCGTAACCCCTACCACCCTTCCATCATGAGGGATGAGTTGGTTTGCTCCCCAAGTGCCAACCCCCAGTCCAAGTCTATAGGGGATCTGCAAGGAAGTGGCAAGATTGAAATGCCTGTTTCTCTAAGGAATTTACACTGGTGAACATGAATGACTAACATGTGAATGTCTGCTACGGGCCAGGCGGGTACTGAACGTACCTGTTAGGAAACAATCTTAGATTAAGCCCATATCTCAGGTCAATCAGCCAAAGCTGTGGAGGAGCTAGGAATTCAGCCACCACTGGACTCCACAGTCTGTGCTCTTAATTGCTCCTGGTTGGCTAACATGACAACTGGCATGCAAGTGAGTTTAGGATGGAATGGCCACCGCAGGTTACCTGCCTCCAGGTCTGACAGGACAAAGAAGCAGCGATACACTATGATCTCAATACCAACGGGAGGCAGAGATAGTACCTGCACCTTGTCAGCAACCAAGAATGAATAAAATGGTCCTAGACACCAGCCAAAAGAATTTTGTCAAAAGAAATTTGACCTGATGTAAAAGAAAAGCCAAAAGATTAAAATTTTGCAGTGACAAAAGCCCCCTGAGGCTTGAAGAGAGAAACAAACATCCTGTTCTAGAAAAGGGCGTTCAGCGCTGTTAATTCTTTTCCCAGAGGAAGCACGTGCACCGGGCGCGCACAACCACCACTCAGCTTTCACTGGGGACAATGGCTCCCTTCCCTCACTGGGGACACTTCCCTTCCCTGCAACTTTCTGAAACTAAAAACCCTGTGTTCCTTATGTGGAATGTCCTCCCACCTTCTTACCATCAACCCCTACTCATAACATCCCTCAAGATCCGCTTTAGTCACTTCCTTCCCAGAGAAAATTCTCTAACTCACCTCACGTAATCCAGGCTCGGTACTGTGCTGGCGGGAGGCTTTCTGAGGACTCTTAAGGAGCCTATTATTTGTTATTTTTGTTTTCTGGTTTTGTGATTTTATGTCCGGTATCTTCAGGTAGGTGTTAAGCTCAATAAAAATGAGGAAGGCAAAGGTGCTAGGAGTAAGAGCTACTGTTGATAAAAATCTCCTCCTTACAATGGATTCCCGACAGAACCTCCTCTGGGCAATGATCACCAGAGGCCCTCACATGTTACTGAATAAACCCTTTTAGTTTCCCCTCATCCATCCCTTAGACCCTGCATCTGCCAATATAGTCCGTGGGCCAAATCCAAACCTTGGCTTGTTTGTGTAAATAAAGTTTTATTAGCACACATGTATGCCCATTCATTTATATGTTGTCTGTAGCTCAGTAGTTCTTTGCTGAGGGTGACTTCACACCCCCACCCAGGTGACATTTGGCAATATCCGGAGATATTTTTGATTCTTGTGACTGGGGGTGGTGGTGCTACTGGCATTTCGCGGGTAGGAACAGGGGAGATGCTAAACATTCTTCAATGCATAGGACAGACCCCCCACAACAAGGAATTATCTGGTTCCACTTCTCATTAGTGCTGGGGCTGGGAAACCCCTGGAGAGATGCTTTCACAGGACAAGGTCCGAGTTGAGTAGTCAGTGACAGGCTATGTGGCCCTCTAGGTCTAAACTATGAACTGACCCCTTTACAGAAAAAGTCTGAGCCCCTGCCCCAGATATGGCCTTTCCACAGGGCTGGACAGTTGCTGTCCATCCCCCAATCCTTAACAATCCCTCTGCAGTCACAACCATGCACGTGGCTTCAACAATCCCCTCTAATGGTACCTTCCCAGTCAGTGTCTTTAGTTCACATATAACAAGTCTTTTTAACTACAAAAGGTAGCTCTGTGGACCAAGGCCCATCAATGACAAGATGAGTAAAGAAATCAAGAGAGCTACCAGAAGCTCTTTGACATTGCCATAACCATCAAGGACAGGATCGGTGGCTTTTTCTCCTTGGATAGGTTATTGACAAGTTTGGAGCTGGGTATGGGCCAAGGTACTCGTTGTGCACACTAGTATCAGTAGCTAGAAATTACAAAACAAACACAAAGAAAACACCGCTCCTTCGCAGACAGCACTGGACTTTTCTCCCCTGGTCTTTTTTAGACTTCACTTGGCTTCCCCAACACCCCCACCAGGCCACTTCCTGTTCAACTTATTCCACACGAATGTGCCATCTTTCCTCCTGCCTCCCTAGCACAAGACTCCTACACTTTCCCCTCAGTAAATGGCAGGAAGGCACCCAAATCCAAAAACCAGCTGTCATCCCCAACTTCTTCCCCTGCCTCATTCTCCACTTCAAGGCCCACTGCGGTCTCCCCTCACCAACCCCAGGGCCTCAGCCTTTTCTAGGCCTCAAGACCACTCTCCTGCAAAGGGCATTTGTCACCTCACCTGTCTTCCCGCCTCCAACCTCATCACCTTGAGTGAGCCAGCCTCAATGCCCAAGTGACCTTGTCACTCTCCATCTTCAATGGCCAGCCCACCCTTACAGCCTGGAGAGAAAACAACTCGTGTGAGGCCCGCTTTAGCAGTCAGGGTCCTGCCCAGCCTTGCAGCCGGTGTTTCCTGCCAGCTCCCCCAAGGCCTCTCACACTAAGCCTCTATCGTACCTAGTTGATACCTCAAACCCACCAGCCAGCACACTTTGCTGCTATTACTACTGGGTCTCCCACTAGGCTACCTGCTTTTGGGCAGACACAACTAGATTTAATTCACAGTTGGCACTGAACAAATGTTTGTTGAATGAATGAACAATGAGAAAGTTTGAAAGAGACTGCCTTGACTTCCTCCTTCCCCGCCCATCCTGTTGAAAATGCAAGATGAAATCTTTCTAGGACTCCTAGGGGGGAGAAAAAAATCACTTAACAACGGAGTTGTGGCCTCTTGTGGCAAAGGCTTTCTTCCCTTTATCCATGTGTAAGACATTTTAGCCTTTCTCTATCCACGCAGGGTAAGAATCTTAGAGGCTCTCAATGCAAGCTCCAGTAATTCTATAGGCTCTTACAGATCTTTGGGATTAAGGCAGAGAATATTTGTCATCGTGCTATTTGAAAAGGAAAGGGCTTCTATCCTTGACTACAATGTGCAAATAGCGTCTCAGAGAGACAGGCAAGACTCAAGAATAAATTGACAATACACTCCCCTGAATGCAGATTCACTAGTTATATTTAAGCCAATCTTAAAGAATGAGGCCCTGGAGAAACAAAGAGCTCGCTCTCCTGACCTTTCCTTTCAAAAGGAAACGGGTTAAGGGGAAATTTGGATTATCTGGCCCAAGAGGTACAAAGAAACCTCAAGAGACTATAATGGATGTTCTACAGAAAAGGGTTGCTTTGAAGAGCAATGTGGGACGAGCACAGAGCAGGTACTTAAGAAAAACTCCTATTGAATGAATGAACATATTGGCAAACACAACAGTAGACAGAGCTCTCACTGTGGTTCTAGGCCTTAGGGGAGGAGGCACCTGGGCTAACCCTTGGAGCCAGGCTTGCAGGATCCTTGTAGAACTCCAGACACACGTGGGGGCCAGTTGCCTTCTGTGTAAATGGAGATCATTACCCCAACCCTGCTTTTCTTAAAGGTGTTTATAAGAGCTGAGTGCTGTGCAGACACCCAGTATCATCTTTATACAGAAGGAAAGACCAGAACATCTACTAGATTCAACATGAAGGAAGGGAAGCATTCTATTACCAAAATAATGACTTTCATTTCTTCCCTGAATGTTTTCTGCAGCAGTCATCAATAAAATGGTTTGTGTCCACCCTGTGAACAGTCTCTACAACTGGAAGGAATTCCCACCTCCAGCTGGCTCAGAGGATAATTCCTTCCTCTGACATGGGGCTAGATTATTTTCCCCTATAAATGGAAATAGACAAGCATCCTTTCTTTCCAGGTATAATTCTTCCAGCCTTGAGAGCCAATGGGACTTCTTGGAGTTGGGCAAATTACAATCAACGGTTACTGGTCACAAAAGAAAAACATAAGGGCCTCTAGTTATTTTCTTTAAATATCTGGTAAGCTGTCAGGTGAGAGGGAATCTTTCATGGATGAAAGTTCATGGCGAGGCCAGGTGGGGCTGTGTCTGAAGAAGAAATCTAAAACAACTTGAGTTAATCAGCTTGAAGAAAGGGAGAGGCTTTCCCGCTGAGTCGGAGTTCCCAAGTCCCGGATTCCAGAGGGGAGGGATGGAGGAAGCATTTCTGCCTGGGGAAGTTAGAGTAGACATCCTCTAAGCCACGCTCCTAACTTAAAGGAGCAGTCCCTGGCAAGTGCCTACAAGCTACAGACATGCAGAGATGATATAATCACAGATTTGTGTGTAAGATTTATCTGTCCTTAGTATGGCGAAGTACTTTATGACCGCGTTCTTCACACCATGTTCCCTGGAACGCTTAGAGCTCAAGGAAGGCACCTCTGGGTCACTGGTGACAGGAAGGGAGACTGAGAAAAGTAGGGCCAACTTTCCTACCCATTTCTTCCCCCTCTTGCACTACAAAAAAATTCTAAAATCTGTTAATATACTGGGTTTATATTAAGATTTTCTTTCTTTGCTTTGGCTAGAAAAAAAAGTTTGAAAGAGAACTGGGCCAAGAAAAAGGACTCGTTTTCTGTCACTCAACTCTTAGAGCCTTGGTTTTATCTTGTCAGAAAGAGAGATAAGGGCCGAAGTAAGGACCCTTCCATCTGTGAAATGTCAGGGTCTGTGATTCTACGTCTGCAGAAACACCTAGTTTTCAGGGAATTTGAAGGGAAAAATAGAGTATTTTTTAATGAAGTTAAGAGCATCCTTAGAATCAAAATACTGGTTACCAGCTTCTAAAATGTTCTTCATCTTTTCCCATCTTTCCTGGTACCAAATTAAGGGTACAAAGCAATGCCAGTAATTTTCTCTGGGAGCCTCAGTTTGCTCATCTGCAGAGTGGGGACAGTAGCCATGTCTTCTTAGGCAGAGATGACACATGTCACATGCTTGACGAAGTTCTGTTAGGCAATGAGCTGACAAATCAGTGGAAGAAGCAAGGATTACTAATCATTCCAAGAAACCAGAGCTGTGTAAGAAGAGGCCAGGCCAGAAGTTCACTGTTTGGATTTTTCTCCAACCTTATTTCTTATAGATATCGGGACCTAGCCACGTGCATAAACTGATTGTTTTAAATTGTGTGAAACCCCCCCCCACCCCTGGGGGTGTTCTGGTTCCAAGCGTAATTCCTCATTCTGAGAAAAAATTGGAGTTGGGAAGAAGTCACCAATTCCCTCCCCCCAACTGCCCCCGGGTCAGGTCCACAGCGCTCTCTACCCCATCTGCCCCTTCAGGGCAGCTCGCAGATGGGACAGAACAAAACCCACCCACGAACAGAAACTTATACTAAATTTACAGGAAGCCAAAAAAAAATCAACATTATCATGGAAGACATTTCACTCTGAAGCCATCTGAGGGCAAGAAAACCACTTGGCAGATTGGTGCTGTGATAGGCACACGTTGGGCCATGTGGCTGCAGCCGATAGGCTCACTGAGAGCTCACCTGGCGTCATCCAGCCCCTGGCTAGTCACTCATATCTACCACCTGCTACCCAGCCGAGAAGTAAGGTCTGGGGCTGGCTTGTTTCTTGGAGCACCTTGTGGGACCCTTACCAACAGGACCAAAGGACCGGTGCTGCCTCCCTTCGACCGTGCGTGTGTCACCTGGGAAAGAGTAACGTTATGAGGCCAGGATCTGAGTCAGCTGCTAAGTGAATGTGACTTTGGCCCGACAACACTAGAGAAGACCGAGCCAGAGGCAGAGTCATGTCACAGGCCAGGGCTAGACTGTCTACTTTTCCACTAGGTTTTGTTGTAAAAAAAAAAAAAAAAAAAAGAAGAAGAAGAGAAAGAAAGAAAGAAAGAAAGAAAGAAAGAAAGAAAGAAAGAAAACGGATGTAAACGAGGTTCTGCCCCATCTTTTGAGGAGCCAGGAGTCTAGCTAGGTCACCATGAGGGGCAATAAATGATCATTTAAATGCAGGAAGTGTTACCAAGTAGAAGACACTGTGGAAATGCCTCGAATACAAGGGGGAGAAAGAGTCAGAGAAAGACAGCAGCCTAGAGCCAGAAAAGAGCCTGGAAAGCATCCATCTGCTTCCCCTGCCCCCCCAACCTTCCCCTTCCACAGCTTCACAGAGGCAGGGGCAGAGCCTGCCCAGAGAAGACCTGAGCTTTGCCTTGTGACACAGCTGGCCAGTCGAGCCCCATCTCCTGCTGTGTTAAAATCAATGTTATGTGTCTGAACTGACCCTTGGCCAAAAAAAAAAAAAAAAAAGTCAAGAAAGTTAAAATAATCAAATAAATAAAAAGGGAAAGAAATCAAATACATTCTGAAATGGCAAAGCCACGTTAAACCAAAAATGCCTTGTTTAAAAAATGTGTGCAGCCTAAATGATTAGAATGAATTTGAACAGGTCTTTTTCAACTAAACACACAGTGATTTATCACTGGCGTGATGTGTCCACAAATATGACCTTCAAGTTGTCACCAGAACATGACAGATTCCTGAGTGTGTAAGCTGTCTAAATAGAGGCCTGGCTTTGAAGTTCTCTGCCTTGCACGCTGGCTCGGGGCGCCTCACTGCAGATCTGCCCTGCTCTGTTTTTAACCCAGGGGGTTACATTATTAGCAGGATGAGAGCTATGCTGATTGGCATCATGCTCTGGGCTCACTGGAGTCTACAGCTAGAGGTGCTCTAGCACCAAACAGCTCATGGAAAGAGACAGACCTTGAGGTCTGTTACACTGGATCAGGGCTAAGACCGGACCCTGCTGTCTCACGTCCTGTACCTCCGTGATTGTTTCCATCAGTCTTGGCTTATCTTGATCAAACAGCAGAATGACAGGTGTGCTCCCATCTTCTGGTGTGTCCTTATGGCCGGCACTCACCCTGTGGTTCTCTAAAAAGTCCTTGGGTTTCTTCAGCTCCGCAGGGCAGACTGCCTCTGGCTCAGTGGCTCCCAGAGTGTGTTTCCTGCCAGACTAGCCCTGCCAACTGCTCTGTGGGCTAATGATCTGAGACTCTGGATACCATCTCCCTGTGGAGATTCACTGAACACAGTGACAGATTAAATGCTCTGGAAAGTCCTGCAGAAAGGGACCTTCATCAGGCTACTTCCCCAAAGAATCCTCTCTCAGGGTCCAAGGTAGGTGGTGGTGTCCTAGCTAACTGCAGATGTGTTATCACTGCAACACGGTTTAACAAAGAACCAAAGGCTAGAAGGCAAATAATGACTTTCAAATATGCAAACAAAGCCCAAATCACTGAAAATCAGCTTTTTTAAATTTCAAACTTGAAACTCGAGGATTCTACTATTAATCCATGACTTGGGTGAGCAATAAGGATTCCACAAATACTAATGCAGAAGTCACCAGCTTCCAAATTCATCAGTTTGCTTGGCTCTTCAGAAACAGAGAACTTTTAAAATATCAATATTGCAATTCATATTATTAAACTGTGGTTTCATTTTAAAAATGGCTTTTCCACCAGGGGTACTGTCGAACTCAGCCCATCATCATGAGACACTGGTGAACTTGGCATTGAAGAAATGTATCAAGGCCAAGGAAGGCTTTTTTTTTTTAAAGGAAAGAAATGTACCCAACTATTGCTGTAAAACTACTTGACTACTCATATTATTTATTCTGGTTTGTGGGGTGCTGTTTCTTTTCATAACCTTTAAAAGGGTGGGGCAGGAGAAGAGCAGATTCCAAATGGAGGCGGACAGCTGGAAGGCTACTGCTCCTAGTTTTGAGGCAACCGGAGTTATTTTGAGCCATGCCTTCCAGAACCCCTACTTGGGTCCAAGCAGCCCAGCTCCCCGCCCTGCTAATCACATTCCCACAAGTCCAAGGCAGCTGAGGCCAGGCCGGCCCCCTGTGGGTTATCCAGGCCACCTCTGGTAGGTTCCCCAGGCCCCCTTCCTCTATCTGTCTCAGCAGACGCTTATCTGGCAGGGCCTGTGTAGAACTTGGAACTGTTAATGAGGCCCGACTTCCTCCAAGGACAGAACCTTCCTGCCCGGCTTACTGGTGGCTCCTGCCTCTTGCGTAGCTCCTCCCAAGGCAGCGTCGTTATGAAACATGTATTAAAGGTCCACTGGGTGCCAGGGGATTGAAGGGCCAGGCACTGTGGGTGTGGTCACCGGCCTGAAGGACGAGACCGTCCACCCTGCTCATGGGACACTGGGACCTCGGCCTCTCAGAACTTCAGCGCAACCATGTGGCCCAACCTCAGCCCCACTTCATCCTGGGCTCGCTTCTGGATGTTTCAGGCTTTTCTTTCCCCTTTTTGCTTTTGGGTCCACAAGGCACATCTCTTCATTTATGGCATAAATCAGATGCTCAGGTTCACTCTGGCCCTTTGAGGCTGGATCCACTACAGGAGAAGACTGGTGCCACAGCTGGGACACTAAACTATCTTCAAAAATGAAATCATTCACATGGTTTTCCCCAAGGCTGGCAGGGACTGCCATCTTCCTTTGAATATGGAGTACTAGGAAAGGAGTTCTCCGCCAGAAGCCCCAAACCCTCACAGGAGTCAGATTTCACAGCCTCCCTGCCCCTCCTCCCCAGGGGTGGGGATGTGGTATTTAGTACAAGGTCAACTAGACCTGAATTCAAACCTGATTCTGCTACTTACTAAGCTGTGTGACCTTGGCCAAGTTACTAAACCTTTCTGAGGCTGTGTTCTCATCCGGAAAACAAGAAGAATACTGTCTACCTCAAAGAGTAGTTACAGATATTAAACATGAGAGCCAGCCTTAAAGACCTAAGAAAAAAACTAAAATCAACAATGAAAGCATCAATCTTTTCTTGCGCTTACTCTGGACTGGGCACTGTTCTGAGTGGACTACTTTTTTTTTGACTCATTTCATTCTCAAAGTTAATATTACTATCCCTATTTCATAATCGCTAAGCTAAGGTATGCAGGTTAAGTAATTTGCTCAAAGTCACACAGGTATCAAGTGCCAGAGCCAGGCTATGAGCCCAGGGGAGCCTGACTCAGAGAGGCTTTTTAGCCTTAGGGTTTTCCCCCCATTTCCTTACCCTGAAGAGGTATGACATTCATGCAAGGTTAGCCACTCCTGCAAGCCAAGTAAATTACATAGGCATACTTAGATTTTTTCCTTTTAGTGTAATTTTGGACAATTATAAAACAGTTCTGTCCTCAGCTTCCACATCTGTGAAATGGGGATATTAACAGCTTTCCTTCACAGCATGCCTGCTAGAAATAACTGGGTTAAATGGAGGTAAAGGGCTGAGAAGATTGCTTGGCATTCAGGACAGGCTCCATGTAGGAAGTACCTTTCTCACCCAAAGTCCTGAACAGCGTGATGTATTAGCAGAATTCTGAGACTGCAGTCCTTGGTAAAGAAGATTTTGGATCTGGCTGTATCTACTAGGCTCCAGTGACCATCCTTGTTCTCTGGCAAACATACTGCACTTAAAAATTGACTGAGGTTCTTATTCAATCAATGAATAATAGGGTTCACAGGATACTAGTTAAAAAGAATTAGGCCAGGCCAAAACGAAATCAGACCAAAAATAAGAATTTTAATAATTAAAAAGAAAACATCAGAGCAGTCTTTCTGGAGGGTCTCTTCAGGTTATGAATTATACTTCACCCACTGGATAAATGTGATGGCTGCTGGGCACAGAGCTTGGGAAAAATTTATGGCCTGGTAAAAATTTTTGGGTGATACGGTTTAAAACAACTTTATCCCCACTGCTGTTGAATACCATGAATTCTAGAAGCAAAAAAAGGGCAGCTTTTATGAGTATGTTGGACATAAAACACCACGCTAAAAGGAAAGCTGGACAGCAGAAAGACAAACCAGCACATGCGAGCACTCCTGTGGTAAATTTTAGGGTTTTGTATTTACTCTTCTTGCACATTTACATTTACAGTGGAAAGCAAAAAAAAAAAAAAAAAAAAAAAGAAAAGAAAAGACAAAGTGCAACACTCATTACTTTAGCTGTCTTTACATGTTATGTTAGAAACAGATAGAAAACAGAATTTCCTTGCTCAGATTTGGAGGGAAGGGGGAGCTCATCTGATTTCATGTCTGTAGCTGCTGCCACAGCCACAGCTCCATGTTCCAATCATGGAATCCATAATGTAAATCTCTTGCAGATGATACCACTGGAAAACAGAAACTGCCATGGATCCAGAAACCCTTCCAAATTTCTGTAAAGTTCTTATCTGCGAGCCCAGAGGCTGGTACTCAATGTTGCATTCAGTGAGAGAGGCCCCTTAGGAAATCGACATTCTTTGGGAGACTGAATGAAGAACTTTCCACCATTCCTCTACTATACAAATACAGGCAATCCCTGATTCCACCCGTGACAATGCTGAACATTTCACAACCGCCCCAACTTATCTCCTGAGTGTTTAGATGCATTCTGAAAAGGGTTTGTGTCACACACAGAGGGGTCTAGGTGATTCTTTAACTGCCAATCGGAGCTCATACAAATTACAGGTGGTGTCAACGAGAAGACCTCTAGAACTGTCCAGGAAAATAGAGAAGCTCCTGGTTGTGAGTCGCAAGATCTTTTCTAAGAACTTTTGAGGAGTCTTTTAAACGGCCTTCGAGATACCCCTGGGGCATGATCACAGCTTCAGGGAGCCTTTTGTCTCCCTGCGATGTGAAGGGGAAGTCTCCAAGACTGGCCCTGCTATTCAAATAGGGACATCTGCTGCACTCCTAATTTCTTGTTCTTTCTAAAAGGCAGCACCCCCAAGAAATTCTTGAACATCGTGAGGCCTAAAAGTTGGGGGTGGGGAGAAAAATCTTTGTCTCCCTAACACATTCATCAATTCCCTCCCCCTTCCCAGCACCTCCCTCCCCAGAACCCCCAACACCCTCAGTACATAGAAGCAGCGCCTCCCCCAAATACACCAGAGCTGTTAAGATTCATGCTGCAATACCCTCCTGACATTCCTATTCCCGCCTTCATTTTAATTCACTTTTTTTTTTTTTTTTAAACAAAATGTAATTACTTGACTGTCAGCCTGGGCTGCACTCTGGGGCTTTTACTCTTTTCAACACAGCTGCGCTCCGGGCTTTGATGCTGCTGTCCACGCAGCTTGTCCCAGCCACAGCCTGGCTCTCGGTAATTCAACATTCAAGTGCATATTTATTTTTAAACTGACCTCTCTTAGACTGTACAGTATAAAGGAGGTCCTGCCAAAAAATATGCTACTTTCTATTTTTAAGATGAAACACATGCCTCCCAAAGTCAAGAGGGGGATGGAGTACAATAATTCATAACGAAAAAAATGACTGACTGCCCAGATCCATTCGTCCTCACATGTCTGATACTCTTCTGTGTCAAGGCAGTTTCAAGGGGGAAAAAAAAATCTTGAAAACGCTTCAGCTGTTCAGAAACCACTGTCAAAAAAAAAAAAAAAAATTATAAACTGCCTGACCTGTAGGTTGGAGCTCCAGCCACAATGCCCCCTGTCAAGGCAGGAGAGGGCACCCGGGGGGTAGTGCCACCGCAGATCTGCACGGTGCACCCATGTGTGGCCCCGGTGCCAACCTACGATGGGAGGGGAGCGGTAGCCATGTGCGGTTTGTTCTCAGATGGAAAAATGCAATACGCGCCCAGAATGGCTGTCAATAGCTTGGAGGGTGCAGCGGAGGCGTGCAGCCCCACCCTGAAAAGTGGTGGGCACAAATGGTGGAGCTCTGCGTCCCGGTCGTGCCACCCGAACCCGTCCCGGTTTGCTTTTTGGCCCCCTTTGGTCCTTTGGACACCAGCTGGGAAGGCGATGCTCCCGGTATCCCCGCTCCCTGTGCGTTTCCAAGCCTAGCACCCCGCGCACGCCGGAAGCGGCCACGACCGCGGATCGGACAGACTCAAGGGCAAAGAGGAAGGAGCCCTGGGCAGGCAGCGACTCACCAGCCACCCCGACGATCCCAGTCGCTGCCCCAGGGCGCGACGCCCCGCACGGACGCCTCCCGAGGACACACGCAGTCCCGGCCCGTTACCCGCCGATCCAGCCCACTCGGCCCGCGCGGCACCTCACAGCACTGTCTTCTCCGAGTCGACTTGAAGGAGCCCGAGGCCGCGGGTCTCCAGGCTCTGCCCGCGCTCCAAGCCCGCCCCTGGGCTCCTAGACCGCTCGGACCACCGCGGGGAGGGAAGGTGCGAGCCAACTGAGCGCGCGGCGACGGGACGCGGAGCCTGAACCTGTGAAAGGCGGGGCTGCCGGGGCGGGGCCGGCGGCGCAGGGGGCGGGTCGGGGCGGGCCGGAGGGCGCGCGCGGCCCCCAAGACCCACCCCGCCGCGGTACCTGCTCCTGGGCCCGGCCGAGGCGGGGCGGTCAGCCGCTGCAGGGCCTGCGGGCCCCGGGAGTACAATGGGCACCCATTGTTACCGCCCTGGCGTCACCCTGAGGGATGCGGCTACGCTCCGAGCGGCAGCGTTCAGCTCCCTCGGCACAAAGAGAGGTCGCGGGAGAAGCTCGGTTCAAAGAGGGACCCCGGGGTGCTAGCGCCTGGGTGCCCGAGGACAAAGGGACTCCGCCCGCACCCTGGACACCTGCACTAAACCTCTTGTGCCCACCTCTCCTGGCCCCAACAAACCGATCATGCCCGGCGCGGCTCGGGCGCCGCGCGCGGGTGACTCTCAAGGAAGTGGGGGGCCACCTGACCGCGCCGACCCTGCCCGGCCCCCGGGTGCCCCAGCCACTAGTGGCCCCGGCTCGGGGGAAAGGTCGTGTTTTGTCAGTTTCCAGCTCGCTCCCTTTGGAGCTGCTGCCAAAACCCGGAGAGTGGATTTGGCGCACTGGAGACTCCCGGGTCTGCGGGCTGAGCGAGTGGGCACGCAAACAGCCTACGCTGCAGGTTTTTCCAGTCCAGAGGGAGGTGTTTCCTCCCGCGGGGTCCCTAAAGAGACTTGCCTGAAGCTGGGGCAGGCGGGTGACGGCTGTCCCCGATGCGCGACGAGGCGCAAGTGGCGCAGCTGCGGGCCCGGGAGCCTAAAATTCCGCCCTTGGAGGCACCTGCGCCCGCCGGTCATTCCGGCCACGGCCGCAGCACGCCCCGCCCCTCCGCCCGGAGGCCCAGCTTGGACCCAGTTAATTAATTTTCTTAATACGTCTCGGTCTCTTCCTTCTAGAGTAGTCCGCCTGGGTTAATGAGTAGGCGACAGGAAAGGGCGGCGTTTTCCGGCTGCGAAGTCCCAGCCCGCAGGGTCGGCCTGGGGAGGCGGCTGGAACCCGGCGCGGGAGGGGGGTGGGGTAGGGGGTGCAGTCGGGCTCTCCGGGCCTCACTCGGGCCCAGGGACTCTCGGGTTGGACGGAAATCCTGGCACAAAGCAGATACCCTGCAGAGGACCTTGACTTTGCCGAGCGCCCTGGGCTTCAGGTCCTCACCGCAACGCCCCCGGGTCTGAAACCTTCGAGGATGCACAAGCAGGCGTTGTAAGCCAGGGCAGAGGCAGACGTCAAGGTGAAGTGAAAAGGAAAAAGGAAAAGCACACAACAGCTCTGGAGAGCAGAAGACTTGGGTGGAGTGGTAAAACCCTTAAAGAAAATAATAGTTGGCAGGCAGGTCAAATGCCGTCAGGCTGAAAGTCAAGTACAAAACTCAGCTGAAGAGACCTTAAAAATCTGACCGGCAAAACAGTCCGGGAAGATAAAGAGACCCGGCGTTGTTTCTTTTCTTCAAATGACAACTGCTCCAAAGTTTCCTTTGGCAGATACCTGGATTTTACTCCAGATTCCTCAGAGTTTTACTTGGGGTTCATATTTCAAAATATATGTTCCATTTGGCACGAATGTATATATTTTATGTATGGATTTATTGAAAAATATTAAATGTTACTGGCCTACTTAGATAAAGGGATTTTTATAAATATTTATGCATAGCTTTCATTGCATGTGGTATTTTTATAAGTACAAATAATATCTGTATATATTTATTAAATACCACATGAAAAATTCCTTTTGCTCACACAAAGACATTCTTTACACATATGTCTTACGTGTAAAATTTTTTTTCATTTGCTCTATAGTTAGCCGCTGTTAAAAACACTTTTTTTTTTTTCCACATTAAGTAAATTGCTTCTTTTACAGCTTGTGCAAATATAGAGTGGCAGCTTGTTTGGGGTAGCTATTTTATTCCAAAACCCCATTTTCACTTTTCTACACCATTCCTCATCTTCTAGAAAATTTCCATCTCTGTGCCTTGTAAGACTTCCCTTCTGGGCTCAAGACAGTTTGTCCAGAACCTGTCCCTTCTAGGCCTGGTGGTACCGGTTTGCTGAATCCTGGTCTCTTTGCTACACATTATCGATTCGTACTGGCCATCTTCTTGATACTGATCAACCTCAGTGACCGGGAGCGCCCTCCTAGAGACCGTGCATTATCCTTCCAAATGAGTACATTTTAGGCTTTTAGGCTTGGTGGATTTTTATTTCATTTATGGGGAGAGAAAAGGGTTGCATGAGGAACCGTTAAGGGGTTCTGGGATTTTGCTCTGAATTACAGAGAAGTTTAGCCTTGAACACTTGGGGGTAACTTTAGAAGCCTAAGTGAGACTAAAAAAGTGGACATAGAAAAGATGTTCTAATCAGGCTCAATTAGCGCACTCACATCGGTAGGGCAAGCATCTGGCAGGCTCCACGGTGGGTCTATTAGTCCCAACTGTGGGACAAGAGCCAAGAAGTGTCAGCGGTTCCCTTGCTGTCCAGAAACCTGCAGTCTACTTACATGGCACAGCAACATGCCAGTGTCTGCAAGCAAGTGCTGGCTAGAATTATTCTAGCTTTTTGCCACCCAGTGTGGGCAAGGGGCTGTGGGACCCAGCAGCACCAAGCCTCACGCCAGGGCTACCGAATTTTAGTCTTCATCTTAATGAAACGTCGATGGTTTGTGTGCCCATTTGATGTCGGAGAAGCACTGGAAAGAGCAGTGGTTCTCAATCTTTTTTTTTTTTTTTTAGATTTTTTATTTATGTATTTGAGAATGAGAGAGAGAGAGAGAGCGCAAGAGAGGGGAAAGGTCAGAGGGAGAAGCAGACTCCCCGCTGGGCAGGAAACCTGATGTGGGGACTTGATCCATCCACTCCAGGATCATAACACCAACTAAGCCATGCAGGCGCCCAGTTCTCAATCTTTTTAAATCAGAGATTCATTTTAAAATCTCATGGGACCGAGGAATACCCTCGTCAGAGAAACTCACACAGGGAACTACCCACCAACGTTTCCGCCTTCAGCTTCCGAGGTGCCCTGAACACCAGTCTATGTATGGGCGGTGAGGAAGTCCTCAGTAAAAGCCTCCAGTTGCCAAGCCAGAAAAGCCACTCACGGTCAGCCCCAGCACCCCCAGGGAGGGGAGCATCCTTCAGGAGGCAGAGCTTAAATGATCTTTGGAATAGGGTAGAAATTAAATAGGGAGAGGAGTCAAGAAGGGCTTTTCAGGAGGGAGAAATGCAAAGATAAGGGGGCCCAGGAGATGAGACACCAAACATCCATTTTTACAGGCAATAGGGGAAAGTTAACCTGCATTTTTGGTAGCAGGTTCACCTTGTTATTGATCATCATCGTTTAGAAGCTCCAGAAAATGGAACTGGGTTTGGTGGCCCTTTCACTTCGGGGACACCAGGAACCCTAGGACATACGGTATCCTGTAAGACCTCATTTCCAATTACGAGTCATCCCTGTCTCTCACTCCACATGGCCTCTAGGCTTTTCAAGGAAGTCCAGCGTGCCTGAGGCGCTCATCTGCTGGACACTTCTTCCCCAGATAACCAAATGATCCATTAAGGTCTTTATTCAAATGAGACTTCAGGGGAGAGGCTTTTTCTCTAAAATACCAGCCCCACCCACATTCCCCTCCCCCCCGCCCCCCCGCCCTTGCTGGGCTTAAAGCAAGAAGACTTTCTTCTTTACCTGACATTACATTATATTTACTTACGGTTCATTTATGGCCTGTTTCCTCTGGTGTGTGTGTGGACTTGGTTCTTGTATCTTTCTAAAAGGGGACCTGGCACATAGTAGGCACTCGATGAATATGTGTGGAATAAACGACCTCTTAGCTACAACCAGTAATGGATGTAAAAGCCGTGTTCACAAACCTCATAGCTCCAGAAATAATAATATATTAAACATTCCTGAAATATGCCACACATATGCGGGGACCGAATTTTTGACCACTTCTCTTCAGTGTAGCTGAACAAGAAATACTAAACACATGGAACATTTTAAGCTCTAAAATTCAAACATTGAAAAGGCAGGCTTACAAAAAATGTCTTTATAGTCCATGTATAATGCATAGCTATGTCTCTTCTAGCAAAGCTGAAACATACTCTTGTGTACTCAGCTGGGGTTTTCCTCCAAAATGCCACATTCAGACTGAATTTGTGTGTGTATGTTCTCGATTATCCCCCTAAGTTAGATTTAAGGCAAAACATAAGAGAAGCTAAAAGGTTAGAACACTTTGAATGAGAACGTCCTTGTAGCTGGAGGATTCCCCTCAGTGTTCCCCAGTTAGAAAGTCACCAGTCCCGGAAGTAAAGCTAACCAGTGCTAATGAATCTGGTTGAACCTTGGCAAAAGCTAAGGCATTTGCGAGCCAGGGATTTCCTTGTAAATAAAGTCGGGTCACATCTACTTTGCCTAATCAGATGCAGCAGGAAATGGCATAGGGGAGACTACATCAGCATGCAGAAGGCAGGCCTAGTGTGGAGCTCTGGGCAGGTCAGACCATCATTCACAGACACTGCCAAATCCTGGGACTCTCTTGGCCTTTTGAATTAGTTTTTGAACTCAGCACCGATTTTCTTTTTGGATAAGGCCTTCAAATATAGATGCATGTTTGTTGCCTGGAAGCCAGTCAGTGGCTAAAAAACAGCCTTACCTTCCATCTGTAGAGCTTTCCTTGCTTTACGAAACCATTTACCTTCATCGGGTTTCTTCCTCCTCTTAGGTCGCTTGTCCCCGTTCGGTAGGTAAGGCCCCTGTGGTTGACTGATGCTTTGTCTGGTCCCAGAAGGGACTAAAGGCAATTTTAAAACCTTGTGTGTATAATGAGCCATTCCTATTGTACTCTTTGGGATGTCCTCTTTCTCCAGATACCTGTAGCCTCCCCACTTAGGTTTTTTCAGGCCTTCGCTCAAATGGTAGCACCCAAGAGGCCTTCCAAGACATTCTATATGTCACCCATGGTCACCCATGTTCCTTTTTATCTCTTCACTGCCTTTATTCTTCATGGTGCTTATCACCCAATATACTGGGTATTTATTTGTGGGTTATCTCCTCTACCCCACACCCAACATACTGTATATTTATTTGTTGATTATCTCCCCCTCCCTGCACCCCTCCACTGTCCGCTCCATGAGGGCAGAAAGTTGGCCTATTTTATTCCTTGCTGCACCCCAACAACCTGATGGGTTCCTGGCACATAGTGGACTTACTCAAGATTTGTTGAATGAAGGAATGATTCCTCAGTGCTTCGTGTAGCTACATGGCACAAGTTGAATATTTTTTGAATAAAACAATATTTTCATGAATGAGTTAGAGGAATGCCTGTGATTCATTCAAGGTCATGCAGATAATGATAACTGGATGTATCAAGATTTCAATCCCTATTAATTCTTTCTCTGCAGTATCTTCATTTGTATACCTGCTAGCAAGTCCTAACTATTGGCAGAATTTCTTTTTTTTTTTTAAGATTTTATTTATTGGGGTGCCTTGGTGGCTCAGTGGGTTAAAGCCTCTGCCTTCAGCTCAGGTCATGATCCCAGGGTCCTGGGATGGAGCCCCGCATCGGGCTCTCTGCTCAGCGGGGAGCCTGCTTCCCTTCCTCTCTCTCTGCCTGCCTCTGCCTACTTGTGATCTCTCTCTCTCAAATAAATAAATAAAATCTTTTAAAAAAATAAAGATTTTATTTATTTATTTGACAGAGAGAGAGATCACAAGTAGGCAGAGAGGCAGGCAGAGAGAAGGGGAAGCAGGCTCCCCGCTGAGCAGAGAGCCCGATGCGGGGCTCCATCCCAGGACCCTGGGATCATGACCTGAGCTGAAGGCAGAGGCTTATCCCGCTGATATTGGTAGAGTTTCTTTGTTCGTCCAATTTCTCCCTGCCCAGATGAACATTACAGAGCTATTTCAGTGATTATAAGATGAGCAGGAAACGCAATCAGTCCTTTCAGTCAATGTTCTGGGTTAGTGATAAACAAGATGAAAGCATATGGGGGAAGAGAGAGGTCCACAATGATACCCCCCGTTACTCCTGCTCCCCCAAGGGATTCATACACATACATGGGACCACAGGGACCCATGTATCTCTCCCCAACCCATGACCAAAACACACTTCTGCCTGACAATGTCCTCACTGTCTCTCCCTGTCTTGCATTACCCAGTGTTAGGGGTCCCTGCACACAATGGACAGACCATCTTCTGAGGGGTTTACTACAGGTCCCCGAATTTGGACTCTCACAAAGCAAACCAGGAAATGTGCAGTGGAGGGGGGACACGCCTGGGACTGTCCTTTCATTTTCTTCCCAGACACTGTTCCACAGGGCTGTTCGAAAACCAAATCTGACAATAGTGTCCTAATCTGAGGTCCCTAAGGTCACGTGGGTTCCCGGTGAAGGCCTTGTCCTGAAGCCCACCCTTCTGAGGGGTTTACAGTACTCTCGAGGATAGCTCTTCCTCCTCCTGAGGGGATGCTCTCCCTAGTCTGTGACGTCGACTCTCTGGACACGATAGTTGAGATATTTGGTATTTCCTCAAGAAAGATAAGAGATAAGCAGGCGCGGGCCTTGCGAGTGCTTTGAGTTGCCTGACTCCTGACTGAACAGGTTGGAGCAGGAGTGGGGGGGGCACTTCAACTCATATTTATTAGGGCAGCACTCCGTGCCAAGGAGCCAGGCCTGTCCTGCTGGTGCTCCTCTCTGGCTGACCTATATTTCTCTCATCTTTCCAAACCTGCTTGACTAATGTGGAACCTGTATTCCAAAGGCATTCATCATCATCCTCTGGGGACATCTAGGTGGACCTGTCTGTGGTCAGGTCACTTGTCTGAGCAGAAGGCCACGTTAAGCAAATTAGGCACCCACGTAAGACCTAGCACTTGGTGACGCCAGGCTTTACACCTTAGCCCGGAAACACTGAGATTTATACAAACGGATATCCCGAAGGCCGGGGTCTCCTTCGTGGCACAATATTAACATCTCTGTTCCTAGAGGGGCCTAAGGCTTCCTTTTGGGTTTGTAAAATTCTACGGCAAGTTGCTTCTGACTGTTGTGTGTCTGTCTAAAAAGCAAAGATAAGAATTTAGCACCTTCATTCCATACATCTGCTTGCTAGTGAATCTGATCTGATATTCTTACTGTCATTTGGCTTATATTTGTTGAACACCAGAGCGAAAGGCCCTGGGACAGGTACTCTAAAGGACGCGAAGAAGAATACGCTTCCTACATGTAAGCAGTTTAAAATGTATAGAGATGATGAAACAAGGACACAAGTAACTATAAATCAGACAAGATATGAGAAATGTCATCAACTCCATGTTATTTTCCAAATGCCAAATGAGGACATGCGCTCTGATATGTTATCTGACAACAGCCCAGCGTGTATCTCAACCGAGACCATCTGGGTTATTGGGGACGGATGGCCGAGTAATACTGATATTTCATTGTCCATTTATGGTTTTGAGGTTTTTCCCTTTTTAAATGGAATTGTAAGCAGGACCCCGATGTTCCTGACAGGTGAAAGTTCAGCTGATCTGGAACCCTTCTTCTCTGGACCTTCTACTCTCTCGTTAAGGAGTTTCTCGAAATTCCTTCCTGACTCTCCTGGGCTCCAGGAAACACAGATGAAATCATGGCAGGAGGTTTGGTAAGTGCAGAGCTTGCTTCTGGGTAGGGCAATGAGGATGGCCTGATGGAGGAGGTGGTGTTTGAAATAGGTGTTAGGATAGGGTGGTCATCGGACTTTCCCTTCTGTTGGGGCTGGGACACCTGGTCTGAGTGGCTTGGTACTGCAGAGGTCTTTATGACCCCGGCAATGGCCTCCACAAGGATGTCAGTGAGGCTCCAACACTTGATTTGTGAGGAAGGATCTGAGGTTTGTCTCTGGCCTTCTCTGACCTTTTCTTCCTCATTCCTTATCATCCTTCTTTCTAACCCACTATCAGGGACTTCCTGTGGTCACTTTGTCAGCTTGGAGCCCCAGTTCTCCTCGATATTTGTTCTTCACCAGCAGAGCACTGACTGTGGATTCTAACATTTTTTCCTTTAGCAATGGACCCCAGAAGGACATGCCCAGGTCACTATAAAAATGACCTGCCCTCTTTAGAGACTGCTGTGCTTTCCTGCAAGGAGGACAGGCTTGGGAGGGAGGATTCTCTCAGGAGCCATAGAACCAACGAGCTAGAATCCTAATCCTTTTGCACAGCCTTCTGGCTGATCAAAGTTTTATACCACCTTGGAGTATAGTTAACCTTGCTTGGGAGGTGAGCTGCCTACTCTGAGATTCATGCTGTCCTAAAATACCTAAAAATTAGGATTAACATGGAGAAATGACCGAGTCAGAGGCCCCATTCTCTTCCTTAATTGCTTTATTATTTCTTGTTAGGCAAATGACCCAGTTTGTTGTAAAGGAAAGCAGAGTTTATGGAAAACCCAAAGATGGAATTCAAACTCAGATTTACAAATAGGTGAGGGTTGCATAGAAAATTCAGTTAAATTAAAACATGTATTTGTTGAGTGATTTCCTTTATTTTCTAGAGAAGTCTTAGCGGCACAGCAGAACTGAGCTGAAAGTACAGAGTTTCCATCCACTCTCTGCCTCCACACACACAGCCTGCATCAGAGCGCTACATCTGTTACAATCAAGGAGCCTGCATGACTTATCATTATCGCCCAAAGCTCATAGCTTATAGCAGGGTTCATCCTGGCGTGGCACATTCTCTGGGTGTGGACAAATGCATTGCCTTGCTTCTGTTTCACCCCCGGTGTGAGCACACAGTGGTTTCAACACACCGACTCTACAACCCTGGAAGACACATTTCGACAGAAACGCCAACTAAGAAAATTTTGAGATGTTTCCTGTCACCAGATGAGCAGGAAAGGCTTTCCATCTTCCATTTGTCTCCACGTCCTATCGAACAGTTCTCCCAAAGGGTGCTACAGATGTGTCTCATTGATTAAAGGAACATCAGAGCTCAGTGGGACCTTAGAAAGTCACCAGTCCTGGGGCACCTGGGTGGCTCAGTGGGTTAAAGCCTCTGCCTTCAGCTCAGGTCATGATCCCAGAGTCCTAGGATCAAGCCCCGCATCGGGCTCTCTGCTCAGCGGGGAGCCTGCTTCCCTTCCTCTCTCTCTGCCTGCCTCTCTGCCTACTTGTGATCTCTGTCAGCCAAAAAAGTAAATAAAAATCTTTAAAAACAAACAAACAAACAAACAAACAAACCAGAAAGTCACCAGTCCTGCCCTCTCATTTTATAGCAGAGGAAACGGAAGCTGAGAAAAAGTTGGTGATTTTCTCAAGGTCATCTAATTAGTTAGTGGCAGAGACTCCTAGTCTAGAACGGATTTTGCTTCTTTGTTTGCTTGCTGGCTTGTCTCTAAATAATTTTGCTTCTTTTGAAAAAAAAAAAAAAAGACACACATCTTTGATGAGTTAGAATGGGAAAGTGCTCTGGGGAGGGCCATGGCATGAAGGTGAAAAAAGCATGTGCTCTGGAGTCAGACATCTGGGTGCAGACCCCAGCTGTCCCTTGGCTAGCCGTGGGACCTTGGGGCCAAGGCTGATGCTCTCTAAGCCTTTGTTCTTTATCTGTAAGAATGGTGGGTGGGTGGGGAGGTTATCCTAGAACATATCTTAAGAATACATATGAGATTAAGTGGAAGAATTTTTATGAATGTGACTGGCACGTTCTCAAATCTCAAAAAATATATTCAGTTCTGTTCTTCCTACTGGATAGGAGGATTGTCTCTGTGTCCCTAGGACCTGGCACAATTCTTGTCACAGAGTCTGTGTGCACCGAGTGTGTGTTGAGTGAAGGAAGCATCAGGAATGGTCCAGGAGATACAATAGCACAAAAAACTGGGAAAAGAAGAAGGAACACAGAATAGATGAGTAAGGGAGATCTGTAAATATTTAGATTCTCAGGCAAGTGGAAAGATTTGAGAAATGTTAAATGGCAATGAAAGGGAGCAAGGAATCGCTCCCCACCTCCCGTGTCCCACGAAACCCCACAACAGGTGCACTTGACATGGCTTGCAGAGCATGAAGTAGAAAACAGGTGTGCACGGGTCATCAATGCCAGAAGCAACCTCATCTTACTAGGATCTGAAGAGGGAAAGGTTGCCCCAAGCATCCGGAGAGGCTTACACTGTTCAGCTCTCGGGAACAAGGGAGGTCAAGGGGGAGGGAGTCTCAAGCAGTGCCAGTGAAAATAGATCCAACAATAAAGACTCTGCAAGATGGGGGGTATTAAGCATGCCTTTTTACTCTTGTCAACACTTTTCAGCACACAGAGTGCACCTTAATTATGCAAATTTAAAAATCATCTAGGAGGTTCTAGGACTCCAGGATGGAATGCAAAATATGACAAAAGAATGTAACTATGTTATAAATGCCTGAGCTGTCACCAAAGAAAGGGTGCAGAAAGTGCTGACATAAGTCACTTTGGAAATGAATGGAGTTTGTATAAAAAAGGCAAAAGGAATTGTACATAAGCACTCTAGCTTATAAAATTATGTTCTGCTGAAGTTGTGGGCTAAGAATGATGTAAATACACTACACTGGGACCAAGCGATTAGGTCACGGATAGCTGATAGTAGGAGCTGGGGTTCTCATTGTAAGGGAGAGGTTGTAGATGAGCAAGGGAAGAAGTCTAGAATGATCCATGTAGTAATGGGTTACAGTTGGAGACATCACTATGACCCATATTTAGGTTAATAGAGATACAGAGAAATATTCATAGGTAATTTTGTATATATGTGTGTTACACACACACATATATTCTTTCTGTCAGCCAGGAGGGCCTAGAAACAATGACACCCCAGTAGTACCTAGCCCTCCCAGATCATGATCTCCAACACCATTCTCCAGTAAAAGAATCAGGGCTCCTTGGAGACATGCCTGATTCTAGGAACAGGAAATATACAAGATAAGCCTGCAGTGTCTAGTAGTTCCACAAAGTAAGGAAGTAGGCCAAAGATCACAGAGACACAAAAGCCAATTGAAAGAGCTCTCAATGGCCAAAGCTGGAAGACTTTAAGCTACAAAATAAAGTAGTATTAGGTTTTAACCAAAGGGGGAAAAAAATCCATGAATCCATATTGGTATAAATAAATGATTGAATAAATAAATAAATGGGGTACAAAGGACAGATCTCCTCTGCAGAATTCCAAATAACTTATATAAATATTTATATATTTCTGTCAATGAGGTAGAGGCTTACAGGATAACTCCCCACTCCTTAATTGTGGCTTGCACATAGTGACTTCCTTTCCAAGAATACAGTATACGAGGGTTGGGGAAAAGTAACTTTACAATGGCGAAAACCTGATAAACACTACCTCAGCCAGGAGATCAAGGTCAATGTCTACAGTCATAGAATCATGTTGATAGTACGTAGCCTTGAGATGAGATGAGAACGGTACTTCACCTCTGTGGTCTTCCTCCCCCAAACTCATAGTCAGAGTCAAATAATGAGAAAAACATCAGGTAATTCCTAACTGAGGGATATTTTACAAAATACCTGACCAGTATTTCTCAAAAATGTCAAGGTCAAAACCAAGAAAAACTTAGAAACTGTAGAAAGAGCCTGAGGAGATGTTACAACTAAATGCACTGTGTTGTGCTGAGTGGCATCCTAGAACAGAAAAGGGATATTTGGTATTTTATTCAGACTTGAGTTAAAAATAATGTATTGATACTGGTTCATTAACTGTCACAAATGTCCCATATTCATGTAAGACATTGACAGGGAAATGGTATACGGGAGATCTGTATGATCTTTGCAAATTTCTATGTAAGTCTAGAACTACTTTAAAATTAAAAGGTTTATTTTTTTAAAAGTTCTAGGAAGAGGATCTGGGCTTAATCATTTTGCTCAAAGTTGGTTTCCACCTTTAACTCCATGTTTTTTAAAGCTTAGAAATTTAACTTTTGAAATAATAAAATGAATAAATGTTAACTCCTTATAAGGAGCTGAACATCTTCCAGAAAATTAGAAGTAAAGAAGTAAACCAGCAAAAAACAGGAATTTATGGGTGTAGAAAAGTATAAAAATGTATTTTTTCTGTATTGTTGAGAAGTTGATCATTGCGCTATTGATCTGCATTACTGAAATGAAAATATAAAAGTAGACTTTATTCAGCTATACTCTATACTTCAGTACACAAGATACTGCTGGCTTTGGAACACAGCTTAGAAATGGATATCTTGAGAGAATCCTGGTGAACATGAATCCTTCGGTATCAATAAATAGGTGAGTGAATATCTTGAAACTTGGACAAGAAACTCCTGCTCACTTTTGGCCTTGCACTGCCAAATGTATATCTGCCAGTCTTTGGAATCTTCTAGAAATTATACCGACTCCAGTGCCCATCCCATCTAAGAAGATGGGCAGCAGAGACCCTCTGAAGTCTTTGAAGGTCTCTGGTGGCCCTTACTGTCTGAAAGAAGGGCAGAATGGCAGGGAAATTAACCTCTCTCCGCAGCAAGTAGTTGAAGGATTTTCTCCTGTTTGAGTACTAACCCTGACACTATCTCTCTCCCCTGCCGTCCCAGACACAAATTCTGGGTTTTCTGTGCATTCGGCACACATGTAGGGAATAGTTAGCCTGTGTGAGGCCAGTGCCAGAAAGTGTGAATAGCACAAAGTTGAATCAGACATGAATCTCTCTGATCTTCCCTCAAGGAACAGATAATCCAATAGAGGAGATAATATTTGCATAAATAATGAAACAAGGTAGACAGTGAGCATTGGGAAATATTATTACTGAATAGACAGAATTATTCCAATTTTTTCCTCCTTCCATAAGAAAACCTGTGGGATCACCTAAGACTATTTATTTCTGTTATACTTCTGGGTGAAGCCTTCATCATGTCTCACTGAGAGCTTTCATCAGTACCCTCTCTCCAGATCCAATTAGTCACCAGGTCAAATAGATTGGATCACCTGACATAAGGACCACATAGACATAAGGATAAAATACAAAACACTTAGATGGCAAGAAAAAAAGAAAGAAAGAAAGAAAGAAAGAAAGAAAGAAAGAAAGAAAGAAAGCAAGCAAGCAAACAACCTTCTGTCATGCCTTGGTTCTTGCCTTCTTCTCCAACCTCACCTTCTAAACCATCTCCAGGTTCCAAACATACTGACTGACTTGTATTCAAAACTGCTGTGTCCTTCCCCTCGCTGGGCAGGGCTGTTGCTTCTTTCTGGAATGCCCTTCCCTCTGCCCTCCATCTGACTACTACCTCCATAGCCTTCAAGGCTCACGTCATCTGTCAAATGCTCTCAAGTCCTGTTGTCTGGACTGTTGTCCCTCCTCTGTGTTACTCTGGCTCCTTGCCCAAGGCTCTGTCTCATTTCTTACCTCCTGAAATATTCCTCCCCTGCCCATATACTCATACTCATTCTCCAAAACTCCTCTTTGGGAGATAGCCCTCCTCCCTTTAGTAATAATTAATCTCCCCCTGCTCCAGTGACTCATTCAGGTTTGATTCCTCTATTATAGAACTGACGTGCATTACAATGGGCGTCCCCTTATCAGTGGGGTGTACGTTCCAAGACCCCCAGTGGATGCCTGAAACCATGCATAGGACTAAACCCTACATATACTGTTTTTTCCTGTCCACACATACCTATGATAAAGTTTAATTTACAAATTAGGCACAGTAAGAGAAGAACAACAATAATTAATAATAGAACAGTTACAACAATGTACTATAATGGAAGTTGTGTGAATGTGGTCTCTCTCAGAATATCTTATTATACTGTACTCACCCTTCTTCTTGTGATGATGTGAGATGATCAAATGCCCACATGATGAGATGAGGGGAGGGAATGGCTTAGCATCAGGCTACTGCTGACCTTCTGACCATACGTCAGAAGGAAGCTCATTGGCTTCTAAAGCGTGGTTAACCAAGAGTATCTAAAAGGAGAAAGTGAAACCACAGAGAAGGGGAACTACTGTAGTTACTGGCATGTTCGTTTTGGTCTGGCTTCTCCCCCTGACTGCTGTAACCGTTTCAGACTAGGCAGCTTATCCTCATCTTTTATTTTAGCACAATGCCTGGCACAACACCTGTGGGTTAAGTTAATTACCCTGTCTGCGGTTTCTAGGGCCTCTAGGCAAGCAAGCATCTCGGGGCTGATGCCGAGGCGCCCTACTTGGCCCCATTTCTGGCCATTCTGAAAGGCAGGCTCTGCCAGTCTTTAGAGGACTTAATGAGGCTCCAGCAACGTGGAGATGGAATTTACACCCTGTTTTTGTGTCTTCTCTAGATACCTATTCTGCAATCGTGACCGAACAGGAATAAATCCAAACCAGAATCCGAAATGTAAAAAGTCTACTTGTCAACGATCGCATTGTTTTCTGCTGGAGCTCGCCTCGACTGCACATTCCTGGGACATGAATAATATCAGTTGTGATTACACTTCAGTATCTCATCCATCACCAGCCTAGGAACGCTGAATATAACCTAATTAGGAAATGTGCAGGTCCCTTTGCTGGGGATGAGCGCTGGGGAAACACAGGTCCACATGCCTCTCCTTTTAACCTGATCTTTGCCTGCATCTTGTCTGCACATTGCTTAATCCCCTTGGTTGCCATGTCCTACCAGCTTGTTTGAATTTCTGTAGTCACCCTCGTCCCCACCTGTCCCAGCACCCCTTTTCCTGCTGCCATGCTTTCTGAGGAGTCATGAAATTTGAGAAGCAGGATATTGTTGTTGTTACTACTCTTGCTTTACTGTTAGGGAAACTGAGGCTTCCATGGATTAAGTGACTTGGCCAACTAGATGTCTAATACATAGTAAAGCCAGACCTTAACCTAGGTGCCTATCTCTAAATAATTTGCTCTTTGCCCAAATCCATGCTATTTGCTCTGAAAATCTTAAGGTGTGATCAAAAGGTGAAAATACACAGAAATAAATATTTTATTGTTATTCTCATCAGCAAGTGGGCTTCCTCCAATTGCAGCAATGCATTTTAGGGGTGGGGTGGGTCTATCTAGGTCTTTAAGACAGAAAATATGCTGCTTCCCAGATGAGATAATCCAGTGCAAGTGGAAGGGAAATTACAACAATGTTTTCAGAGGCCAGGTGTGAATCAATCACGTTCCAAAAATTCATTTGTCATTACCTAGAAGGGAGGCATCATTTTCCCAAACAGATAATATTATAAATGGTGGTTAGATCCTTGGGTTATCCCACAAAGGCTGTTTCATTAGTAATGCAGCTGGGGTACATTTCTAGTCCATAAAGTAGCTGAAGTAATGCCTATATTATATCATTGCAACATGACTGACAAAGCCCTGATTAACCCAGTCGTGTTTATCTGGATCCCTGTAGAACTGTCTACTGACAGCAGTGGTGATTCTGTCACCGTTGGCTCTGGAGGGGTTGGGAAATTTCCCGAATTTTAATAGCTGAGAGAGCTGGTGTGTCAGGTGAGATGTGAGAAGGTATTCTAGAGAGGTCAGGGGGACTGAAAAAATGTGCAGCTGTGGAAGAGAAAAAGGGCAGGAACAGAGGAATTCTAGGAACAAAAAGAGACGGGAGCAGAGTAGTTGGAAGAAATCAGAGTTATGTGGGGATGGGAAGTAAAATCTGACACAGAAATGGGAACTAATAAAAGGACTCTGAATGTGGATAGGAGGAGAGAAACAAAAGATGCTTGGGCAGACAATGGTTCTGAATGGCTTCGGATAACACCAGTTCAGTTTAGTGACCAAGCTCGTGTAACTCGACTCTAACAAAGCGACACTAGTGGGCTGCCAGATTAGCCATAGATTGTCAGTGACGGGGACAGGGTACAGCCCAGGAAGGACATGAGATCAGAGGACTGATGGGAAAGAGCCTTGCAGAGAAGCTAAATGTTACTCCATACCAATAAAATAAGAAAAAGCAATCCTCCAGACAGAAAGCAGATGGCTTTGGTGGAATATGTGTCTCTATGTTAGTCTTTCTCCTATTTCCAATACTAGCATGGAGGGGATCTTGACTAGAATAAGATTTGGTCCAAGATAAAGAAGAGTTATGGAGTAGCTATGAAGATGATGGCTCTATTATTCTCAAAGATGCTGTAATGGGATCCTTGGTTGGTTGGTTGGTTGGTTGGTTGGTTGGTTGGTTGGTTGGTTTACAAAGGGAAAAGCCTGGGAAAGGTCTGGAAGCAGGAGAACAGGAACAGGGGATTGATATCTCTTTGTCAATATTGTAAAAATGCCATCTCCTTTGTGACCCAGTGCAAACTGTTCAGATCATATTGCCTTCAGGGAAATGTTTCTCTCTTTTAAAATAAATGAGTTTTGGCAACATTTGTCTTACTAGAGATGAGTGTGTACATTGTTTGGCTGGAGGTTCAAAGTGTTGTTTCACATTGAGCAACTTGACCTTTGGGGCAAATACTGCTGAGACTACGATGTCTCATTGATTGCCCTTATTGGAGCAGAGGAGACCAAACTTCTAAAGTAGAGGGATAAATTTTGTAGAGGAAAGTAGAGGTTTGTGCCATTGTGGATTTAAGAATATTCTTTCTCTGTTTCTGGGGAATGAAAAAGGACCAAGGCTAGGAAACCCGAGAAGAGTGTAAAGCATTTAACTTGATTTTTAATTTTTTTTCCATAGACCCTGGGAACAATAATGTTTACAGTCATTTTTAATATAAAAAATAATTGGGACACCTGGGTGCCTCAGTGGGTTAAGCCTCTGCTTTCGGCTCAGGTCATGATCTCAGGGTCCTGGGATCGAGCCCCACGTTGGGCTCTCCGCTCAGTGGGGAGCCTGCTTCCCCCTCTCTCTCTCTGCCTGCCTCTCTGCCTACTTGTGATCTCTCACTCTCTCTCTGTCAAATGAATAAATAAATTTAAAAAAATAAAAAATTATTATTTCCATCTCCAAACCCTTGATCAAGTCCAACAGCCTTGTGTTGTTAATTGGAATGGCATGAATTAAGGAATGTGATTATAGAGGGAAATGTAACTTTCTGCTGGGGTCAGTGTGGTGGCATCAGAGTTCTGGGGGGTGGGGGGGTGACATTGCCCCAGAGATCTAAGTGGTGAACTACCAGTGAGTATCCAGAGGCTCGGGGTGCGGCTGGCAGAGGCAGCCATGATGCTGGACCATTTCAAGAGCAGGTTAAGAATTGCAGTGACCTTTAATGGGGGCAGTGTCCCCTGGAATTACATAGATTAAAGAATGGAGGCTTTTCCATCTTCCCTTCCATTAAGATGTTGGTAGAGCAGATTCCTCAGGATCTCAGATAGGAGAGTGCATATGCAGCTGAGGATTTCCCAGAAATACTATACATGTATTCTAGAAGGGTTGAAGATGATTGGAGAAACTGAGATCCAGGAGAGACCCATCAGAGGAACCCTAATGGAGGCCAGTGGGGAAGCTAAGTCAGGAAATCGTTCCACCTCATTGGTCACTGTAGTGAGGTGGAAAAACACATGAAGATGTAGGATTTTGGTAGGACTAGGAATTGCCATTCCTACTTGCTATTTATGGACACTATTTATTGTGTCGCTTCCTAATTAAACTTGTATTAAAATAATCTTGTGGTGACAATGTTGGAAAGAGAAACACCGGCTCTTTATTTCATTACTAGGCAAATTGGGGCCGTTGGCCAAATAGTCCAGCAAAAGCAGTATTCTATGAAACTATCTGGAGAACTTGTGGGAGAATTTCTGTGGTGGGTGTCATACTTAGAAGAGAAATTTTTCAGGAGCTTGGAGGTCCCAAAAGATTTCTTTTGAGATAGGATAGCTAAGGAAATAAGAGTTAACAGTTTGGGGTGTGGGAAGAGGAAACAGAGGTGGCATTGTCCCTGCAAAATTAGAACGAGGTTTTGGCAGTGCTTCCAACCATATCATAGCATCAGGAAGGAGACTTGAGGAGGGGAAATACTGGGTATTTTGCCTCAATTGTATCATATTTGAAATGTTGATTTCAATTTCTTTTTGGATTTTGTTCCATTTATTCCACCAGCCTTTGAAAATGCAGTAATTTATCTGTATCCAGGAGCTCAGCCCCATTAAAATCTCCCCTTCTTGTTGGGTAGGGGGACTGGACCCTACACCAGTCCCAGACGCCATAGCTGAGATGCTAATTAATTGTTTTGGGGGGAAAGGGGGAGGCTTTTCCTCACCTCTAAGACCCATGGATGCCACTGTTTAAATGGCTCTTAATTCATGCCACTTCTAGAACCCCCACATCTCCATTTGTCTGCAGAAAAATAGCATTTAAAGTCTTTACACAATATATTTAATTGATTAAATAAACTCATATAGTTTTCTTCTAATATTCATCTCTCATAGTTTGCCTTTATTACAGTCAAGAGAACCACTTGGTTTTACATGGTTCCCTAACCAAAATCTTGGGAGATTTTTGACGTCCAACACCCAATCCCTTATCAATTTTGCTAATTCCTTTTTACATAAAGTCCTACAGATGAACCCCCTTTTAATTAGACTTTAACAAAGACCTAGATACTTTGTATGTTTCCTGTCTTAGCCTCATGTATTACATTTTACAAGCAGCAGCTAGCTGAACCTTG
Organism: Lontra canadensis; assembly: GCF_010015895.1. Lineage (NCBI taxonomy): Eukaryota > Metazoa > Chordata > Mammalia > Carnivora > Mustelidae > Lontra > Lontra canadensis. Next base: position 5,834,742 of record NW_022631072.1, read on the forward strand.
AAACTCGGATGTTCCAATTCCCAGTTTCCAGATACCTCTGGCTTCAGTTCATTCATCAGTTCCGTTTTCTCCCCCGCAATACTGTTGACCTACTCATGCCAGCCTGGTCCCTGGGAAATAAAGAAATATGATCTCTTGTAACAACATGTGTCTGTAATGCAGATCACCTTATATAGGACTGATACATAGAAGAATAAGATCAGAATAACGCAGAAGTCCTATTGGTTTATGTGTTTTCCATAGAGTAACATTTGGCCATTCGTTCATTGTGTTTATGTGAAAGAGAAACCTTATCTTCTGTAGCCAGCTCTCATTCAATTCATCCAGTTCTGACTTTTTTTCCTTCTCTCTCTAAATTCTCTAGACATGTAGGTATCCAGTTCACGTCTTATGAATTTACATTTGCTGAAAGATTTTTTTTCTACAAACTATGTATTGCCAGATATTGTAGATGTGTCTTGTCAGATCAGACGGTAAACTCATGAGAATCTGGGCTGTCTTAGTCTTGCCTCTTCCCAGATCACCTAGACCAGTTATTTTGCATAAGCCGGGGTGCTCACACGAAAGAGTGATTCTACACGAAAGTGAATTTGAGGCATTTCAAGAAGTCGTAGCATATCTAAACAGCAGAGGTCAAGAATGCTAGATAAATAGGATATAAATATTTAGTAGGTATTTTATTGCTGAATGAGTAAGTGAATGCCTACATGCATGAAGGCCACTGGGACTTGGCAAATCCTTGTCCAGTGGAAATTACTTCAGTGCATCAAATATTTATTAAGCACCTAATATGTTCCTGTCACTTTGCTAGACCCACAGATGGAAATGTAAAAATAAAATGTATTTAAAAATGTAAAAAATGCAGGGGTTTTGACCTCCAGAAAAATAAATACAGGGAAAAGAAGCGTGCACATTCACATGGCTAAAGCAAACCGGGTAAAGGATGCTGAGAGAGAATGGGGAGGGTTCCCGAGCCTGGCATGACCTCTCCGGAAATGGCTCATGGGCAAGATGAAACCAGTCAAAGCTTAGTGTGTAAGAAACAAGGAGGCCAGGTATGGGGTAGAGTGAGGAAGGGTATTTGAAGCAAGGGGAAGCACAATGCAGGATTATTCTAACATGATGAGCACAACAAAGCACTGGTCACTTAGAGCACAGAGCAGGGGGCAGCAATTTGAGGGAGATGAGAATGAAGTGGTGGGTAGAGACAGAACAAGGAGGACCTGTTTTCCCTCAGAGGGAGCTCAGCTGGGTTTGGGAAAGTCACTGGACCAGTACAGGGAAAGGAATAACACGGTCAGCTCTGTGTCAGAGATCCCTCCAACAGCTGCGTGGAGGAAGATCTGGGGTGACATGAAAGCAGGAAAGGAGTATGACCATATAGGTAGGAGATGAGGTCTTGAACTAGAATTTGCTAATAAAAACACAAGAGAAGGAATGGGTTAGAGAACTAGTTAGCAGGAAAAGTGGTCAGGGCTTGGTGAGTGACAGAATGTGGAAGATAAAAGAGAAAGGTGAGTCTGGGTGGATTCCCAGATGCCCGGCTGGGGCGACTGGGTAACCTCTGGGTCATTGTGTCATGGAGGCGTGGGGAAGAGAATGGATAATATAGGGAAGATGACAGGTTCCATTTTGTCCTTGTTGGGTTTGAGGCACTTCTTGGGATAGTCAAGAGGATATAGGGGCTCTTCAACTGGAGAAAGCTACTTGGGAGAGCCATGTCCTCAAGCGAGAGCCCATTTTCCTTAAGCTCAGGAAGTGGAGAAGCATCTGTGAAGAGTACGAAGACATAGGATGGCTGGGTTAGGAAATGGAATTCCAGAGAGCATGGTTGAAAGCCATGGGGCAGGAGGCAGAAAGGAGTGGTTGGACAGACACAGGAGGCTTAGAATCCCATAGAGATGAGCGTGTGACAGGGTCAAGGGAACATCCATGGCATTTTGTTTGGTGACCAAGGATGACATAATGTTTAGGCTTGGTAGAATCAGCTGGCCTTGAGAATCCTCCAGGGAATTTGGGATTGAAGGCAGGGCAGTGTTGGGTTTGGCCTTGGGCAGCCCCAGTCAGGGGTAATTAATAGTGGTGGTGACTTTAGCTTCATGGGACAGTGATGTCAATGGAGTCCGTGATGGTGGCCTCCAGGGTACAGCCTTCACAAACTTTACAAGCCCTGTGGTGAGAGGAAGCCAGACTGACAAATAATGGCTCCAATGTATCTATCTATGCAATTTTATCTCAAAGTACACATTAACCGGGAATTTAACCAGAAGATACTCATTTAATCATCAGAATATTTCAAATCTTCTTCTACATCAGTAATGCAGACAAAGTGGGGAAAAATAAAGAGGCTTAAAAAAACACATAAATGGGAAGAACCACATGAGTTACACTGTCTCAAATCCTGCTTTGTTACTCAGAAATGTTTTCAGTCATTTGCAAGAGCAGAATGAGTTTCTAGAAAAGATGCCTTTTCCTCATACATTCCAACCTCTAATGACCTCTTAGACCTTCTGATTTTTGCCCGTGTGCTTCCAGTATGGATAGTACAGATGGGTATTTGGCCAATTAAAAGGTACAGCGACAGATGAATGCTCCAGAGTAGAAAGGCATTTGAGCCCAGGAGTACTGTGTTAGGGGGATCCACAGCATCGGGGAATTTACAAGGTGAATCTTCTGGAATGTTTAATGGCTTGTCCCACGCGAAACCTCACACAATGACCTCCCAAAGTCTTAGCCTTCCTTCCAGTCTTTCAGAGCCTGCAATAATGTGGCTTTAATCTTGTCCACCGAGTGGGAATAATAACAGCTACCCTATATATCCCACAGGTTTCTGGTCCAAACAAAGAAAACTATGTGTGAAAGTGAGTTGAAGATGTAAAAGCTGTATGTGTTCCTTTATGACCATGTTTTTGCTTTATCCTCCTTTCTTTAGTACCAGGATTTTCTGTCCCTAAACCACAGGCTTCCTAATACCTGGGGCAAGATTTCTCTCACGCCCGACCCGTGCTCAACCTCTGCTGAAGACCAGCACCACCTCCATTTGAACATCCACCTTCTATCTCAGCCTTTGAAACAATAGTTCTTCCCGACCAGTCTAGCCTGACCCCCAGGGACCAGCTTGTCTATTTCAGACTCATCACCAACTTCCCCCTCCCCATGTTTCTGGACCTACAGTAACAAATCTGCAGCTTCCTAAAACAAAATAACACACCCCCCCCAAAAAATAACCCCAAAACCCAAAACCAACCAAACCAAAAAAGCGATGATTTCCTTTGGCTTCTCCTGTCCCGGCCTATTCTACCTCCACCCACGTTGTGTATCTGAATTATTTTGCCTTGTGAAACAGCCTTGCGAGTGTGAATACCGAGTCTAACAGAGAAACCTTCTCCCCCAGAGGTGCTGGGATACTGCCATCGAGTCTTGTACAAGAGTAAAAGTGTAGGAAGAGGCAGGGACCAGAGAAAGGCATCCAGGTCAATCTGCAGAAGGAAGAGAAACAACATCTCTTGAGAGCTGGACTGTGGAGACTGGATTCAGAAGGCCTGGAAGGCCAGGGTGAGGGACAGAGGGTGGGCCACCAGCTGGGACATGCATGGCTGGCCGAATGGCTTTGACAGGATTGTCCGCATGGTGCTTGGGGATGATGCTCCTGGCTGCGTGGAGAAGGCCAGGGCTGGGGCCCACATCCTGGCCTGACCATCACTCTCCCCTATTCAAAAACAGCTTTATTCATTTCCACTGTCTGTGGAAAAGTCCAGACTCCTTAACCTATGTGCCCGTTGTATTCAGGTCTCACTAGCTTGGGGACCGAAACTTCCCATTTCCTTTTTCTTTTTCTTTTTTTTTAAGATTTTGTTTTTATTTATTTGACAGAGATCACAAGTAGGCAGAGAGGCAGGCAGAGAGAGAGGGGGAAGCAAGTTCCCGACTAAGCAGAAAGCCCAATGTGGGGCTCAATCCCAGGACCCTGAGATCATGACCTGAGCCGAAGGCAGAAGCCTAGCCCACTGAGCCACCCAGACACCCCTCCCATTTTCTTTAATGACTGATTATGACACGGTGCCCGATGGCGGGCAGTGGTGCTGGCCCCCAGGTCCTCCGCCCCTCAGAGCCCAGTGCTTCCTTCTCAACCTTGGCTCTACTCTTCAAATCCTCCTTTTCTGTCTTTCATCTTCTCAGAGGGAATCATGGGGGAATGGCCTCAAAAGATACAGTCGTGCCTTCCCCTGGATTCAGTTTCATTCCAGGGATGCTTGACATTACAATTCAGCCTCGATTTGGCTGTGGAGCTTAACACTTTATGGCCATAGTTTCTGCCTCGCTCATAGCAGTTTCTTTAAACCCACTTATAATCATAGACTCTCGGACTGGAAAGCACCTTACAGATCATTGAGTCAGACTTCCTGGTATTTTTACCTCTTGGGTTAGGTTTATTCCTAGGTAGGTTACAGTTTTGGATACAATTATAAATGGGATCGACTCCTTAATTTCTTTTTCTTCTGTCTTGTTGTTGGTGTATAGAAATGCAACTGATTTCTATGCATTGATTTTGTATCCTGACACTTTACTGAATTCCTGTACAAGTTCTAGCAGATTTGGAGTGGAGTCTTTTGGGTTTTCCACATAAAGTATCATATCTTCTGCAAAGGAGGATAGATTGATCAGACTTAGAGAAAAGTTAAGCAACTTTCCTAAATGACATTTACTTGGGAATAGTTAACATTTGTGTTCGTTTCCTGATTTCCAGCTCAAAATGCCTTCCCTATGCCACCCAGTGTCTTATGAATTAGGCAACAGGTAATTCAAAAGATTTTGTTGGTAAATGCAAGATCCAGTTTTATGAAGTGAATAATTGTCCCTTCATGTGTCTGCCTTGTAAGATTTAGTTTTCATGTATTAGGTTCCTAATGACAAGACACCCTCCTATCTGATAGAGATAAAATGTATCACTTTTGAATGATCTCAGATGCTCTCTACTGCCTGTGTGAGTCCCAGAGACTCAGGGAGAAAAAGTGGACTTCAGAATTACCCCATAGTAGAATCGTGGGGGTCACAGGCTGGGAGGCTACAGTTACCAGTGAAAAAGTTGATTTCTTTCCTGTGCCTCCTCCACTGATCTAAGGGTCACATGAAGCAGGGGCTCTGTCCTGGTCTTCCTAACGTTGCCCAAGGCTCACACAATGCCCAGCTCAGCACAAGTTGAGAGTGCATGCTAGACAAAGAACAATGATTAAACAAATGTTCCTTTTTCCTCCACAAATGATGTTTCAGAAAATGAGCATAAGTGATGCTCAGGGATAACCAAGTTACTGAACAGGGAGACGGGGAATGAAGAAAAGAGATATTTCATGTTTTCATTCTCTATTACTGGGTAACAAACTACCTCAAGACTCAGTAGCTTCAAACAACAATAAGGTATTATTTCTCATTATGCCGTGGGTTGACTGGGCTCAGCTGGGTGGTCCTTCTGCTCCATATGACATCAGCTGGGGTCACTCCCAAGGCCGCACTCAGCGGGGAGTTCCTCCCAAGATGGTATCTCAGCCTCCAGGGCCTCTCTTGTCAGGGCCTCATAGCATTCAGGACTCCTGCATGAATTTCTTAAATAGAATCAGGAGGCTGGAATCAGGAGGGCCAGGGAACAATGGTCAGCTTTTGAGGCCCAAGTCAGAAACAATAAAGTGTCACTTCCATGACGTCTTATGGTTCAAAGCAGGTCACAAGGTACACCCAGCTGAATAGGAGGGAAAATAGAATTCACTTCTTAACAGAAGCAATGGCATACATCTAACGGGAATGGAATTGTTGCAGCAAACTTCACGAGGAAGGGAGCAAAGGCTGTCTCTACTCAGTGCCTTGGCAGACTAAGGTGCAAGGAGACGTGGATAACGTAGACACTCAGGCAGGCGTCTATGTTGAAAGCAAACATCACTGTCCAAGGCTATACGATTAAGGAGGCAAATAAGGGGGTACCTGGGTGGCTCAGTGGGTTAAGCCTCTGCCTTCGGCTCAGGTCATGATCTCAGGGTCCTGGGATCGAGTCCCGCATCAGGCTTTCTGCTCGGCAGGGAGCCTGCTTCCTCCTCTCTCTCTCTGCCTGCCTTTCTGCCTACTTGTGATCTCTCTCTGCCAAATAAATAAATAAAATCTTAAAATAAAAAAAGGAGGCAAATAAGTTGAAATATGATTTGCTCAGATTACCAATCACACTGCTGTGTCTCTTTTATCACCTAAAGTCTCTGATTCAAGAAATGCCCTACCCTGAACATTATTGTCTGTGCCCAGTGGGGTTTTTTTTCAAATCAGGAGCTCAGAGGACAAGCATCTAATAGAGATATTCAGCTACTGCAACTTTTCTTCAGAGTGTGCTAGGGCTTTAAATGAAAGCAGTAAATTTTCTTCTTCGGCAATAATGAGAAAGCCTCAAACCATTTATGTAACATAATTCAGAAGTTATAGGACAGTTTACAGTGAAGCCTTTTTACGAGCAATCAAACACAACAGTCAAGAGATTTTTTCCTTATTCCGGCTTTAAAACACTAAGACTTCAGCCACACTGCGAAAAGGATGAAAGGAAACGGAACACATGCACATGGGGAGGAAATCGGGAAGCTTGGATTCCTTTGCAGACTCTGTAGCGGCCTGGGCTGCTTAACGTGGGGTTTGCCTTCCCTGGTCCGGCCTGCATGCACCACAGCCATGCAAGCACAGATGGGAACAGTCTGAAAACTGCCAAGTGCTCTGAATGTGTTTATCTGGTCTCAGGGAAGGACTGGGTACATAATATAGTATCTGCCAATAGCTAAGGTGAATAGTGATTTTTTTTCCTTTTTTTTGTAGAGGCTTTATGACTATTATTATCTTTAAATGATAAAAGTCATACCTGAATATGGGCTAATTGCAAGAAGTTCAGACACATACGAGGCAAAACAAAACGAAACAAAACCGCCAAACACCTTTTTTTACATCCCAGCTCTCACCCACCCCTCTGTCTCCTCAGAACTAACCACAGTCACACTTGATGTGTATCTTCTAGATCATTTTCATACTTTAAAAAAAATCCATAAACAGACACAGGCAGTTTTTACATAAACGGTATCAACTATTACAGACTTCCATACCGTTTACAGACAGCTTCTTCAAAAGTCAATGGAATATTTTCCATATTTCCAAATCAAAGTACAGGCTAAAAGCGTCACGTGTTCCGTTCCTGCAAGCCTCTTTGTAAATCTCATGCATATCTATTGTTTGTCTCACTTTCACCACTTCCTGGAATGCATTTTATTTTACTGAATCCAATGCATTTTTGTAAGCGTTCTGGAAAACCTTGGGGAACAAGATTTGATACACAGCAGGAGCTTATCAAATGTTGCTTCCTTCTGCTACTTCTTCCCTTTCTCTGATCGCTTTGCTTTTTCTAAGCAAACCTCAAGCTGATGCCAGTAAGACTCTTCCTCTCCCGCCACCTCCAGTGTTTCCCTGGGTCATTCCAAGTTCAGGGAGTGCCTTTGACCTCAGATGACCCCTTCCTCACACACAGATCCACATCGACCTTTGCATTCCTCCAGCATTCTTTCAGATTTACCTCAGGAAAGTCTCCACTCTCCGCCCCTCTCCGATTCCATCCCTGGGCCGAAAAACACAGCCTGCCTTCGGCTTGTGCTGGTGATCCCTCTACAGGGATGAAAACATGTGTTTGCTAACTTACTTGTGCTGAAATATTTCTCCTGTGCTTACACTATGCCAGGTACCACGGACAACCCGGTTGTGTGAACATGTGTCCGGGGAGCCTGACCCAGTTTAGGGGATCACAGGTGGCTTCTTTGGGGAAGCATTGGTCTGAACTGGGGTCTGAAAGAAGAGGAGGAGGAGGTAGCTAGGTGAAGGATATGGGGGGCGGGTACATTTGCATTTTGAAACAATGCCTCTGACTAAAGAATGGAAAACAAGTTGGAGACAGGCAAATGCCTTGCATGGAGAACAATTTCAAAAGATTCAAGTAAAAATAGATGTTGTTTTATGAGGATTAACAGGTTCTGGTAATCTTGAAACGACACAGATGTTCCCATTAAAATCTTTAAAAAATGTTCATTTATCACCTAATCCTCTGACGATTAAATCAATTTCAAGCACGTAATTGTTATTTAAGATTTTTAAAAAATCAGAGGAATCTACTTCTCAATTATGATGATTCATGTGACACCCAGAAGGTTTCTACTGTTTGGTGTATAAATGCCAGAGGGTCCTGCCGCGGTCCTTGCTGTGGAAGGTGCAGGGAAAGAAGGTCCAGGTGAGGCCAGGCAAGGAGGGGGTCCCAGGGGACCTCCAGTAAGCACTCAGCAAGGCTCACCTCAGTGTACTTACCTGGGCCAGGATTTAGTCTAGACCTTCGAGGTCCCAGACTTCATTCATTACCTTCCTGCCCCTACTGCTCTAGTTTCTCCCAATTTTGTTTGAAATAACTTATTCATGATCCAGATGTTAATACGGTCATATTTATCAATAAATTCCCAAGAACCATTTGTTGAGGAGACAGTAATAAAAGTGTATCAATGCAGCATGAGCCAGACTTCATAAAGTCCATGCTTTGGCAATGTCAGAGGCATGTAAAAATCAGGAACATATTTCATTCTTGTCCTCAACAAAAGGCTCGACAGAGCAGTATTAACTGTCACGGAGACAAACAGACGCTCTCAAGCATAGATCAGCTCTTGCCATTTAAGGATCGTCTCTGAGGATGGGAGTCTGCCTACTAAAAATTTCATTATTCTGATTTAATCCACACATTAAAATATTTAGAAATAACCCCCCTCTAAGAATAGCCCATCTGAGAATGGGTGCCGTCCAGGTAATATCGTTAAAGTAAATCTTCACTCATCTTTGTTTCACAGGATACCAATTTCTATTTTATTCTAGCTTTAAACCTTGGCTTCCCATATTTCTACACTTTTTTTTTTTTTACCTTTACTGCACTATTTCTGGGCTTCCCTTTCCAGGATGCTTGAATAATTTGTGATGGATTACTTGAAAAGAAAGATTTCAAGAAAGAAGGGAGGACTTTAAGTGGGTGAATGGTTCTGCTTTGAAATGTGTTCTTGGTTGAGGTTGGAAAGGATAAGAGAGAGGAAAAACAGTGAGGAGGGTAAAGCAAAAAGGAAACAAGACACTGTGGATAAGCAACGGTTTTATTTACAGCAAGAAATGGATAATTTATGTGCTTTCTGTTGATGCAGCCAACTGGAAACTCACCCATTTCTAGTCTTTCCAAACACTGATGTGGCTAGTCCAAACTGGAGACAAAAATTAGGTTGAAGCTTTGATCCACAAGAAATCATAGTCTGAGTTTCTCATTGAAATATGAAACAGAAATGAGAGACAGTGGGGTGAAAAGCACTGGCTTTGGAGATTTAAATTGATAGAATATATTTATATTATATAGATATAGATATAGATATATATACACACACACACATACACATACACACACCTAGGTGAGAGAGAGAGAGTGTGTGTGTGTGTGTGTGTGTGTGTGTATACACACAATCATCTATCAATCTTAATGGATACACTATATGTATGTCAAATTATTTCTATCTCCACATCTAGACTTACATCACATAGTAAACATTCAATGGCTGGATGCTTTTGTTATTATTGTCATTCTTGAGGTGAGACTGTCTTGGAGTTGTTGAGTAATGTTGAACAATGTTGAATAATGATCCCCCAAAGATGCCCATGTCCTCCTAATCCTTGGAACCTGTGCATGTTATATTTTATGGCAAAAGAGCTTTTGCAGATGTGATCATACTAAGGATGCTGGGATAGGGAGAGGATCCTGAATTACCAAGGGGTTTAATGTAAACACAAGAGTCTTGATAAGATGGTTGCAGGAGGAGTCAATGTCAGAGAGAAGGTGACAAGGTGACGGGAGCCAAGGGACAAAGAGAGATTGAAGATACTAGCTTCGAAGATGGAGAACGGGGGCCATGAGACAAAAGATGTAGGCTGCCTTTGGAAACTGGAACCAAATTCTCTCCTGAGTTCTTAGAAGGAATGTAGCCCTGTGCACCCATTTTAGACTTGCGAACTCCAGAGCTGTAAGATAATACGTGTTGTTTTAAGCCACTAAGTTTGTGATAATTTGTTATGTCAGCAGTAGAAAATGAATGCAGCTGCGGTTGGAAAGGACCTATTGGAGCTTGCCCCACAGTCACCTCCCTCTGGGCGGCCCGTCTGTGGTGAGTCACTGCCCCAATCCTATAGGAGCTGGAGCTTTGAGGGGACACCTGAAGGCAGTCAGAGGCAGGCTCCCCAATGCTGTCCGCAGAGACTTTCAAACAGGTGCCTTGTCCTCTAGATCACCTACAAGCAAGCTGTACTGGCCCCGAACCCCCTTTTCAGCAGACCTGGACTTTGGGGGAGCCCAAGAAGAGAGGGAGAAGCAGGAGCCTGCCCACACACATTGCAAGTGGTGAATTGCTGGCTGTGGTTTTCCTGGAAGGCTCTTAAATGGCTTTCAGAGCATTCTTTGTTGGGCCCCTACATTCTTTGGCAAGGCTGTCATGATCCACGGGGTGTGGCCAGCAAACCACATCCTCGTGGGTGTTTTGCGGGCTGCTTTGCCGCGTGGCATAGGGACCCTGGCCTGACAGACCTGCTTCCCCCTAAACCTATTACTCAGGAAATACTCGGCCCTTTTCTGTTTATCCTTGAGATGCACAAGTATCTCCAATTTTCCGCGGTAAGAGTTTGTCCTTAAGTTTTAGGAATTATTTTGAGTCCTTACACCTGCTGAATATCACAACAGGTCCCAAAGGCCAAAAGTAAAAGGCAACATCACTTTCTCTCCTCAAGCAATGAGGAGACCCCCACCGGGGTCAGACAAGAGGCCATTACCCTATTCTGTAATGTCTTGCTCTCTCCTATCCACACCTTCAGTCAGTTGCTGTATTAAAGGACTTGTTCCAACATTCTGGGATCATTGGACTCCCCTCTTCCAAATCCACGTGTTCTTCAGTGCTGGGATCATGTCTAATAGTACTTGGTATTTCTAGAGACTGGAATGTTGCTTGGCACATAGTAAGTTATTGATAATGTTTGTTGGGTGAATGAACTTTACCTGAGTTATTCATTTACTTGATAGCCACCAGATGCAGTTTTTCTTTTAAATTGAGGCACAGTCTTTATATATAATCCAGCAAAAAGTATTAAATCTTCTATGCAATGATTTTGACAACTGAATACATCATGACAATTGAATTCACCAAACAAAAGCTAATGACTGTTTATGTATTTTTTTTCCACCATGGATGAATTTTGCTTATTTTGGACTTCATATAAATGGAATCATATGGCATATGCATTTTTGGTTAGTTTCTTTTCCTTAGCATAACTGGAAGTTTTTAGATTCGTCAATGTATTGTATCATCAGTGGGGTTTTTTTTTGTTAATTTCTGATTACAATTCCAATTCATGAAAATATCACATTATGTCTATCCATTTTCCTATTGATGAATATTCGGTCTATTTCTAGTTTAGGGCTATTGTGAATAAACTGTCCCTGAGTATCCTTGTACATATCTTTTTGTGGATATATGTTTTCATTTCTCTTGAGAAATAATGACTATGGAATTTGAGTCATAGTATAGCTGTAGAAGGTAATTTTTTTTATTTCTTTATCTAAATTATCAAAGTTAATTTTATAGGAACCTGACAAACTCTTTTCCTAAGATGTACCATTCTCCATTTCTACTAGCAATGTCTGAGGGTTCCAGGGTCTCCATGTGCCCATCAACTTTTGGTATTGTCCTACTTTATATTTTACCCATTTTAATGAGTGTAAAATGATAGCTTATTGTGGTTTCAGTTTACATATCAATGATTAATGATGTTGAAAATATTTCATGTACTTATTGGTCATACTTATATCTTCTTTTGTGAAATGGCTGCTCAAATCCTTTGCCCATATTAAATAACTACAAATATCTTGTTATTGAGTTAGAGGAGTTCTTTATATATACTGAATATAAACCTTTTGTCAGGTATATGGACTGGCCTTCCTATTTATTTTCTTTTTTTTTTTTTTTTTTTTTTTTTTTTTTAATTTTTTTTTT